>NC_069780.1:76515000-76855000 GCF_027406575.1 Nycticebus coucang | reverse complement strand
TGTGATACCGTAGAAAGAACACTAACCAGTTTGATGCCTGTATTTCTGTTTCTGGCATTTTTAGTAACTTGTTATGTGATAATTAATAAGTTAACAAGTAATACGATCCTAATTTCCATATGCATTTATTTATTTCATACAGATTAGAGATTATAGTCTTTTGCATGCAGCCTGAGGTTTAAAGAAGGGAAATGTTTACATAAATAAATACTGTAAATATAGAGCATGTCACTATTAAAATAACTTCATTGGATAGTAAGGTCCTCTTCCACTCTAAGATTTTATGATTGTAAAAGTTTACTCAAGAATTTGGAAAAAATATTTAGACCTTCACATGTTAATATTTAGAGCTAGATATTCTGTATTTATAATAATTACAATAATGATGTGAATAGTAGCTCACACTTATTTAGCAATTAATTTAGAGTCAACCACTGTGCCAAATAGATATACATATTTTTTAATAGACAGAGTCTCACTTTGTTGCCCTCGGTAGAATGCTGTGGTGTCACAAGTCACAGCAACCACCAGCTCGCCAAGTATTTTATAAGGGTTATCTCTCACCTTATCTTGAAAACAAACTAATGAGAGAGTATTAATTAACCCTAAGAAACTGGGGCTTAAGGAGTTGTCCCTTGACTGAGATCAAAGGGCCAGTAAATTGAGTAGTTAACATTTGAACCCAGGCATTCTGACTCCAGAGTCTAGACTCAAAACCGGCATGCAGTTTCTTAATATAACTAGTTGCTATTAGTTTTTTGAATACTTACAATCTGTGAGGGATTGGCTAAGTCATCTACAACATTATTTCATTGAATCCTCATAACAGTCCTGTAAGGTGGATACTATAATATTTCTGTTTTATAGTGGAATAAATGAAGGCTTAGAGCCATTCATACCTTTTTTAGAATAATGCCTATGTTTTATACCTTATAGTTTGCTGTTTCAGCTGTAGTGAACAATGAAAAATTGCAGTCATATTTGACTTTTTGTTTTCTAATAACTTTTGAGAATTTGATTTTTTTCCTTTCTTTACACTTTTATCTGTTTTTTACATATTTGCTTATTTTTTATTTATTCTGAACTTATTTTTTATGTAAACAAAACAAAACCCACCAAAAATCCTTTTTTATGACTATTCTTAATTAGAACCCCTTTATATAATATGGATAAAAACAGTAACATCCTAGTGGATATGAAGAGCTCCTGGGGTTCTTACTCACTGCTGTTTAAGACAGCTCACAACGTGAAAATCATACACCAACTATTTAGGTGATAGGTTCCGAGTGCAGGTATAGTAAAATCAGAGTGAAACCTCACCTCCCAAATCATAATCTAGGATTCTTTATAGCAACTGTTCTTCCATCCTATATCTCTCATCATTCTGTATTGAATTATCTTAAAGTAATTAATTACTAAATGACACATATTAATATTCAGATGTTACTTAATACAAACGTGATCTGTGATTGGAGATTAATTAAAATCCAACAACATCAATAGCTATAAATATTTATTGCATTAATACCAAATTTCTGAGATAATAATTATGTTGTGATTATAAAAGAAAATATCTTTGTTCCTTAGGCAATACATGTAGATAAAGGTTGAAGTATCATGATTCTCTTAACTCTCAGATGATTCAGCAAAAATATATTTACGCAGATACACACTGAGAGAAATTGAATGAGAGGAAACATGACAAAGCAAATGCAGTAAAATTTGAATAGGTGGGAAATTTAGGTGAAAGATGATGTGGCTTTTCAGATATTCTTATAATTTTTCTATACTTTTGTTACTTTTGCTGGGATAAATACATGAGAAAACACCAAAAGAATTCCTATTGTTATTTTTTCTTGTGTTGTACTTCTCTAGTTTTGGATAGCTTTGTATTAAAACTTGATATTAAATACGAAATATCTGTATATACAACAATTTAATTTTTTCACCGAACATGTAATCAGATATTTGGGTTGCATGTTCAGAGTTAGAAATTCTTTTACTTTAAACTGTTAATAAGTAAATTCTTACCAGATTCATCCTCTGTCTTAAAATCAATACTTAGATTGATTCTGCTTTCTTTGCAAATATCTGGTTTAGTCATATAAACAGATATTTAGCACTGTATGTTGTAACAGAAATCATCTCATTCATGCCTCCCCTCATTTTATGGATGTGCAAGCAGTAGTGGGGTGGTTAAATGATTCTGCTCTAGATTTGATCACTAACAAAGCTAACACTCAAATCCTGCTCCCTGACTTCCATTTTACCATTTTGAGTATGACTGACAAGTGACTTTCAGCAGATCAGTTTCTTATTTGTCAGTCATCCCAAGGGATTTTCCTTCCTTTTGCTTTCTTTCTGTTTTTCCTTCTGTCTTTCCTTCTATTGATGCATTTCTATCTAATTAATTTTTGTTTGTTTGTTTGTTTGTTTTTGTATAGACAGAATCTCACTTTACCGCCCTCAGTAGAGTCACACAGCTCGCAGCAACCTCCAACTCCTGGGCTTAGGTGACTCTCTTGCCTCAGCCTCCTGAGTAGCTGGGACCACAGGTGCCCACCACAATGCCTGGCTATTTTTTGTTGCAGTTTGGCTGGGGCCGGGTTTGAACCTGCCACCCTCGGTAAATGGGGCTCGCACCTATCCCACTGAGCCACAGGCACTGCCCTAATTAAGTTTTTTAAATAAATTAATTGTAGAACTGATTATTGGACAACCATTATGTGCCAGACTTTTTGCAAATTACTGAGACTGTAACAGTAAAAAAGACAAGGAGACTATCCTCATGTAGCTAAGAATTTAACAGATTGTTACTTTGAGTATGGTTTGGATTACCTTTTATTTTCTGGTATCATGTTAACCAGTTCTGTAGTATTGTGTGTTGAGAATTTGTTTGCTTATATCTCTGATCCAGATGATGATTTTCAAACTTTCCAGAGAAAACATTTTAATAAAGAATATTTATTATTCTAAAAAATTTAAAAATTAAATTGTAATAATTTAAGAAAAATAAAGGGTTATGTTATACTTAAAATTACCTTCACTCTAATAATAACACTTTAAGAAATTTTAAATGTACATTTTCTTAGCTTTACATTTACATTTCTGAGGTTTATAAGTACCTTAGTAAGTATATATTTCTGCAAAAGCAGAATGCTTGTTGTCAGCAGAAGATAACTTACAAACAAAAAGAAGAGCTAGAAACTTCATTGCTATGGGTGCCTCTTGTTAGTTTCTGCCACAAATCTGTTGGATCCTCTGGTCCAGGGCTTTTCAGCGCTAGCTATCTACTAGAGCCATCATGGGATCATTTAAAAAATACTGGTATTTATAACCTTCCCCCAGAATTGTTTTAATTGGTCTGAAAAAAAGACTTGGGCATTGGTAGTTTAAAGAAGCTCCCAGCTTATTTTAATGTAGCCAAAAGTGAAAAAAAAAAAAAATCACTGTGTTTTAATAGTCAATGATTGGATTTTTCTCTAATTGATTTTGACTAACCAAATAAGCATTCCTAGAAATTAATGTTAGAAAATGCCTTTAAATTTTTTTTTAGAAAAGTCCTTTAATGCTTTGCTTTATGTTTCAATTTTTTTTTTAATTTAATTTAATTTTATTTATTTTTTTATTTTTTTTGTAGAGACAGAGTTTGACTTTATCACCCTTGGTAGAGTGCCGTGGCCTCACACAGCTCACAGCAACCTCCAACTCCTGGGCTTAAGCGATTCTCTTGCCTCAGCCTCCCGAGTAGCTGGGACTACAGGCGCCCGCCACAACGCCCGGCTATTTTTTGGTTGCAGTTTGGCCAGGGCCGGGTTTGAACCCGCCACCCTCGGTATATGGGGCCGGCACCTTACCGACTGAGCCACAGGCGCCGCCCCTATGTTTCAATTTTTAAGAAATTTTACACTCTATTCTTGTATCCAAAATCTCCATTCTCTAGTGCATTTTATGCACTATTAATTTTCCTAAACACTTCTTTTATAAACCAATCAACAGTTTATTATAGTTGTCTATTGCCAGTTCACTGTGCTCAGACATTTATTTAGATTCATTTTTAGCATACACAGATTCACTTCTCTTCCTGTACATAAATGTTCAGGGTAGTCCTTTTTTGCTGGCGGTTCTTGTCTCTCTCCCTTTTTTTCTTGTGGACTCAAACTTCTATGAACTTGCTTACCAAGGTTAGGTAATAGAAGGAGCATAGAAGTCCTTTTTATTTTTATGACATAATGTATCTCCCAACAAGATTGTCATTTTTTACAAGGAAGAAATACAGTTACTTTATAGTGGAGAAACATGACTCCATATTAATTAAATGATCAAAGTTAATGCTGCCAGTAGGAAGACGTGTTGCTATCATGTACCTCCTGATATGCTACCCTGAGGACAGAGTAAGAACTTTTCTTGCCAAAAATGCAGATCCATCATCTGCATTTCCACCAGATTAGGAAAAAAACATACAAACTCATATCCAGGACACATTCCACAAAATAAACAGCTAGTACTCTCTGAAAATATAAAGATCATGGAAAACATGACCCTTCCTTATTCTGTTTCCCCACCTGGCTTAGGTATACTCCCTTTGAACATGTCTTTTTCTTGTAACTTATAAATACCATTAGGAAAAGGGCTATGTTTTTGTTCATTGCAATGTGCCATGAATATTGTCTGGAATATTACAGATACTTAATAAAGGTTAAATGAAGTAAGAAAATATAGATTTCACAATTTAGATATATGGTAAATATAGATAGAAGTGTACTGGAAAATCAAGTCTTTATGTTTGTCATTTGTTTTAGCATTCTCTCATTCATGGGATCTAGGCCAGACAGACAAATAAAATCATAGTAAAGCAAAAGATAACAGTGAATTGAATTATAAACACTGACAATAGCTTGTTTGGTTGCAGCTTGTGTTTAGTGTTCCTTAGTTACACCAGATCATTCCCAGACTCACTATGAGATTTCTGATACCGTTCTTTCCCTTCAGACCCACCAAGGAACTCATATTGTTTTAAACTAAATAATTATTAGGAGCTTTTACTTTAAGCCTAATTTCATGAAGCACTTACTGTTGGGAACAAAGAACTACATTGACTATTGTGCTTGTATTAGTTTATCATTGCTGCTGTAATATAATTACAAATTTAGTGGCTTGAATAACACAGTTAATTTGGTGGTTCAGAAGTCTGAAATGGGTCAGTGGGACTACATTCCTTTTGAAGGTTTGAGTTAGTCTGCTATAACGAGTTACCATCGACTGGGTTACCAAAACAACAAACATTTATTTCTTGTAAGTTCTGGAGGATACAAGTCAAGATCAATTGCCAGCCAGCATGGTTCATATTCTGGTGAGAAATTTCCTCCAGGTTGAAGACTACTGACTTTTTGTTGTATCTTCATACAGTGGAAAGAGAGCTCAAGAGTTCTTTGTGGGTCTCTTTTTATAAGGGCACTACCTTTCATGAGAGTTCTATTCTCATGACTGAATTATCTCCCAAGGGCTACCAACTCCTAATATTATAACATTGGGAGTCAAGGTTTCAAAATTTGAATGGGGGGAACAACACAAATATTGACTAGGTGGCAAGATTTTAGGAGAGAATCCATTGGTTTTTCTAGCTTCTAGAGGCTGCTTTAATTCTTTGCTTCAGGCTCCTTCCTCCATTTTCAGATCAGCAGCTAGCATCTTTAAATTTCTTTTGTCCTCTGTGCCTTTTATTAATCTCCTTTTTTCCCCCTCTGCTTTCATCATCACATTGCCTTCTTTTACTCTAGCCTGCCTGCCTCCCTCTTAAACGGATACTTATATTGACCCAATTAGACAAATCAGGGATAATGCCCTCTTCTCTAGACTTTTAATTTAATCACATCTCCAAAGTCCCTTATAAAATAACTTACATGTTCTGGGGATTAATATGTAGATATCTTTAGGAGATCCTTATTCAGCTCACTACCTCGGCTATCTTCTTAATCCTTCCTTTAAGATGATATGATATTATAGAGCATAATGATTAAGATCATTGGCCTTTTAGAAAAGCAGACCTGCATTTGAATCTCTTTACTTACTAGATGTGAGATAACTGGTAGAACTCTTGGTTCTTAGTTATTTTTCAATACTACTAAGCCTCTTTGTGCTTCAATTTCCTTATATTTTCTGTTCATTAGTAAACTAAGGGTGGTATTTTACATGGTAGTTTACTATCAGACGTGAAATATGAAATGCTTTGCATAGTGGTTGGCACAGAAAAAAGTTTTAGACATTGTTAACATGAAATATAGAAGAAAAATTTACATTGGGCATGCATAAGGCTTTGTTTATTTTAAGAGGTATATTTGACATACCGTAAACTACACGTTTAAAGTTTACAGCTTGATAAGTTTGGACAAATACAGTTGTCTGTCCGTTTTCAAAGGGGTTTGGTTCCAGAACCTCAGTGAATACCAATATTTACAGATGCTTAGTTTGGGGAGTTTTAGGGCTCACCTCCTTTGTGTCCCCTCTTTCTAAGACCTCTGTCTTTTGTTGCTTGATGAATGCTGTCTTCAAAATCATTGTTTCATGTAGTTTTCACTTGTAAGTTATGGTTACTCTACCTTGGCTAGAAATGTTAGTCCTCGCCTTAATTATTTTATTTTAGCAAAAATTATTGATTACGAGGTCCATGGCACTGTCTATTATAATAAAATACAGAAATGAATAACTCATACTATCAAGGAATTCACAACCAGGAAAATAGATACATATAACTATAATACTGTATAATAATGACTGTCCAAGGTTTAATATTACGAACAAAGTGATGTAATGACACTAAAGACCAATCAGTTTTTTCTAGGATGGTAGGGTAAACAATGACATTAAAAGTTGGAATTTTTTTTTTTTTTAAACTTAGGAAGAACAAAGTTTAGAGCACTTCCAAAGAGAAGTGTAAACGGGTTCCTCTGAAGAGGTGAGAGAGATGTAAGGCAGATTTTTGAAAGATGAGTGAATTTGCCATGTGGAAAAGGAAGACTTTGGTATAAGCTTTTTGTTATGTGATTAATTACCCAGTTTTGTTATGTGATTAATTACCCAGCCTCATTAAGTTTCTTTTCTAGAGCATGTACAAAATTATTAGGAAAACCACTGAATAGTTCTATTTCAGATTGTCATGGAACTTTTACACATTGCGGGTGGGAATGCAAAATGGAATGGAAATGGTTTTGCCACTTTGGAATACCAAATGGTAGCTTCGTATAAAGTTTCCATTCAGAAATGGAAAAAAGAAATGCAAAGTTAGTGTCAGACTATTATGTTTTAGTCTACACTTACAGTAGGTAATGCCATTATACCTCCTATAGTCTATTTTAGATAACATGTCAAGCCATGATTAGGTATTTGTTGAAAAGTGAAAATGCCAAAGTCTAGAACAGCTTTCTATTGTTTATATTATCTATATCTATAGGTCATTATAATAATCAGTTATGATTGCAACCTAGACTCATTGTAAAAGTCTTGGTTATGGAAATCTGCAAGTAGTCTATTATGGGTTTTCCTATCCTTAGTCTCTCTTAATACCACTGCATCCTCCATAGTACCATTATTAAACACACACTCTTGAAAAACCTAAGACATGACAGTCAAGGACTGTAAGTACCTCATATTGCCTTGCCATTCATCTTTTTCATGTATCGTTAGCCACACCAGGCAACTTGTATTTCAGATCTACTTTGCATTTTCTCTTTGTCTTTTGCTATTTTTTGTGTCTTCAGTGATGTTCTCATCTTGCAGAGTTTATATTTGTCTTTCAAAACCCTTCTGAAATGTGTCTAAGTACTTTAACAGCCTTTGTTTCTTCTTTTCTCAGCCGCGTTACCTGGTAGATTACTTCCTTCCCTATATATCTTTTTATAGCATTTGGTAAATACTATATGTATTAAGGCATTTATAATGTGGTACATATTTTGCTCCCCCCCCCCACTATGCTCTAAGGTACTTATAGAATGGAAGACTATACTTATGCATTTTGGTATTCTCAATATGTCTTAAATGTTTGACACTGGATGAAAGAGCACTGACATGAGATTGTATAGGGGTGATAAAACTGTTCTAAGTTGAATTGGAAACAAGAATAAATTCTATACTCAGGAGTAAAATTTATTATATTTAAATAGGTCTGTTATTTTAATATTATATTTGCCATCTTACCAAATGTTGGTAAGCAATAATAGAGATTATACTTATTTGTATGTTGTTTCTCATCAGTCTGACATGCTTTTACCATCTTATTTGACCCTAATCTTATTTACATTCATTTGCCTTTATAGATACACAATGCCTTAAAAGTTTTTTTTTAGAAATTAAAGATCTACATCCTAGATCCTTTTCTTTTCTTTTCTTTTTTTTTTTTTAAGAGACAGAGTCTCACTTTGTTGCCCTCGGTAGAGTGCTATGGCATCACAGCTCACAGCAACCTCCAGCTCTTAGGCGATTCTCTTGCCTCAGCCTCCCTAGTAGTTGGGACTACAGGCGCCTGCCACAACACCTAGCTATTTTCTTGCTGCAGTTTGGCCGGGGCTGGGTTCGAACCTACCACTCTCGGTATATGGGGCTGGCACCCTACTCACTGAGCCACAGGTGCTGCTCCCTAGATCCTTTCCTAAACTGACTAATTCTCTACAATCATCATTTCTATTAATTGAGTGTGACTTACTTTAGTTAGTTTATATCTTGTTACGTAATTACATCAAGGTACAAAGATGAACAATTCAATACATTTGATTCCTCAAGCTGCTTTTACATTTTAAAAGCATACTTTGTTAATCTAATTAAATTGCTAGATTGCTAGTTTGTAAGGTTTGTGGGGCTTTCTACTGATCCAATCCACTTTATCCTTTAAGTGTATTTCACTATCATCTTTGTTATCAAACAGTATTCTCATTTCCTTCTGCTTTGCTTTGTTTTACTTCTTGAACTTTCTTCTCCTTTGCAAACAGATCTATACCATATAGCAGTGGTTCCCAACCGTGTCTACAGATTGGAATGTGGGAATCTTTAAAAAAAAAAAAAAAAAACCTGGTTTCTCCAATTGCAACCCTAGAGATTTGATCAGTCTGAGGAATAGCCAGTTTATCTGGTGATTCTTTCATCCTAATAGTTTATGCTATGGTGGGGGAATGGACTGCTGTAACCTTCAAGAATGAAGGTAATATCCTACAGTGTCCTGGAGTATCCTTTCCTGGACTGACATTTTTGCAAAGTGGCATTTTGTTTTTATTGAATGATGTGTGTTCACTCTGTTATCCTCAGCCAATAGTGAATGTTTCAGTATCAATACAAAATTCTAAGCTTCCTATAAAGTTTAATTTTATAAACTTTTATATTATACTAATCATGATTCTTCATGTGCTACATTATATTTGCTATGATATTAGCTTCTAGGAAAAGAAAAAAAAAATCTACTAGAATTTAGATTAGATTTTGCTTTTCATTTAATTGTCTTTTCCAGACTTTGAAGTTTGTTTTAGATACTTGCTTTTTTAGTTACAAATATTTTACATGCTGTATACAAACAGGAATTGTTATAAGTTGAAAATGAAAAGAACTGTAACCTTTGATATACTTAATGAATTTATTATGACTCTTTATGGTAACAGGAGTCATTCTGAAATTCAGTTCAAAGATTTAAAATGAAATGATACAGTGCATTAAGATAATTGTAATGTGATTATCCTGTAAAATTATTTTATAAAATATCTTATGGACAAACTTTTTTTATTTTTATTTTTAAAGGTACTTTCTGTTTGATTTTTACATAGTCATACCACTTGCTAAGTACTATAACCTCATTTGGAAATTTTAACTTTCTGATAGATTTTTTAAGTTTTCAGTCTTTGCAATACCTGTCATGTGTTAAGTATTATGATAACTTGGTAACATCTTATTGGAAAACCATGTTTATATAATAAAGAAGTAAGAATTCCATCAGGTTTTTTGCTTGTGGGACTGTTACTATAATGGGAATGTGTTAAATATCTGTTTGAAAGAACACATGGAAAGGATTTATGTGTTTTATATACCTTGTTAAGAAACTATTACTCTTTCAGAATAAGGTCAGGTAGGTCTCTGATCAGTATCAAAAGAAGGGGGGAATCTATTTTCAAACTTTTTTAGAATTCAATTGTTTTTGAGAGCACAATATCTGTGGAGTATCGATTGTTGGGGTCTCGTAGTTAGTCAAAGGCTATCTCCTTTGACTCACCCCTTAGCGTGGTGTCATCCTCCTTCATGTGATAGATTGTTACAATCTCAGGCAGTGTAATTACACACTAGCCAAGTGGGTCATTTATTTCTTTACCTTCACCATTTACCAAAAATCTCCTTTATCTTTGGGAGCCAGATCTTTCTTTTGCAGTAAAAGCAAAATAATGGCACATAAAACATTAAGTATAAGAACTAAGCACCTTAAAAGATTATTAAGAGAATAACTTTTAAAAAGGCAAATTGTTACATGTTGTATTAATAATCCTGGGACAAATGTATGATATGTAAAACTCTTTAAGAATAATGCCCGACACGTAGTGAATGTACATGTGTTGTCATTAACCAGTAAGAACCTAAATTTTTAATACAAAACATTGAAGTACTTTGTTTTACTCGATAGTACCTAAAAAAGCTTAAAAGTTTTTGGAGAAAACATGCTATGAGTTTACGTATGAATTTTTTAACTTTATATATAAACATCATTAAATGCCTTTGTATGTCAGAAATTTTGAAAGGATGAAAAATTTGAATTTTAAGCCACACCCCTTAGGAACTTAATTATTTCTTATGTTTGAGATATAAATCTTCATAATAAATAAGACTAATTATTTTCTTTAACTTTACATATAAACACAATGTTAAATGCTTCCATATATCAGAAACAAGTCATGTTAGTACTTCTGTAATGTTATAACCCCTAGAAGTTATTACCAAACACATTGTATGTCTGCTTATATGAGGCAGAAGTATTTTAGGATAATTGTTAATTATGCAGAAAGATTATATTGTGTTTTTTTAAGTACACGTTAAGCTTAAAATACGCTTTGCCTTAAAAACAAGAAAACAAAAAACTTGTCTCCCTCATAAGGGGAGTCTTTGTTATGGATTGCTGTCCATCCATTCCTGACTTTGTATATTTGTATACCTTAGTCCATCCGTACTTCCCTCTTCTGTGCTTGTCTGAGTTCTACTTTTTATTATAAGCCCACAATGATTAGAGATTCTTCTGTGGTATTTACATTCTTTGAGTTCTCACAACACTGATGTCAGTAATACACATTTTGTTTATGTATATTACATATTTGCCTTTTTATATGTTTAATCCTAGTCCGATCTAATCAGCGGTTTGTTAAGGGCAGAAACTGTTTCTGTTCATAATGTTTTCACAATACCTTATGTATTAAATATATAATATAAACATAATAAATATTTATAGTAGTTATTGAGTCTTACTGTTTGCAACCCTGTTCTAAGCGTTAGATATCTACTAGTGATAAAAGAAACAAAATTTCCTACTTTATGGTTTTACATTTTAATATAACATTCTAGTGCCTAATAAACATTTATTTGGGAATAGCTATAATGATTTGAATGACTTTTGCAATCAAGAGAATTTTATCTCAGTAAATATGTTAAGGAGGTTTTTTTTTTTTTTTTTCTTGAGACAGAGTCTCAAGCTTTTGGCCCAGGGTAGACTGCCCTAGCGTTATAGCTTACAGCAACCTCCAATTCATGGACTCAAGCAATCCTTTTGCCTCAGTTTTTCCATTTTTAGTAGAGATAGGGTCTCCTTTTGCTCAGGCTAATCTCAAACTTGTGAGCTCAAGGAATCTACCCGCGTTGGCCCTCCCAGGGTGCTAGGATTAACAGATGGAGTTTTTTTTTTAAGACTTGTTCTGAATGGTACTGTGGTAGCCATGTAAGGTGATTTTACAGTTTCATGGAAGGTAACTGTTGTGACGGCAGAGATCTGTTGGTAGTTTAAGACAACTCTGTTAATATTTTGTGCTATGTGTTTTGTAAGAAAAGATTTGGTAAACTTTAAAGACTAGCCTTATGGTTTGACAACCAATATACATTAGGATGAATTGTGCTTCTGGCTCTTTGCTTTGACCCCTAGAAAAAAATTTATATTCTGAAATAGTCTGTTGGCTGCACTTATGAGCCTGATGGTCCACAGCACAGAAAGATAATTTTTTTTATAAATAAAGTTTTATTTGAACATACACATAACTGTTCTGTGTAACCTCTTGTCAGAAAAATAGAAAAAACCTGCAATACCACGTAAATACATAGAAACAAAATAAGGCTCTTTAACAATATAAAAGCAGCTTCTGAGTGCCCAGTTGGAAATGAATGTCCCTGAGAGGGGTTTATTCTGTGTGATTCATTCTGCCTTTCACTTGAGGCCTGCAAAGCAACAGAAGATAAAAACACAACAAAACCAAAATACACTAACCAACCCCTCCCCGCCCCCCCCAAATAAAATCAGAAGTAGTTGGAAGGGCAATGGATCTTACGGGAGCAATTGGAGTAACATTTAGGATTAGTGGTGTGGATCGCAAATGACACATTAAGGTTAGTGGTATACAAATAGCAGATATTTTGAAAGCAGAGAAGTGAGGAATTATAGAAAAAGGGGCAAAAGTTTCTAGAATCTTGTCATATATTTTTTGCCTAACCTTCCAGCTTCCTCCTCCCAACATGTAGATCCTACAAGGTAGTCAAGATTTGGAATGGGGAGGTAATATGAAAAGATGTTTGAAGAGTGATAGTTGGTAATAAATAGCCCCCTACACATACATTAATATAGAACCATTGGAAAGTAGGTATTTGGAAATCCTTGTGGTTCCATGTAACCGAGATTTTTATCAAATAGAATTTAGTACTTTGAAATCATGTGAAAAGATTATTAGACAAAAAAAAAAATTCTAAGTAATAATTATTTTTCATTAACACTGCTTATTGTTTCTGTCTTGAACGAAATAAAATGGGTACGCATTGCTCCTGGCAGTAATGTAAAAAGACAGAACTGGCACACTGGCCATTTTTATAATCTTTACAGCAAGCATTTGGTTCGACATGTGTCAGTTTTGATTCAATACCCATTGAGTGGCTTGCCTTCGTTAAGAAGGCATACATTGCAAACATTGCTAGAGAAAATACAAACTTGTGTGGAGAGCAATTTAGCAGAATTCACTGAAATTACATATTCATGTACTCATAGACCCAGCAGTCCCAGTCCTAGGAATCTGTCTCAGAGATTTGGGGGTAAAAATAATGGAACAGATGTTAGCACCTGGTTGATTATTATAGCACTATTTGTAATGGCAAAAGTCTAAAAAGGATCAAAATGTTCATCTAGTGGAGAAAACTGAAAAAAATTATTGTACATCTATAGAATGACAAATATAATCTTCTTTGAAAGAAGTAATCACCAGGATAAATTAACAAAACAAGGTAGAGAAAAGTATGTACAGTATATTACCTTTTATGTAAGGAAGGCAGGAAAATGTAATTATATTTGCTTATATTTTTAAAAATGAAATTTTAAACCAAAAACTAATAAAAATGACTCTAAGGGATATAAGAGAATAGGTAGAAAGATAGGAACTGAAATTGGAGTTCTCTGAATAAACCTTATTTTATAGGATTGTCTTTTAATTCATACCTAACAAAACAAAATTTAAAAATCAGTGGCTAAAGTAGAAGCTAAAGCAAATAAATTAACTGGATATTATATACTACATCCAGAGAAATAATTTTAAGTGGCTTTAGAATACAGTAATCTTTAGATTCCTAGTCGGTCTTCCTTCCTCTCCCTCTTCCCATCTGCGTCCACTCTACCCACCCCAAATATGCTCAGTAGAAAAAAACACCATAAAGAAATATTAAACTGGCCTGGAGTGTGGCTTGCACCTGTAATCCTAGCACTCGGGGAGGTGGAGACAGGTGGATTGCTTGAGCCCATGAATTGGTGGCCAGCCTGAGCAAGAGCGAGACCCCATCTCTAAAAATATCCAGGTGTTGTGGTGGGCACATGTAGACCCAGCCACTTGGCAGGCTGAGGCATGAGGATCGATTGAGCCCAAGAGTTTGAGGTCGCTGTCAGCTGGATGCCAAGCCAGGATGACAAAGTGAGACTCTGTCTCAAAAAAAAAAAAAAAGAAAGAAAAGAAATATTAAACTATTGTATTGGTAGTAGTATTGCCATTGTCATTCTGAACTTAATTATGCACATGTTACTTTTCTCAAACATGACAGCTTTTTAAATTAATGATTCATTTATTTATTTCATTAATACTAAGTTCTTGATATGTGCTGAAATACAATTATGATCGTATAGTGCACAGCAAATAGTAATTATGTTAATGCCATTGGGAACTCAGATTTTTCAGTGCAAGAGAAAACAAGAACATATGTAAAAATTGAGGAAATGAAAGCTCCTTCCCCCTTAATTTTCAATTGGAAATATCTGTAAAACTCATTTTTTTAAAACTACAAAGTATATTTTCCAGTTTTATTCACTGAAATGGCATAGAAATGAAATGTAATCTGATAGCAATGAGCACCCTCACACCTAGATTGTGTTGTCTAAAATAATTTGCCAATAAAAATAATTGTCTTGGGCTGGGCAAAGTCAGCCTGGACCAGCCTTTCATGCTAGGAAAGCCAGCGATTTACCAAAGGTTTCTGGTGTCAGGTAAAAAAAAAAGTCTCAGAAGCTAAAATAAAGAAGCTTCTACTAGCCAAAGATGAGACAGTTTGAAAATCTAAAAAAATAATAACCACAATAGATTAATCATGGCAAATTACTTCTAAATCCATGAGTTCATAATGGTAGTCATAAAGCATCTTTATGGGTTACCTTCAGAGGATTCTGGGGAAGCAGTTTATAATTCTGAAAACAGATTATTAAAGTGAGAAACTATTCATCTCAGTTTTCTTATATAAATTGTACCTCATAGTAACTACATTGATGAGATAAAGTTATTTCTTACTTGAAGAATTATAGCTAATAAAGGCAGAAGGAATAAAAGAATTAGAATAGCAAAAATGACATCAGGGAGTTGATGTGGAATTGTCTAATGAGTGGACTAGGCTGATAATACCTAGATTCACAGACCAAAAGTAACATCACAAAAAGAGAAATATGTAGATAGTATGGGTCCAACCTCAGTTTGATCGTGTCTTGGATAACTGTATAGTTTAGTGTGGTAGCCACATGTGGCTATTGAGCACTTGAAATGTGATTAGTCTGAATTGAGATGTACCATAAATGTAAAATACACACTGGATTTGAGATGAAATCCAAATGATGAATAGATGAAAAAAGGGATCTAAAATAGCACATTATTTTTATATTGAATACATGTTGACGTGATAATATTTTGAATATATTGGGTTAAATAAAATATATTATTAGAGTTAAATTTCATCTGTTTCTTTCTTTTTTTAATGTGACTACTAGAAAATTTTAAATTATATATATATGATTAGAGTTATATTTCTGTTGAACATTATTATTCTAGATCTAATAACCAGTTTACATGAAATATAGGGAAAGAGGAACACATTAAATCACACTATAATTAGTAAAACCCAGAATGTAGAAAAAATACAGCATGAACAACTCAGTTCCTTTAACAAATAGATGTCAAAAAATATAAAAAGGGGGAACCTATAGGATAAAAGACTTATGAAATATATCAACAGCATGTTATTTACACCTTTGGGTCCTGATGTGAACAAACCAACTATTAAAAGAGGGAGGGGGACAATGAGGGACATTAAATATAGGCAGTCCTCAGGTTACTACCATGATAAGTTTTGTAGGTTTGTTCTTAAGTTGCATTGGTGTGTAAGTTGGAACATACTATTTGTATGTAATAGCCTCCATTCATAAATGCGAGTTGTACATCAGTTGAGTGTTTGTAACTTGGGGACTTACTGTAGCAGCCTCTGTTCTTAAGTATGAGTTGTACTTAAGTTGCATATTTGTATTTTGGGGACTGCCTGCATTGATTGGCTAATTTACATGTTAAGGAATTTCTCTCTATCTTAAATAGGTATGAAACTGATATTAAGGTAGAGGATGAGGGAGTCTTCAGTATAAAGATAAGAGCGCTGGGCACTGTTTCATGACTTAATACCATTTGTGTGTATGGACTTCCTGTTCCTTAAACCATAGTATTTTGCCTAGTAAAGAATGTGCTGTCCAGGATATTATAGTCTGTATTAACATTCTCTTTGTTCATGTGTTCATTCACTCATTTATTTTATGTATGCTTGATTTCTGCTAGGTGCTCTGATACAGTTAGGAACTATATGCACTTGGTCTAGGTTGCCATGAAACTTTTATATATAAAATAATTACATAAACAATTGGTTAGATCTGTAGCTTGGGAATTGGTACAAAAACCAATCAGTGAATCAACTGTATGGTAGTGCTCAAAGATCCAGAACCTGAAAAATGGATGATATAATTTAATCACCAAATATATATTTTCATCTCCCCAAGTAATTTCTTCAATAAGTACTTAAGTACTTACCTATACCAGGTATCATAATAGTTTTACAGTTTCTATTCAGTGGTTAATAGGACTGTCTTGTGCCAGCCGTCCTCAGACTTTTTAAACAGGGGGCCAATTCACTATCCCTCAGACCGTTGGAGGGTCGGACTATAGTTTAAAAAAAAAAAAAACAAACCATGAACAAATTCCTATGCGCATTGCACATATCTTATTTTGAAGTAAAAAAACAAAACGAGAACAAAACGAGTAAAAAAACAAACAAGAACGAGAACAATCACACCGCCTCATGTGGCCTGCGGGCCGCAGTTTGAGGACCCCTGTGTCTTGTCTCTACCCATATACAACCTACACTTAATGAGTGTATTCTAGTATGGTGGATCTGTGAAATTGTAGTAGGACCTCACATGTGTTTTCCATTTAGTGAAATATTTAGTTACTGTATCACCTAAAGTTTGATATTTTATTATTTATTGAGCCCATGGTAGAAGTATACACTAAACATGTGTTTTACAGTATAATAATAATTAGCATATAATTTTCAGTGTTTCAATGAACTTTTGCCACAAAATTTAAGAGGACTTTAATTGTAAATAATAAGAATTGCTTGTTAATAGGCTTAATAGTCTGTAGAGAATTAGGAAGCTATTTCCATTCTCTCCCCACAAATTTTCTTAGTGTTCTGAGTGCTACTTAATTCGTAACTTTATCTCATGAGGGTTAGTTAATCCCATTTAGTCAGTAATAATACACTTGATGTTTTCTCCTCTTTAACTCTCCTAGAGTTCTAATGATTCATGTGGAAGGGTTAACATTGATTAGTTTTATAAATAGAAGTGGGGTTTTGTTTTGTTTTTTGGTCTTTTCTGAAATAGAAATTGTAGTAAGTAATAATACTGCCATTAATGGCAGTTAATTTTAGTTTTGCTAATGTAAATTTTATGTTTTATGGCCTTTTAGCATACACTTCAATTCAAATACTAACAGTTTGTTGCCTACCAGAAACTTTATGGAAAAGCTATAGCATTAGGCAGTCTTTACATGTATAATTTATACATTTTGTTATATTCTTTTGCTGACTCTGTGGCTGTATTTTAAAATAAGAAGATATTTACAGTGCTTTTCAGTTTCTAATTTGAGATTTCTTACTATGTTGGTGCTTTGTCACTGAACATACACTATATTCATTATTTTTGGAAATAGATATTCATCTCAAGTAACAATTTTATAGGCCTCTTTTCCTCAAAGTCTGCTTGGAGATATTAGGAAAAATAGCATGTTTTCTCACTTATTAAGAAGATGTCCACATCTTGTTATTAATAAAACAGAAAACGAGCAGTACATGCCCAAATTTGTATTTCTTTTTCTTTTAGGCTTAGCCTTCTCACTAATTGCTCTATAGCAAAGAATTTAAAGCAGAAAGACTTAGCTTTTCATGTATTCTGACTTTTGGACTTTGGACTAGTGACTTACCCTCACAAAGTCTTGGTCAATGAAAACTATTGTAAAAATTTGTTATGAATATAAAGTAAATTAAAATGTGGAATGCATTCTGTATAGTGCCTAGTAAAAAATTGCACATCCTCAAAGATAGTAACTTAATATTATCATATTTTAATGCAACTTCTTGCCCATTATATGATTTTTATTTTTGGTGTTCCACCTTTTGTGAACTTAAAATGAATACCTTCATATTTGTAAATGCTTAGAATGTACTTTATTTTGGAATAATCATTTATTAATATAAAAATATTTACTGATTACTTGTTAGTAAGTTTCCTTAGTTTCTGGAATCTTTTAATAATATTTATTAGATTGGGATAACTCATAGATTTATTGAGAAGATACAATGTGATTTATCTAAGTAATGTCTAAGTAGCTAATATTAATACTTTAATATTATAAATATTAATAATAAACTTTATAATATTATAAATATTAATAATAAACTTTATAAGGGAGGCAGGACACTTATATGAAAATGTATAATACATATATGAAGGTGGCATAAACAGGGTTTGAATAATGTGTTTTTAAAATCCTGGAAGGGCAGGACTATTGCTTACAACTAATAGGGTAAGAAAACCTTCACATGGGAGTGATAGTTTGAAGTATGAGGAAGAGCTGTATGTATGGTTGTGTAATAGAAAGGCATTACTTTCAGAGGAAGGAAGATAAGTGAAGGCATATAGACAGGGTATATGTAGAGAACACTCAGCAGTTCTATTTTTTTGTATAGAATGAATGGTGTGTAGAGCAGATTGGTGGGAAACAAGATTAGATAGATAGACTAGGACCTTACTGTCAGGAATCTTAAATATTGGGACCAATGATTGATTCTCCCATTTTAAAGTTGAGCCAGGAATGACTTGAGAACTTTGTCTCAATAGGTGATCTTTTTGTCATCTGTAAAATGGGTAAGTATTAGAAGAGACTGAAGGGAAGGCAGACATATGAGTTATTTCAAAAGTTCTAGAGGTATCAAGTGCCTGAACTAGAATAATGTGGATGAATAAGTGGTTTTAAGAGGAAGCAGCGACAAATGCTATGAGATGTCCAGAAGCAAAGTTGTTTAAGAATTATGTTTGACAACCAAGAAGGTTCCAAGATGGTACTAGTTATCATGGAATTGTTTTGGTAGCTAGGGAAAGTGAAGCTCAGAGTATGGAGGTTTAGAGAATGAGTGAGTGAGTGGTAAATAGAGGTAAGAGAAAAAAAATGTTTTAAGAAATTTGATGATGTGGATGGAAGTAGAAAGCTGTATTTGAAACTATCATGTGATAGTTTCTCTCAGCAGATAAACTCATCTCTAAAAAAAATATAGGCCTTGTGGTATAAAGTTCATCAACTACTTGGCATTATCTCCAAACTAGCAAAGGTAAATACCTCTCAAGGTATTTTCAAGGTTTTTTTTAACCATTATACACCATAGAAAAATACAAGCTGGATTCACCACTACTAAAAGCCTGGTTTTACTAAAATACTAATTTTGCTGATTAAAGTATTAAAGGAAGAATATATATGTTGCTGCAAATCTCTGTCCTCCATTCAGTTTAGTTAATCATATTTGCCTGTGTCTTTTTGTTTTTAAATGTTATTATATATTAGAAAAAAATATTTTTTAGGAAGATTTCAACTAAACTCAGCCAGTTTATGCTGTGGGACAATTTCTATTTAGTTCTTTTTTCTTTTTTTTTTTTTTACTAAATCATAGCTGTGTACATCAATATGATCATGGGGCACCATACACTTGGTTCATAGACCATTTGACACATTTTCATCACATTAGTTGACATAGCCCTCCTGGCATTTTCTTAGTTACTTTGCTAAGACATTTACATTCCACATTTACCAAGGCTCACATATACCCTTGTAAGATGTACCACAGGTGCGATCCTTTCAATGCCCCTCCCTCTACCCACCTCCTCCTTCCCTCCCCACCCTTTCCCCCTTCTCCCTATTCTTAGGTTGTAACTGGGTTATAGCTTTCATGTGAAGGTCCTAAATTAGTTTCATAGTAGGGGTGAGTACATTGGATACTTTTTCTTCCATTCTCGAGATACTTTACTGAGAAGAATATGTTCCAGCTCCATCCATGTAAACATGAAAGAGGTAAAGTTTGCCTGTGTCTTGAATAAATATAGACAGCTTGAATATTCCTTATCCACATTTCAGATTTTAAAAAAAAATTGTAATAGTTCCATTATGTTTACTGCTTGAGCATCTCTAATTTGAAAGTCCAAAATGTTCCAATGAGCATTTGCTCTGTGTGTAATGTCTGTGCTCAAAACGTTTCAGATTTTAGAGCATCTCAGCTTTTACATTTTCTGATTTGGGGTGCTTAACCTCTGGTGTGTATGCTCATCTAATTGGCTTATGAAACATTTAATCGTTTTCTCCTTCGTATAACACTTTCTCCATTTTGTTTCAAGACAGCACAATGTCCTACCTCATAAAACTTTTTTCACACACTGTTGCATTTTCTGAATCATGCTTACCTTCCTGAACTATGAATGTTGAACCCCAGGGATTAGTTCTCAGAACACTTTTCTATTTACTAAGAATCACTGGTGATCTCATTCACTTCCAGGCTTTCAAAAATCATCTTATTTGCCAATGACTCCCAAATTTATATCTTACCTCAGATATCTCTTCTGAATTCCAGACTTCTATATCCAATTGCCTTTTCTATCTCTCTCTTTGATAGACATTTCAGTAACATGTCAAAACTGAACATCCTCTAACCTGATTCATCCATAGTTTTTCTAATCTCAACAAATTCATCATTGTAGTTGCTCATTCTAAAACTCTGCAGTCATCTTTGTCTTTGCTTTTTTATTTTAAAGTCATAATGTCAGGAAATCTTATGTACCATAAAAATAGGCCCCAAATCTGAATGTGTCCCATCATGTGCTTTGCCTACTTCCAAGAAAAATAATTTTCTTTTATCAGGGGTTGGCAAACATTTTCTGTAACAATATAGAGTAAACATTTCACATTTTGAGTCAAAGGCAAAATTTAGGCTATTATATAGATACTTAGGTGAGAGAAAGCAAATTTTTATATATTTTATTGATAAAATTTGAAATATAGTTCTATGTACAATTTTCTGTAATATAGTTTTCTTAATTTCTTTTTTTTTTTTTTTTGCAGTTTTTGGCTGGACTGGGTTTGAACCACCACCTCCGGCATATGGGGCTGGCGCCCTACCCTTTTGAGCCATAGACGCCACCCTGTAATACAGTTTTCTAATGAGAAGGATGAATTTCTTTTTCTGGGTTTAGAGCATTTTGCTTAATTGAGGTTCAAAGTTAGTGCTTCCTATCATAAATTTTTTTTTATTTTTTGAGACAGTCTCACTATGTCACCGTCGGTAGAGTGCCATAGCGTCACAGCTCACAGCAACCTCAAACTCTTGGCTTAAGCCATTCTCTTGCCTCAGCCTCCCAAGTAGCTGAGACTACAGGCACCTGCCACAATGCCCGGTTATTTTTTGTTGCCATTGTCTTTGTTTTTTAGCAGGCTGGGCTGAGTTTGAACCTGCTATCCTCCGTGCATGTGCCTGGCACCGTAACCGTTGTGCTACGGGCACTGAGCCACTGTCATGAATATTGACAACAGATTTTTGTGTATTGTATTGGTCTGTAATGAAATAGATATTTCATCTTTGAAGATATATATATATATATACTTTTTGAGACAGAGTCTCAAGCTGTTGCCCTGGGTAGTGCTGTGGTGTCATAACTCACAGCAACCTCCAACTCTTGGGCTCAAGTGATCTTGCCTCAGTTTTTCTATTTTTAGTAGAGATGGGTTTTTGCTTTTGTTCAGGCTAGTCTTGAATTCGTGAGCTCAAGCAATCCATCTGCCTCGGCCTCCCAGAGTGCTAGGATTACAGGTGTGAGCCACTGTGCCTGGCTGAAAATATCTTTTTTTTTTTTTGTAGAGACAGAGTCTCACTGTACCGCCCTCGGGTAGAGTGCCGTGGGCGTCACACGGCTCACAGCAACCTCTAACTCTTGGGCTTACACAACTCTCTTGCCTCAGCCTCCCGAGCAGCTGGGACTACAGGCGCCCGCCACAATGCCTGACTGAAAATATCTTTATATACAGATAAATATTGTCAAATAATAATATTAATTTGTGGACATATGATGTTAATTGATTGTATTTGTCTCTTGGAAAGCATTCATATAATTCTATTAGATTTTTCTCTTTTGCATATCATTACATTGCATATGCCTTTTAGCATATCATTACATTGCAAATTAATCACTTCCAGTTGAAGCATTAGTGGAAGCTCCTCAATTGAACAGTTAAATAAATTTTGAAACATGAAAGTTTTCATTGTTTTTGCATGAATACCTATAAAATATTTCTGGGACTAGAGTTTAAGCTAGAAATTTGTATGGCAATGACAATCTCACTTCTTATAAGTTTTACCAGTACAGAAAATGTATAAAGCAGCTTGATATTACTTGTGATTTAGATGTTGTTGTCATCTAAATAACTTTATAGCAGTGTAAGTTTTCCATAGAAGAGCTGTTTGCCTTTGTAATTTAGATTGAATTTATTTAAAAATTATCTTTTCTTTAGCAAAAGCTATTTTCTAAAACCATTCAGTGTTAAATAATTGTGGTCAAGTGTGGTTCTTGTTCAAAAATAATCTAGTTCTTTAGCTAAAAATATTCACAATAAAACCTTACTACTATTATGCTTTTGAACTGCTATGTAGATATGCAGGATAACATATTCAACTTGTATTTCTGACAAAAATTTATGGAAATGATGATGGTTCATTCCATGAGAGTGAATGACATTTACCATGACTCTCTTGGTTCAATAAAATGTGATAAAGTCAAATATTTTTGCAGAGCGCCTGCTAATGAATAATACAACGAATAACCAGGGGCATTAAATTTCTTGTTTTCATAAGCATTGTAAATTATCCAAGTTAGCCCTTTTCTGTTTCTCACATATTTTTTCCACCATCAGTTGTAATACATCTTAGCAGATTCCACTTCATGTGGTACTAAATTCTTATTTTCACAACTTTGAAAAAGTTCTAAAAGTTCTTCCAGTAGTTGTTTCATGCAAATTATTCATAGAGACTAATTTTTTAGTCACTTCAAAATCATCATTGGCTTCTTTTTTTTTTTTTTTTTTGTAGAGACAGAGTCTCACTTTATGGCCCTCGGTAGAGTGCCATGGCCTCACACAGCTCACAGCAACCTCCAACTCCTGGGCTTAAGCAATTCTCTTGCCTCAGCCTCCCAAGTAGCTGGGACTACAGGCGCCCGCCACAACGCCCGGCTATTTTTCGGTTGCAGTTTGGCCGGGGCTGGGTCTGAACCCGCCACCCTCGGTATATGGGGCCGGCGTCTTACAGGCCGCCCGCATCATTGGCTTCTTGAATAAACAACTGAGTAGTAACATTTGTTAATTCATCAACAGCCAAAGAAAACTATTTGAACTCATTAGCTTTGTTTTATTGTTGATGTTGCTCCAGTGTCCTCAACTCTTTAAGCACCTATTCTAACAGAAAAGTTATAATATTTTTAAGTAGGTTTGTTTTCTTTGGACACGTTTTTTTTGGCTGCCAAATCAAGCTCAAGTCACCATACTTTTGGCTACAAATGAGCCACTCAGAAACTTACCTTAATTACAGCCTTGGTTTCAATTTTTAATTTTTCTGATGAAATTCTGTTGTGATCAGATAATTATTTAAAATTTTCTGTTTCTGACTACTGATTTTCTGGACCTTATTAATATTATAATGAGGGCTTTGGTAATGTTGGTATATGTTATATCTTTTTTCAATCCCCTTTGTATTGTCATTGCATAATAAACAAAATGCTCTATCACTTAGTTTTGAAACAAAATAACACATACTCCACTATGCCTTTAAAAGTATGACATGCAAAGTCTTCTTTTCTTTTCTGGTTTTGATGTAATTGGTATACACCGGTAATAAAAAATGAAAATAAAAGATGGTATAGCAATATGTGTGATATTTTAAACGTTGTCAAATTGATCCATCACTGTGAACTGAAGTGAGCTAAGCAATAGTGTCAAGTGATGAGAGCACCACATACTCTGCTAATATAGCACAAAAACAGCCCTAGAGATAGTAAATAAACAAGTGAGTTTGGCTATGTTTCAGTAAAACTTTATTTATGGAAATAGTTGCATTTCATATTAGTTTTCATATGTTTTGAAATGTTCTTCTTTTATATATATTTTTAATTATTTAAAAATATAAAAGCCATTCTTATCTCATGGGCTACACAAAATCAGTTTGCTGATCCCTATCTTAGTTTCCTAACTATTCTACCTACCTAATACTACTTTTATGTCTTTATTAGTATAATATTCTATATTATAGCGGAACTAACTAATTGAAATGTATAAAGGTCTGGATGATCTGACCATAGGCTGCACTGGATCACTTTTCTGGGACCACATTGGGCTGTTTGCTAGTACTTGAGTATGCTTACCATGTAGTGGTACTCATCTTAGAGCATTTGCACATGTTCTTCATGCTTGGAACATTTTTACCCAGGTATCACTATAACTACATTTCCTCTTCATCCAGGTAATTACTCACACATCACCTTTGCCCCTCCTTCCCTCACCAGCAATCCCAATGCTGTTTCTCATCATCCATGTATCTCCATCACTATCTCTTAACCTCCATCGACAAAGTTATTTTCTTCATAGTACATTTTATGACATTTTATTATACATTGAGTTTTTTCTTTAATTACTTTCTCCTTTGTTCAGTTTACTGGTGTATCCCCCTCAGTGCTACACTCAGTACACATTTGTGGAATAACAGTTGGATACCAATGGTGAGGGTCAGGGACCATTTGTTTTTGCATGTCCCTGAACTCACCCTACCTTTGGTTTGTGACTGTTTAAATGAATGAATGCTGTAATAGTCTGCACTTGCCTAAAATGTAAAAAGAAAACTACCATTTTATAGAAGAATAACAGCTAATTACAACCTTACCTAGGTCTTTCTTTCTTTGATGGCCCTGAATTTTATACCTCCCTTTCCCAATTCTCTATTACTTTTGTATGAGGAAATACTATGCAGAAATGCCAAATACTAAACTGAATGATACCGAACAAAAACCACAACTTTGTGACGTTTGTAGAATTCTCACATAGATATATTCCTGTACTTTTAAATTCATTGCTGGTGTCTGTTGGTGCCAATGTGAGATTTTATATTTCATAGCACATTTTACTAATCAAAATGTCCAAAGCAATTTTAATTTTTTGTTTGAAACTTAGAGTAATAAATATTATTTATATTATTATAATACAGTGCTGTAAATTAAATTAGATCTGATGATTTAAAATATGACAGTGTTATTAAAAACTATACTTTTAAAAGTTTATATAGCAAATGCCATCTTGTGTATAATTAGATAAACATTAACCTTTATTCATTAAAGATATTAATAGTCTAATGCTTCACTTAACTCTGTGCTTTTAAAATGATTTGCATGATTTGATAAATTATGCATTTTGACCTTATAATCCTTTAGAGTTAAACCGATTCTAAAATATTTTTCACTTTAGAGCATAATGACTTTAAACCAACTTTTATACTTCTAAAGTGATTCGTTTCATTGCATTTGTAAAGAAGAACATATAAAGGTATTTACTGATGTGATGTGTAGGTAGTTTGATTTGAACTCAAACATTGAAGGGCTAATTTTTTTTTCTCTGTTTAAAAGATACATTCTTTAAAAAGAATGTAGGCAAATGAAGGCTTACTTGCAAATTTATTTTCCTGTTTTAAGTGTGTAAAAGGTGCTGAGATTCTGTTTAAATAGAAAAATGAATGTCAAGACTAAGTGCATGTTTCTATCATAACATGTTTAGAAGAGAAGAATCGAGAGTTCTAGATTTCTGTGGTTTTATGGAGTACATTGGAATTTTGTGCCATTATGGATATTCAGATGCTTGTAACCAATGTCTAGAATTTTACAATAGAAAGAATTTGAGAAGAGTGAAGATTTAGTTAAATATCCATTAAATGAACAAATATTAAGGGTCAATGATTAAAATTGGTTGTTTTAGTAAAAACTGCATTTTTGAGACTGTGGTTTAATAGGATTAAGTGTATAATTAACTATATCACAGTGAGACATGTATGGTAAAAGGACTGAACGTATGCTTTTGGATATCTTAAGTAGGACATGGATTTGGAGAGAGCCTAGAATATTAGAGTGTCATTCAGTATATGAATTTCAGACAGACAAAAGATGGGAATGATGATGGGAAATCATATCAGAATAGGAAGTTCGTTATGCAAGGCACTGCCTTAACACAAGATGAAAATTTTGAGAAAGCCCAGCAAGAAAGCATGATTTAGAAATAAAGTATGTGGTAGGACATGGTTGTAGATTAATGTAGAACTGATAAAGGCTTATCATGAGATAGATCAACGGAACAGAAGAGAGAATCCAGAAATAAATCCTCATTGTTATGGTGTACTAATATTTGATAAATGTGTCACTGTAGCATAATATGGAAAACTTAGACTTTTTTAAAGAAATAATTAAATTTTATTCCTTATGTCAGAGATCCATATGCTAGAGATATTTATTAAATAATTATGATAAGAGTAATACATTTTATTAGAGAAAATATAAATACATTTAAGACAAAAGAACAATGAAAAACCTACCTCTAATAACACCATCATTTTGAAACCACTCTTGATGTTCTAGTCTAGTCTATATGAGATAAATTATTGACATTTAAAAAAGGTAATTGTGATGAAGTACAAAAATCATAAAATTTGGCTCAGAGCCTGTAGCTCAATGGCTAGGGCGTCAGACACATACATCATGGCTGGCGGGTTCAAGCCCAGCCCAGGCCTGCCAAACAACAATGACAACTATAGGTTTGGTGCTGGTAGCTCAGTGAGGAGGGCGCCGGCCACATACACCGAAGGTGGCAGATTTGAGCCCGGCCCTGCTAAACACCAATGACAATTGCAACCAAAAAATAGCCGGGCATTGTGGCAGGCACCTGTAGTCCCAGCTCCTTGGGAGGTGAGACAAGAGAATCGCTTAAGCCCAATAGTTTGAGGTTGCTGCAAGCTACTGTCTCAAAAAATAAAACACATAAAATTTATAATCTTAGGTATTTTTATAAACAGATTTTAATAGCATTAGGAAAACTGAAAGTTTCCAAATAGTGCTATAACAATTAGATACTCACATGGAAAAAAAAAGGTCTTTAACATTATAAAACGAACTTAAAATGGATAATAGGCTTAAATATAAAATCTAAAATATTAATGTTTCACAAAGAATATATTACAAAAAGGCCAGGCACACTGGCTCACGCCTATTATCCTAGCACTCTAGGAGGCTGAGGTCGGTGGATCACCTGAGTTCAAGAGTTGGAGACCTGCCTGAGCCAGCGTGAGACTCCATCTATAAAAATAGCAGGGGGTTGAAGAGGGTGCCTGTAGTACCAGCTACTTGGGAGGCTGAGGTGAGAGATCACTTTTGCCTAAGAGTTTGAGGTTGCTATGAGGTTTGATGCCACAGCACTGTGCTGAGGGAGACAGAGTGAAACTGTCTCCATAAATAAATAAATAAATTTCTGGCTTTCGGTTAAGCCAAAGTTTCTTAGCTATGACAACAAAAATACAGACCATAGAAGAAAAGAGATAAATTAGATATTAATAAAAATCAAATACTTTAATCTTCAAAACATCATTAATAAAGTAAAAATGAAGCAGAAACCAAAGACTGACAGAAAATATTTGCAAAATATTTATCTAATAAACAACTTATGTTTAGAATGCATGAAGAACCCTTGGAAATTAATAATACAATAACTCATTGAAAATAAGCAAAGGATTTGAAGAGGAAACATTTACCAAAGATACATGTGTGACTAATACGTCATGAGAAAATGTTCAACATCAGTAGTCTTTAAGGAAATGCAAATTAAAACCCAATGAGATAGCACTACAAACCCACAAGAATGGGTACAAATAAAGGTCTGACATTATCAAGTGTAGACAAGGGTGTAGAGAAACTGGTACTGCTGGTACAGGTACTGCTGTTACAAATGTAAATTGGTACCACCACTTTGGGAAATATTTTGGTTCTTAAAAAAATTGAACATGTGCATATCATACAACCAAACATTTTCATTTCTCAGTATCTGCCCAAGATGTATCAAAACTTATGTCCACACTAAGTGTTATATGTGTATGTCCATAGCAACACTATTTGTAATAGACACGAACTGGAAATAATCCAAGTCTTTATTCATTAATGAATGGATAAACAAAATGTGCATTAGCCACTAAAAGGAATAGGAATACTACTTAACAATACAAATGAAAAATTTACTGATACATATTACAATGTGAATGTGCCTCAAAATCATTTTGAGTGAAACAGTCCAGACAGAAAAGATTATATGTTGTATGAATCAGTGTATATAAAATTTATAGAAAATAAAAGACAAAAAATAGTGTGTATCCGAGATTGGATTTCAGAGCAGAGATTTTAAATGGGAAGAAGGGAATTTTGAGGATGATGAATTATGGTGATGATTGTATAATTGATTAAATATGTAAAAAAAATCATCAAATTATAGGTTTAAAAATAAGTTAAACCACAAAAAGTATGTTGTTCTCCTCTTCTTCCTGTTTCTTTCTATCATATTCCTCAGGAGTTTAGTCCAAAACACATTAGGTGGGCTAAGAAAGGAAGGTGTTTATGCTGGAAAGTAAGGACCAGCAGGGTGGCAGCATGTAGGCAAGATGAGGAGGCTGTCTCTACAGCAGGGGTGCTGAACCCTGGGTGTTGGAGGCCAAGCAGTTTAAGGAGTAGCCACACTTGGGGATGGTCAAAAAGATGCAGGATGTCATAGTCTGAGCAGAATGAGGACGATGCGTATGTTGCAGGGTGGTCTGGCACAGGGTGTTGGAGCCAGGGTAGGTTGAGGAGGGTGTTTGTGTAGTGTAAAGGCCCATGCATGATGTCAGCCTGAAAGTGGGGAAGGTAGTCTGACATAGATTGTCAGAGCCTGAGCATTGTGTAGAGGACCCAGCAGGGGATGAGGATACCATGTACGGTGAGTAGGTCATCTGTGTGTAGGGGGAGGCTGTGGGTGATGAGAGTTTAGTCACATTTACAGTGATTGATCAAATAAGTAAATATGTTAAGAATAATGAGGGCTGGGTTTCTCTTTGTTAAATAAGGGAATTACAAATAATAATAAGGAAAGCAAAAACAGTAGAATGAACTCTATGGTTCATTTTTTTTTTTTGGTTTTCGATATACTTATATAAAGATAGTTATTGAAATAAGTATAGATATAGATATGAAAGGAAGTAATTATGTATACACACACAGAAGGTGCCAGAAAATGTATGCACATTTTAAGAAGGGAAAAAAGTGTATTCAAATTGTGATACTAGATGTATACCATTAACAAAAGGTGAATGCAAGTTACCTTAGTGCGCCTCTTGTAATTGCAAAAGTCAAACATGACTTCAGTGTGTGTGGGTGTGTTTAGCCTTTTCCACTCACATGGTCTGAGAACAGTGCCATTCCAATGGCGGTGTGTGCCTGAAGCCTGAATCTTGCTTGTGAAAAAGATTCTCCATTAAAACCAGGGCTCTATGGAGTAACAGTTGTTTCCAGGGAAACCATAACATGGACCTCCAGCACCTGTTTGTACTATAAAGAAATTCTCAAATAATAAGGGGGATATTCTAAAAAGGAGAGTCAGCTTAAAAAAAAATCTTACTGGCCAAATCACTGAAGATTCAAAAATCAAAATAGATAATGATAGTAATAGATTATAACCCATTGAATAAAAGAGGAGACTAATAAATGAGCAAATGGGAAGTTTGATGAAGATTAGAATATTTATTAAGTTCCAAATTACCTCCTCAAAAAAAATACTTATTTATTACAAAAGGAAAAAGTTATTTATTTATTTATTTATTTATTTATTTATTTATTTATTTATTTATGTATTTATTCGTTGAGACAGAATCTCACTCTGTTACCCTTGGTAGAGTGTCATGGTATCGTAGCTTACAGCAACCTCAAACTCTTGGGGTCAAGTGATCCTCTTGCCTCAGCCTCCCAAGTAAGTGAGACTACAGGTGCCTACCACATGCCCAGCTGTTTTTAAAGACAGGGTTTCATTCTTGCTCAAGCTGGTCTTGAACTTCTGAGCTCAGGCAATCTACCCACCTCGGCCTCCTCGAGTGCTAGGATTATAGGTGTAAGCCACTGTGCCCTGCCTGTAAAAGAAAACTTTAGAGTAAAGAAATTTGGTAGGTCCCATGGGCGGCGCCTGTGGCTCAAGGAGTAGGGCGCCTGTCTCATATGCCTGAGGTGGTGGGTTCAAACCCAGCCCCGGCCAAAAGAAAAAAAAAAAAAAAAGAAATTTGGTAGGTCCCATGTCAGTCAAGTGATCAAATTGGGTATCATCACTGAGACAAACTGAAACCATGTGCTACTTGATAGGCTGCATTGAGAAGGTCATAGCATTACTCTATGATATGCTTCTCCAAAATGCCTAACTTGAGTCAACCCATGTAGAAATATTAGGTAAACCCAAAATGAGGGGCAGTCTGCAAAATAATTGACCTATAATCTTCTAAAATGACAAGGACTTAAACTTTTGGGAAAGACTAAGCAATTATTCTTCCAGCTTGAAGAATAGATAGACATAATAACCAATTCTGAGTGGGATTCTGAGTGGGATTGTTTCACTATGAAAATTACTGGGGTAATTAGTGAAATTTGAGTGGCTCTTGGAAGAATTTATCAGTTTTAGTTTCCTGATTTTTATAGTTACATTATTATCATCTAGGACAAAGAGAATACACACTAACATATTCAGGGTGAATGGGGCATCATGTTGGTAATTTTCTACTATACTTGTAATTTTTCTGTAAATTTGAGACTTTTTCAATATAAAAATAAGAAATAAGGTAATGAACCTCACGTTTAACAAGTTCATGTATATCAATAGGACTTAGAACTGTGAAGATGAGAGAGAAACTCTTGTAGGGAGATGTAGATGGGGAAAGAGGTGAATATGATAATGATATGGCAATAAAGTAGAAGGAACAAGTTATTTTTTATATTGGGGCACATTAATGTTAATGTGTCTGTGGGTAATCAAAATGAAACTATCATTAGGTAGTTGAAAAATAAAGCCTTGTGCACAAAATCTGGAGAAAAGAATTGGGATTTGGTACTATTGTCACAAGGGTGACAGTTTTAGTTGCGGGAATCATGACAATCTTCCTATTTGGGAGAACATAGGGCTTATGGTAGAATCTAGGGCAGCAGTTCTCAACCTGTGGGTCGCGACCCCTTTGTAACAATGACAATACATCATGGCATTAGAAAGCTTGAGAACCACTGATCTAGGATAGAACTTTAAAGGAAAAATAGGGGAGTCAGGATGGATAGCTTTTTATTTTTCAAATGTAGATCATGAAATGAAGTTATATTTTCTTCCTCATTCCTATTAATGCTTCTTTCTTAAATCCTGTTGTTACTTGAATTTCATCTTATTCATTGCATAATTTGTTATTCACTTTTGTCTTATTCATTGAATAAAGAATATTTCTTCAGCATTTGCCGTGTGCCAGTCACTATGCTGTGCCTAAAAGCTAAAATAATAAACAAAAGTAGACATGTGCTCAGTCCACAAAGATTTCATAATCCAAAGAAACAGAGAGATTCGTATTAATATATTGCAAAGAAGATACAAAGTTGGTGTTATGAAAATGCTGTAAACAACAGCTATGTTGTGTTATGATAGCCTTCGATTAGTGTATTTGTTCTAGTAAAGGAGATTTGGAAAGTTATCTTTGAGGTAACGATTGAGTTGAAATTTGAAGAATAAATAGGAGTTGGCTAGATGAAGAGAGGAAGAAAGTATTATCCAGTTAGAGGAAATAACATGTACAAAGCCATCAAAACAAGAAGCAAAATGAGTACAAGAACTGGAAGGACGGTTGTACAGTTTAAATGTGTATAGTGAGGGGGAAGCGTGGTTCACAATAATAAGACTACACAGAGGCCTTGTGGACATATTAGGTGTTTCATCTTTACATAAAGGGGAGTGGGGAACCATGATAAGACATTTTGGAGGACGGAATGGGAAACATGATCAGTTTTCTTTCTTGAAAACCCTCTGGCTACAGATTGTGTAGAATTACAACTGAATGAATCTGTTGTAATGAACAAATGGAGAATACTAGAATTGAAGAGGACTAATTGGGAGGAAAGTAATTTGGTTTTGACCGTGTTGAAATTGAAATGGATTAATTCACTCTTTGATTTAATAAAGAACACTCTTTTGTTGGGCGGTGCCTGTGGCTCAAAGGAGTAGGGCGCCTGGCCATAAAAACAAAACAAAACAAAACAAAAAACTCTTTTGTTGAATATTGTTTTTTTTTTTTTTTTTAATTGTTGGGGATTCATTGAGGGTACAATAAGCCAGGTTACACTGATTGCAATTGTTAAGTAAAGTCCCTCTTGCAATCATGTCTTGCCCCCATAAAGTGTGACACACACCAAGGCCCCACCCCCCCTCCCTCCTTCCCTCTTTCTGTCCCCCCCATAACCATAATTGTCATTAATTGTCCTCATATCAAAATTGAGTACATAGGATTCATGCTTCTCCATTCTTGTGATGCTTTATTAAGAATAATGTCTTCCATGTCCATCCAGGTTAATACGAAGGATGTAAAGTCTCCATTTTTTTTAATGGCTGAATAATATTCCATGGTATACATATACCACAGCTTGTTAATCCATTCCTGGGTTGGTGGGCATTTAGGCTGTTTCCACATTTTGGCGATTGTAAATTGAGCTGCAATAAACAGTCTAGTACAAGTGTCCTTATGATAAAAGGATTTCTTTCCTTCTGGGTAGGAAAGGAATGGGATTGCCCAGTAATGGGATTGCAGGATCAAATGGGAGGTCTAGCTTGAGTGCTTTGAGGTTTCTCCATACTTCCTTCCAGAAAGGTTGTACTAGTTTGCAGTCCCACCAGCAGTGTAAAAGTGTTCCCTTCTCTCCACATCCACGCCAGCATCTGCAGTTTTGAGATTTTGTGATGTGGGCCATTCTCACTGGGGTTAGATGATATCTCAGGGTTGTTTTGATTTGCATTTCTCTAATATATAGAGATGATGAACATTTTTTCATGTGTTTGTTAGCCATTTGTCTTTCGTCTTTAGAGAAAATTCTATTCATGTCTCTTGCCCATTGATATATGGGATTGTTGGCTTTTTTCATGTGGATTAATTTGAGTTCTCTATAGATCCTAGTTATCAAGCTTTTGTCTGATTGAAAATATGCAAATATCCTTTCCCATTGTGTAGGTTGTCTCTTTGTTTTGGTTATTGTCTCCTTAGCTGTACAGAAGCTTTTCAGTTTAATGAAGTCCCATTTGTTTATTTTTGTTGTTGTTGCAATTGCCATGGCAGTCTTCTTCATGAAGTCTTTCCCCAGGCCAATATCTTCCAGTGTTTTTCCTATGCTTTCTTGGAGGATTTTTATTGTTTCATGCCTTAAGTTTAAGTCCTTTATCCATCTTGAATCAATTTTTGTGAGTGGGGAAAGGTGTGGGTCCAGTTTCAGTCTTTTACATGTAGACATCCAGTTCTCCCAACACCATTTATTGAATAGGGAGTCTTTCCCCCAAGGTATGTTCTTGTTTGGTTTATCAAAGATTAGGTGGTTGTAAAATGTTAGCTTCATTTCTTGGTTTTCAATTCGATTCCAAGTGTCTATGTCTCTGTTTTTGTGCCAGTACCATGCTGTCTTGAGCACTATGGCTTTGTAGTACAGACTAAAATCTGGTATGCTGATGCCCCCAGCTTTATTTTTGTTACAGAGAACTGCCTTAGCTATACGGGGTTTTTTCCAGTTCCATACAAAATGCAGAATCATTTTTTCCAAATCTTCAAAGTACGATGTTGGTATTTTGATAGGAATGGCATTGAATAGGTAGATTGCTTTGGGAAGTATAGACATTTTAACAATGTTGATTCTTCCCATCCATGAGCATGGTATGTTCTTCCATTTGTTAATATCCTCTGCTGTTTCCTTTCTGAGGATTTCATAGTTTTCATTATAGAGGTCCTTCACCTCCTTCGTTAGGTATACTCCTAGGTATTTCATTTCCTTTGAAACTATGGTGAAGGGAGTTGTGTCCTTAATTAGCTTCTCATCTTGACTGTTGTTGGTGTACACAAAGGCTACTGACTTGTGGACATTGATTTTATATCCTGAAACATTACTGTATTTTTTGATGACTTCTAGGAGTCTTGTGGTTGAGTCTTTGGGGGTTCTCTAAGTATAAGATCACGTCGTCAGCAAAGAGGGAGAGTTTGACCTCCTCTGCTCCCATTTGGATTCCCTTTATTTCCTTGTCTTACCTAATTGTATTGGCTAGAACTTCCAGCACTACATTGAATAGTAAAGGTGACAGAGGACAATCTTGTCTGGTTCCAGTTCTAAGAGGAAAAGCTTTCAGTTTTACTCCATTCAGTAAAATATTGGCTGTGGGTTTGTCATAGATAGCTTCAATCAGTTTTAGAAATGTGCCACCTATGCCTATACTCTTCAGTGTTCTAATTAGAAAAGGATGCTGGATTTTATCAAATGCTTTTTTTGCATCTATTGAGAGGATCATGTGATCTTTATTTTTGCCTGTTAATATGGTGGATAACGTTTATGGACTTGCGTATGTTAAACCAGCCTTGCATCCCTGGGATGAAGCCTGCTTGATCATGATGAATGACTTTTTTGATGATAAGCTGTAATCTATTGGCTAGGATTTTGTTGAGAATTTTTGCGTCTATATTCATGAGTGAGATTGGTCTGAAATTCTCCTTTTTGTTTGAGTCTTTTCCTGGTTTTGGTATCAGGGTGATGTTTGCTTCATAGAATGTGTTGGGGAAGATTCCTTCTTCCTCAATTTTTTGGAATAATTTCTGCAGTACAGTAATAAGCTGTTCCTTGAAGGTTTGATAGAATTCTGGAGTGAAGCCATCTGGACCAGGGCATTTTTTGGTTGGAAGCTTTTTTATTGTTTCTTTGATCTCAGTGCTTGAAATCGGTCTGTTCAGGAGCTCTATTTCTTCCTGGCTGAGTCTAGGGAGAGGGTGTGATTCCAAATATTGATCCATTTCCTTCACATTGTCAAATTTCTGGGCATAGAGTTTCTGGCAGTATTCAGAGATGATCTCTTGTATCTCTGTGGGATCAGTTGTTATTTCCCCTTTATCATTTCTGATTGAGGTTACTAGAGATTTTACTTTTCTATTCCTTGTTAGTCTGGACAATGGTTTATCTATTTTATTTATTTTTTCAAAAAACCAACTCCTTGTTTCATTAATTTTCTGTTTTGTTTTCAGTGTCATTGATCTCTGATTTGATTTTGGATATTTCTTTTCTTCTACTGAGTTTAGGCTTAGATTGTTCTTCTTTTTCCAATTCCATAAGAGCTCTTGTGAGATTGTTGATGTGCTCTCTTTCTGTTTTTCGAATGTAGGCATCTAAAGCGATGAATTTTCCTCTCAAAACTGCTTTTGCAGTATCCCACAGGTTTTGGTAGCTTGTGTCTTCATTGTTGTTATGCTCAAGGAAGTTAATGATTTCCTGTTTTATTTCTTCCTTCACCCATCTGTTATTCAACAGAAGATTGTTTAATTTCCATGCCTTTGGGTGGGGTCGAGCATTTTTGTTAGAGTTGAGTTCCACCTTTAGTGCCTTATGGTCTGAGAAGATACAAGGTAAAATTTGAATTCTTTTGATTCTGTTGATATTTGTTTTGTGTCCCAGGATATGATCAATTTTGGAGAATGTTCCATGGGGTGATGAGAAGAATGTATATTCTTTATGTTTGGGATGGAGTGTTCTATATGCGTCTATGAAGCACAGTTGTTCTAGGGTCTCATTTTAATTTCTTATATCCTTGTTTAATTTCTGTTTAGAGGATCTGTCCAGCTCTGTAAGAGGAGTGTTAAGGTCCCCTGTTATTATGGTATTATCAGATATCATATTGCTCAGACTGAGTAAGGTCTGTTTCAAGAATCTGGGAGCATTTAAATTGGGTGCATAGATATTTAGAATTGAAATGTCTTCTTGTATTTTTCCCTTGACCAATATAAAGTGACCATCTTTGTCTTTTTTGACTTTAGTTGCTTTAAATCCACATGTATCTGAAAATAAGATTGCAACTCCTCTTTTCTTCTGAATTCCATTTGCCTGATAAATTGTCTTCCAACCCTTGACTCGGAGCTTTAATTTGTCTTTTGAAGCCAGGTGTGTTTCTTGCAGACAGCAAATGGATGGCTTGTGTTTTTTAATCCAGTCAGCCAATCTGTGTCTCTTCAGTGGGGAATTCAAGCCATTAACATTTATTGAGATAATTGATAAGTGTGGTAGTATTCTATTCTTCTTATTTTGTGAGAGTCCATTGCTTAGTTTTATCTTTTGCATCAGTGTGGAGGTTAGGTTCTGTCCTTTAATTTCTGAGCTCTTACTTTGCTGCTGATCCATTGTGCTGGTCAGTGTGCAGAACAGGTTGAAGTATTTCCTGTGGAGCTGGTCTTGTTGTGGCGAATTTCCTCAATGTTTATATATCCGTAAATGATTTGATTTCTCTGTCAATTTTGAAGCTTAGCTTAGCAGGCTACAGAATTCTGGGCTGGAAATTGTTCTGTTTAAGTAGATTAAAGGTAGATGACCATTTTCTTCTTGCTTGGAAAGTTTCATTAGAGAAGTCTGCGGTCACTCTGATGGATTTGCCCCTGTAGGTCTACTGGCGCTTACTCCTGGCAGCTTGCAGAATCTTTTCTTTTGTCTTGACTTTGGACCGGTTCATCACAATGTGTCTTGGAGAAGCTCGGTTAGAGTTGAGGCGACCTGGGGTCCGATAGCCCTCTGAAAGCAGTGTGTCAGAATCTTTGGTGATATTTGGGAAATTTTCTTTTATAATATTCTCTAGTATGGCTTCCATTCCTCTGGGGCATTCTTCTTCCCCTTCTGGAATTCCTATAACTCGTATGTTGGAACGCTTCATAAAGTCCCATAATTCTGACAGTGAACGTTCTGCTTTCTCTCTCTTCTTTTCTGCCTCTTTTACTATCTGAGTTATCTCAAAAACTTTGCCTTCTACCTCTGAAATTCTTTCTTCTGCATGGTCTAACCTGTTGCTGATACTTTCCATTGCATCTTTAAGTTCCCTCATTGACTGTTTCATTTCCTTCAGCTCTGCTATATCCTTTTTATATTCTTCATATCGTTCATCTCTTATTTGATTCTGTTTTTGAATTTCCTTTTGGTTAATTTCCACTTTATTAGCAGTTTCCTTCATTGTTTCCATCATTTCTTTCATTGTTTTCAACATGTGTATTCTAAATTCCCTTTCTGTCATTCCTAACATTTCTGTATAGGTGGAATCCTCTGCATTAGCTACCTCATGGTCCCTTGGCGGGGTTGTTCTGGACTCTTTCTTCATGTTGCCTGGAGTTTTCTGCTGATTCTTCCTCATGAGTGATTTCTTTTATCTGTTTCCTTGCCCTAATTTTCCTTTCACTTCCTCTTGCTCTTTAAGTTCTCGTGCCTGTGGAAGTTGCGGGCGGTTTAGACGGGTTGAAGACACGCGACCACTTGCCGGTTTTCCATTGTTTTAGTCCTCCTCTTGGGGTCCAGAAGTTTCTCGCTGACTCCCTGTATCCTCTCAGGGGTGATGATAGGCAGATCCCACCAGCCAGAGATGCCTGGAGTCCTATATCCCCAGACTCACGGTGTCCAAATGCAAGGAAGCTGTTACTCGGCTGCCATCTTGCTCTGCCTCCTCCATAAGAATTTTTTTGATCCACCTGAAGGGCGAGCTGCCGCGCCGTGGATGCTGCTGTGGCTTCGGCGGGAGGCGCAAGCCGGCGGGGTGGGCGACAGGCGCGCGGGCTAGCGGAGGGGCAGGGAGCCGGCCCTGCCTGGGCCGAGCCGCGATCTCCAGCGCAGACAGCGGCGGCGGCGGTGCTGCGCCTCCAGTAGGCTGTGGCGCTCCGTTGAATATTGTATTAGTCATTATATAAAGACCCAGGGTTTAGGAGTTACTAGATGAACAAAAGGCATGCAACAAAAGGAATGGAAATCACTCCTTTCATTGAGTTTACATGATTGTCATATTTAACATATAAAAAGTATTAATTACATGCAAAGAACTATTCCAAGGCTTTATACATATTGTCTTATATACTCTTTTTTTGCAGTTTTGTCTGGGGCAGGGCTTCACCCGCCATCCCTGGTATATGGGCCTACTCCTTGACCCACAGGCACTACTCTTGTTATTATTTTACTGTTGAGGCAATTGAAATTAAGTGGCTTGTCCAAGATCATACAACTAATAGCCGACTCAGAATTTGAAGATGCTGTATCTGACTCCAGATTCCATCTTCTTAACTGCTAAACTATATAGCAAGTAAGATATATTGGCTGATTAAATAAATATCTGAGTTCACCTGTATATAGGTAATTACTACCATGAGCTTGGGTAAGATCATAGAATGAGAGAGTATAGAATGAGAAAGGGAATGGCTTAGAATCAAACTGTAACATTTAGTGACAAAAAAAATAATAATAATAACAATTAGCTATGAAAAGCATAGACCTTACAGTTTTGAAAAGAAAAAAACATAAATAGGCAATTATAAAATGGTTGGATAGCTGCTATGATAAAGGAAGTACAAGTTGCTGAGACCAAAATTACCTATAGTAGCTGATGTCTAAGTTGAGAATTAATTGATGGATGATAGTTCTTAGCAGCAAATAGGGAGAATCATAGGAGAGCGGAAGAGGAGTGAGATGAGGGAAATTGTGAGGTAGAGTGCTGCTGAGAGCAGGGTCCATGCAACATGGAAGTGGAAGTGTAATTCACTGTGGCTGAAGAATGCTGCTGCCGGAGCCCCAGGATTTCTTTATCTTGTTTGAGGCAACCTGTTTGTTTCTCATGGCTTCTGTTCTGATGGCTCTGTCTCTTACTAATGAGTTCGTTCAAAAATTTTTTGTTGTGTACCAACGCTGAGCAAGGTTCTTTGCTAGATGTCAGTGTAATAGAGATGAACAAAATGAACACTGCTTTTTTTGTCCTGGGATCTTACCTTTCCTAACTCTACTTTTTAGAATTGTACCCCCAAAGTTCTGTTGCTGATATTTTTCTTTTTTTTAATTATTTTTTTTGTGTGTGATATTAATCTCTGCCAGCATTTTTGAACTATCACTCTGTACAGATATCTCAAATCAACATCTCTGGTTTTTATCTTTCTTCTAAGCTCCATATCTCTATCTTCAAGAACTTTCTGGATATTTTCTTTTGGATATATTTCTGGCCCCTCAAACTCACCATGTCCCAGACTAAATCCATCTTCTTTTGTGAGTCTGACCTTCCAGTGTTTCCTGTTCTTATTAATTGAATGACTATTGAAATCTAAGAATAAAACCTTAGATTCATATTCAGTACTCTCCTCTCTTTTGTATCTCTGACCTGTAAGTTTGACAAAGATTAATAAGGCCAATATTACTTAGTATTGGAAAACAGGCATTCTCAGTGCCATCCACATACATCGAGGGTGGTCCATCCACATACATCGAGGGTGGTGGGCTCAAACCCGGCCCTGGCCAGCAAAACAGCAATGACAACTGCAACAAAAAATAGCCAGGCATTGTGGCAGGCGCCTGTAGTCCCAGCTACTTGGGAGGCTGAGGCAAGAGAATTGCTTAAGCCCAAGAGTTTGAGGTTGCTGTGAGCTGTGATGCAACAGCACTCTACCAACGGCAACATAGTGAGACTCTGTCTCAAAAAAGAACAAAAACAAAAAAAAAACAGACATTCTCATATGGAAGAGTAAATAGGTGCTACATTTCTAGATGGCAATTAAATAATATCTATGGACATAAAAAAATTATTCTCATTTTAAAACATATTCATATATTCCAATTTTTTCAAGGGTCTTTGTTCTTTGTTGCAAAATGAGAAATCCATTTTTTCCTTAGAATCCAACCCTGTTTTCAAATTGGATGTCTTCAACACCATTGTTTTTTAGAAATTGCTCCTAATATTATATATTCTCATTCCAAGAAACAAGTCCCTTTTTATGTACTTTGTATAAATAAAAATGTTTGGGTTGGGCTTGGTGCCTATGGCTCAAGTGGCTAAAGCACCAGCCACATACACCAGAGCTGGCGGGTTCAAATCTATCCTGAGCCTGCCAAACAACAACGGTAACTACAACCAAAAAATAGCTGGGCATTGTGGTGGGCACCTGTAGTCCCAGCTACTTGAGAGGCTGAGGCAAGAGAATTGCTTAAGCCCAAGAGTTGGAGGTTGCTGTGAGCTGTAATGCCACAGCACTGTACCCAGAGGGACAGATTGAGGCTCTGTCTCAAAAAAAAAAAAAAAAAAAGTTAGGGTTGGTAATAGTAGCAGCATCAACTTATATTACTAATTAGAGCTTCCTTTACTAAGTTCATAAGCCTTAATTGCCTTATGAGGTAAATAATATTACCTCCGGCATTTACTTTTTTTTTTGCAGTTTTTGGCCCCGGCTGGGCTTGAACCTGCCACCTCTGGTATATGGGGCTGGCATCCTACTCCTTTGAGCCACAGGTGCCACCCTACATTTTCTTTTTTTAAGATGCAGAGCAGGAATAGTGTAAGCACTCTGAATTTTCTAATTTAAGTGTTAAAGATTGTGACTATTTCTAGGAGAAATTAAAGGATAAAATAAAGCTGAAGTAAGTATTTTAAATACAATTATATTATTGTTTAACTACAAAACTCTTGGTTTTCTTCAATGATTATTGTTAATATTTTACTATTTTTATCAAGTGAATACAAAGTCTATAGAAACAGGGTGGTGCCTGTGGCTCAATGGAGTGGGGCGCTGGCCCCATATGCCAGAGGTGGCGGGTTCAAACCCAGCCCCGGCCAAAACAAAACAAACAAACAAAAAGTCTATTAAAACACTAGATTATGTGTCTATGTTCCTAAGTTGTTTTACTTAAAAATGCAAATTTAAAAATAGGTGTTTTAGATAGTTCTTGACACAAAAATCATATAATGTTTCTCCAAACTACCTTCCAAAAAGGTTGTATTAGTTTGCAGTCCCATCAGCAGTGCAAGTGTTCCTTTCTCACATCCGCGCCAGCATCTGCAGTTTTGAGATTTTGTGACATAGGCCATTCTTGCTGGGGTTAGATGATATCTCAGGGTGGTTTTAATGTGCATTTCTCTATGATTAGGGATGATGAACATTTTTTCATGTGCTTGGTAAGGAGAAACCTTAAAGAACTCAACCTAGACCTCCCGTTTGATCCAGCAATCCCATTACTAGGCATCTGTCCAGATGGAAAAAAAAAACAAAACTTTTATTGGGCAACACCTGTGGCCCAGTGAGTAGGGCGCGGGCCCCATATGCCGAGGGTGGAGGGTTCAAACCCAGCCCCGGCCAAACTGCAACAAAAAAATAGCCGGTTGTTGTGGTAGGCGCCTATAGTCCCAGCTGCTTGGGAGGCTGAGGCAAGAGAATCGCGCAAGCCCAAGAGTTAGAGGTTGCTGTGATCCGTGTGAAGTCATGGCACTCTACCCGAGGGCGGTACAGTGAGTCTCTATCTCTACAAAAAAAGAACAAAAAATAACAAAACAAAAAATTTTTATTATAAAGACACTTGTCCTAGGCTATTTATCGCAGCCCAATTTACAATCGCTAAAATGTGGAAACAGCCTATATGTCCTTCAACCCAGGAATGGACTGGTAAGCTATGGTATATGTATACCATGGAATATTCAGCCATCAAAAAATGGAGATTTTGCATCATTTTTACTAACTTGGATGGAGGTGGAACACATTATTCTTAGTGAAGCATCACAGAAATGGAGAAGTATGAATCCCATGTATTCAACTTTGATACGAGGACACTTAATGACAATTAATGACATGGTGGGGCATGGGGGAAAAGGAGACCAGACAGAGAAGGGGAGAGGGGGTATGGGCAAGGGGAAAAAAGAAAAGAAAAGAAAAGAAAATAGTGACTAATTCTCACATAAATTGGATTTAATTTTGACCAAAGTACATTACTTAAACATTAATTTTTAATTCAACTTGTTAATATGTTGTTTAGGATATTGCATCCTTATTTATAAGTGAAAGATGTTTGTAACTTCCCCTTTATAATAACATATTTTCTCCAATTTGAATATCAGGTGTATCCAGATTAAGTAGAATGATTTTGAAGTATTTCTTCTTTTTCTATTGTCTGTAAGATTTGGCATGATCTGTTTTTTGAAATTATTTTTTACTTTTATTTATAAAAGTTGCCTATTTTTTGAGACTTTGGGGGAAAAAAATAAGAAGAAGTTAACTGATGAATCCTGAACCTCAGGGTCAAAGCATTCTATAATAGACATACTCTTATCTGACAATGTGAATGTTACTTTCTTTGCATTATTATTATATTATTGCTTAATATTTCAGTGCAATAATCATCTGATACCTTTTCTGAATGTATTTATTGTCGTTCGTTCTTTACAAGGTGTTTGTTTCTCGTCCTTATCTTAAACATTGTTACTGTTGGGTGGCGCCTGTGGCTAAGTGAGTAGGGCGCCGGCCCAATATACCAAGGGTGGCGGGTTCAAACCCAGCCCCGGCTAAACTGCAACCAAAAAAAAAAAAAAAAAAAAAAATAGCCGGGTGTTGTGGTGAGCGCCTGTAGTCCCAGCTGCTCTGGAGGCTGAGGCAGGAGAATCGCAGAAGCCCAAGAGCTGGAGGTTGCTGTGAGTCCTGTGACGTCATGGCACTTACCAAGGGCAGTGAAGTGAGACTCTACACACACAAAAAAATTATTATTGTTATTAAATTTTAAGCCTTTTTAATTCTGTGAAGGCAAAAGTGGAAACCTAATAAACACATGTATATGTAAAAATAAAATAAAAAGGTTTTGTTAAAAAAAAAACATATAATGATGAAAATATTTCCAATCCTTTATTTCCATAATATATTTTTCAAAAGTAGCTATTATTTTTCATTGTTAAAATGCCATCATCTTAAAGGATATTAGATGTATTTATTTTCAAATAGCTTTTTTTTTTAAGTTTTCCGTTCTTCTTTTTTTTTTTTTGTAGAGACAGAGTCTCACTTTATGGCCCTCGGTAGAGTGCCGTGGCCTCACACAGCTCACAGCAACCTCCAACTCCTGGGCTTAAGCGATTCTCTTGCCTCAGCCTCCCGAGTAGCTGGGACTACAGGCGCCCACCACAACGCCCGGCTATTTTTTTGTTGCAGTTTGGCCGGGGCTGGGTTTGAACCCGTCACCCTCGGTATATGGGGCCGGCGCCTTACCGACTGAGCCACAGGTGCCGCCCTCAAATAGCTTTTATATAGCATGTTGTATCATATTGCCATAGAATAGTTTAGTGAATTGGAATGATCGTCTTTTTATAAGAAAGTTGAGTGCTGTCATACAATTCAACCATTATTAGTTAGTCTTTGGTCATTTTTCATCTTATTGCAGAGCATTGAGAGTACTCTGTTATTTTAAGACAATATAATCTTTGGGCCCTTTTTAGACCTTTAAACTATGGTATGTGTCAGTCTGTTAAAATTGCCTATCATGTATGACATTACTGACATTCAGATTGAATAAAGGATAACAGGATTAAACTATATGTTAAACATTAGTAAAGCTTAACTTTTTGGCTTTTTCCCCTACAAATAAATAAAAATATAAGTTGTTCTTTATCTTCCAGCATCCAAATGAATTATTTTATGTATCCCTTGAGTGCACATAGACTACTTTGGAGATCGCTACTATTGAATTGTTTGGAGTAAGCTATTGATGTCAACAGATTGTTTTTTCCTGATAGATCATTTTTCAGATAGACCATAGTTCTGTTTGATTATAACTTGAAGAAGAAAAGTATTATCAATAATGGAACTATAGATGCCCTATAAATATAGTGTGGTCATAAAATTCATGTGCAGTTTAAAATTGCACACAAACATTATAGCCACCCTACACATACAACTATTATGTACCCATAATAATAATTAATTTTTTTAAATAATGAAATTATAGAAAGATATCACAATAGCAGTAGTATAGGCAAGAGATGTGATAGAACGGTGATAGTGGATATAGAGTCACAGAAAATGATACCCAGGCTTCTTACTTGAGTGACTGACTGTATGGATGATTGTTTCAACATTAGAGAGAGAGAGAGGGAAAACAACAAAAAGAAACTTGTTTCAAAATTTGTATTTCTTTATATACTTTTTTACAAAAGAATTATTTTTATATTTGGTGGGCCGTTTTAGTTTATACTTGCATCTCTTAGTGTTTTAAAATTTGCAGAATATAGCTTTAAGAAACATTATTAGATAGTTTTCCTTTCCTTCCTTACCCATTACTTTGGCTGACATGTTTTTTTTTTTTTGAATTCTTAAGATTTTGAGTGGAATTATCTAGAAGTATATATTAATAGTTGTTATCCATTAAAATTTTGTTAATTATCCAATGTGATTTGAGTTTACAAAATCACATTGTTAGCATAACAAAGAAATAGAGAAACCACGTGCATGTTTTTGAATGAGTAGGCTTTATTGCCTTATGATATCTTCAATAGAAGTAACAGGTTAAGAGAAGAAGGACTCAAAATGATCGCAGGTACTTCATGACTTTCTTTTAACACTTGAACATTATAAATGACAGTTTTTTCTTTAGAAACTGACTTGCTTTGAAATGATGTATGAAATAATATGTGTTTTGCATATTCCATTGTAATGATAAAGGTCATATAGTATCATTTACATAATCTCTAGCCAGAAATGAACTCAGTAATATCCTTGGTATAACATATACATTATCTGAGGTTTAAAACTCTCATTATTCATGAAAGTTAATTTTACAGTGGGTGTGAATGATCTGTCTTATAGCTGTTTTTTTTTTTATCATTCTATAAAATAATATGATGCAAAGCCTGCTCAAATAACAGGAAAACCAGTAAAGAGTGATGCATTTGCCTGACTCTCTGTAAACTCGATTGGATCTTGATTGATGGCAATCATTTGTCTTTGTCAAAAAAAGGAGAAAAATTCAGACATTGAAATAGGAGTGCTATCAAACTTTCTACAATGGCAGAAAGATTCTATTAATGTGGCCTTAGAGTATTAACTGTCTCTGCTGGGAAATGATAAAGAATGTTAATTTTTTTTCTTAAACATATTCAAGTGTAAAGTGCATCATTTTCTTCACTGTTGGGATTAAAAGAAGAATACTTTTGATTTATGGTAGACTGGAATTGATGAAAGCAAGAAAATAAAAGTCTACAATGGTGAGAAAGAAAATAGATCTTAATCCTTTTTATTGTTTTTCTCAATGAAATAGTACAAATTTAGTATATTGTAATAAAGATATTTCCTACTGCATCCCAGCTGATATAGGACCTTGAAAGGTTTACTTCAAAGAGGATTGAAATAGAAGAGGAAATATATTTTTAATTGAATGTCTTATTCTTTGATGTTGTCTTTTCTGCCCAAATATTAAGGCAAAAAGATATTCTAGACAAGTTTATTTTATTATTCTTAAATTTATTAAATGGTCTTGTTATGATTTGTAAATAAAAAGAAATGATAGACTAATATTTTAAGAGCATGATTGATAAATAGAATTTTATGTCGATAATAATTCTGATTTTTCATAATTTTCTTCAGTAAGAAGTATATGTAGTATTATTATGAAAATATTTTATGTGTCTTATAAGGGCTGGATATACTTTATTTGCTTTGGGAAATTTACTATCTTTTAATTATAGTATTTTAGATTGCTAATTTTGGCCTTCATTTTAAGGTTACGTTTAAAAAAATAGATCACTCAAAATGCAGATGTTCTATAGAAAATATTTAAGAAGTTAACTCCTTTGAATGTGTTTATGTTAATAACTTTTATGCTATGAAAATTGGGTAAGTTAAGATTGTTATAGCATTTATTATAGATCTTTTTGTAAAAATACCTTAGAATATTACCAAGTTTTATTATTTGTATACCTATTAACCTGAGCACATATTCAGACTCTCATTTTTTGTTCCATTGGAATGGGATCGATACTGCTGAGCAGCCCAAAATGATTTGTATCTAGCTTGAAAATGTGCTTTAATTTTTTCTCAGGCTTCTTTTTCTAAGGCTAATATGAGAAGATGAACTTAAATTAACATTTTCTTTCTATAAAACTATATGAAACATTTGCTGTTAGTAATTATATTCTGATAAATGAAAGAGGGTTACATACTGTAAATTAACAGTATAAAATCTGTAAGCTTAATTTATTCATGGTTTTAGAAGAAATTAATCTTTTAAAAATTATCTTTTTTAAAAGAACATAGTATATTGTTATCTTTCTACTAGACTCAAATGCAAATAACATTAATCTCAAGTTATATGAACTTTAATTAAAATTTTTTATACTCTGAATTAAGGTTTTCATGCCCTTCTAATAGTAATGCCATTCTAAATGTTCAAGCAGAAGCAATTTAAATCTTGTCTAATATGGGGAAATGAAATATCAGTTCTGCAAAATGACTTTGTTGGTGTTTTTTTATGAGTACTTCTTCACATGTATATTTAATTTCTAAATTCTAGTGTCATTTTTTTTCTGTAAATTAGTTGCTAGTTTAGATGCAAACCTTTTTTCTAAAATTTCTAGTCGCATGTTTCCTTTATTTTTTTGATATTTGTTAAAACAAATAAATCTTAACAGTGTGTAATACTGAAAATGTATTTCTAGAGTATAATGATCACTTCAAAATTTTCAGTGAAGGATAAAAATTGTTTGTCATTCATGAACACATAGCAAAAACTTACTTTGTCCCCCTTGGTAGAGTGCCCTGGAATCATAGTTCACAGCAACCTCAAACTCTTGGGCTCATCACTCGGGTATTTTTAGAGACAAGGTCTTGCTCTTGCTCAGGCTGGTCTTGAACCCATGAGCTCAGGCAGTCCACTCGCCTCGGCTTCCCAGAGTGCTGGGATTATAGGCATGAGCTACCATGCCCAGCCCACATAGTAGAAACTTAACTTTACTCATTTAAGAACAAACTGTTAAAGTTATTTTTGGTAAATAAATCTCTGCACATGGGATTTGAAAATGTGGGAATTGTTAGCTGCACAATCTTAGGTATGGTATGTGATTTAACCTTTATGTGAGGCATTGTTTAGATGTTGAATATATATACTAAGTTTAACAAAATGTATTGACACATGTTAGATGTACAAAATTTGGGATGATTTATTCATATGATCAAATGAGGGTATGAGGATATTCATTGCTTTAAACATTTTTCTTTTCTTTATGCTAGGAACATTTGAATTGTTCTCTTCTGGTTATTTTGAAGTATATAATATATTAATGTTAACTGTAGTCACCCTCCTGATCTATTGAACTTCAGGTCTTATTTCTTATATTTAAGTGTACTTTTCTACCTGTTTATCTGCATCAATTTTGAATGGTCTAATTATAAATTTAAGCCCAAATGAATCTTGGACATTATATAGACAAGTTGCATTCATACTATACGTTGAGAGAGTTAAGACATAGAAAACTATGTTAAATAATCAAGGTTTCATAGGTGCTCAGTAACTTAGGAAAATAAAAAATCAATGTCTAGTATTCAAACAAGTTCTTCTGGCTAATCCAGTGGTTTTCTACCTGCGGTGTAAGAAGAAATTAGGTGTGCCACAAAATTTTTAAAGATCATTAACTAAATTATTTTCTAAAGAAGTTCATGGCACAGTAAGTATATTCTTCTTTTACTCTTTTTTTTTGACGAACATACTTTAAGTGTGCCGTGGAAGTTTAACAATAGTTTCAAGTGTGCTGTGAGATAAAAACGGTTGAAAAACCTGGGCTAGTCCAGTTGTTTTTGATATGGTTGTACATTAGAATCATATGAAAACTTATGAAAAAAATATATTGGTATCAGAGTCCCAGCTCAAGAGATACTGATTGGGCATAGCATTTTTAAACAGATCCCAGATAAATCTAATGCTCATGTATGATTAGGAATTACTGAATTAAATCGTAATACACCTTTCTGTGAAGCCCAAGATTGTTTGTAATGAGTGGAACGTGTTTTAAGATACTGAGATCAAGATACTAAAAATAGCAGCATATAGTATTTTACAAGTAATCTTATATCACAATATGGAGATTTTATGATAGTGTCTAAAAATGTTATTTTCTGGTCATTTGGGGTAAAATGTAATCTGCCTACTCCCTGAAAATGCTTAGAAGATACAGTTTTATGTTATTAGTCACTTGTAGTCTGAAGCAGTGGTTGGCATTCACATTGCCTGGTCACTTGTATGGAGTATGCCTATTGGCAACTTTGCCTTTAGCAGATTTCAAAAGGTCTTTAAAACCTAGCCAGGCTTAGTGGCACATGCCTTTAGTCCCAGCTACTTGGGAGGCTGAGATAAGAGGATTGCTCAAGCTCAAGAGTTTGAGGTTGCTGTGAGCTAGGATAATGCCGCGGCACTTTTTCCAAGGCAACAGAGTGAGATTCTGTCTATTAAAAAAAAAAAAAAAAAGAGTGTTGTTTACAGGGAGCAATGGCCCATATAGTTTGAAAAGCTCCTCTGGAGATTTTGAAGCATTCTGGACTTGATGCCATACTCCTTGCCCACCACCTCCTACTTCCTATGACTATTCTAAAGCATTAGCTTTATACGTTTTTCATTTCTATTTCCAAAACCTATTTACTGGTATTTTCCTTATTACAAAGAGCTCTTAGAAATAAGTAATAAAAAATCCAAACCATCCAATTAAAAAGAGGTAGGTTTTCTTTTTGAAAATCACTTCTGGATCATCTGTTTGAGATTTTGGCTTCTTTCTTCATTATCTAAAAATGTATAATCACAAATATAGTTGGCATTTTTAAAATTATTTTTTAATTATTTGGGATTCATTGAGAGTACAAAGAATTAGTTTATGCTGATTGCATTTGTTAGGTAAAGTCTCTCTTATAGTTGTGTCCTGCCCCCAAGAGGTGTGCCATACACTGTGACACCCCCATCTCCCTCTTTCCCCACCTTGTATTAGATCATCTATTGCCTTAGTATTAGAATTGAGTACATTGGATTCTTGCTTCTCCATTCTTGTGATGCTTTACTAAGAATAATGTGTTCCACCTCAGTCTAGGTTAATACGAAAGATGTAAAGCACTGGTCCTCAAACTATGGCCCACGGGCTACTTGCAGCGGTGTGATTGTATTTGTTCCCATTTTGTTTTTTTACTTCAAAATATATGTGCAGTGTGCATAGGAATTTGTTCATAGTTTGTTTTTTTTTAAACTATAGTCTGGCCCTCCAATGGTCTGAGGGACAGTGAACTGGCCCCCTGTTTAAAAAGTTTGAGGACCCCTGAAAAGTCTCCATCTCTTTTAATGGCTAAATAGTATTCCATGGAAGACAGAGGAATGGTTAACAAATATATGAAAAAATTCCCATTATTCCTAATCATCAGAGAAACACAAATCAAAACCACCCTGAGATATCACCTAACCCCAGTGAGAATGGCCCACATCATAAAGTCTCAAAGCTGCAGATGCTGGCATGGATGTGGAGAGAAGGGAACACTTTTTTACTGCTGATGGAACTACAAGCTAATGTAGTCTTTTTGGAAGGAAGTATGGAGAATCCTTAAAGAATTCAAATTAGATCTCCCATTTGATCCTACAATCCCATTACGGGGCATCTACCCAGAGGGGAAAAAATCATTTTATCTTTAAAATTAATTTTAATTGACCAAATTTTATCGTGTACAACCTGTTTTAAAACATAAATGTAGACTCCGTGCTTATAGCTCAAACGGCTAAGGCACCAGACACATACACCAGAGCTGGTGGTTGGGAATCCAGCCTGGGCCTGCCAAACAACAATGACAACTACAACCAAAAAATACACCCGGATATTGTGGCAGGCACCTGTAGTCTCAGCTACTTGGGAGGCTCAGGAGCCTATTCATTGTGAAATAGGTAAATCAAGCTCATATTTGCATTACTTTGTTTACTTATTTTTTATTTGACATGTCTTTATTTCCTTATCTCTATTTTTTGTTTAATTAACATTTAAAATAATATATATATATCAGTTGTATAAAATTTAGTTTACATACATGTATAAACCACAGTATAAAATTTGATTACTAATCATTATTTAAACAAATTTATTGGCCAGAATTATGATAGGGTATATTTTTTCCCTTTGGATAGAAGTGTGGATAATTTTAGATTTGATATATTGTTCCTGTTCACTTAGTGACAAGGGAGAGAACAAGATTCTGGTAATTTCACAGCCAAAATTTTTCATACCTACAAAGAGAACTGGTAACTATACTGCAGAAATTATTTCATAACATCAAGAAGAAAGGATTCCTCCCCCAACACATTCTATAAGGCAGTTTCACCTTGATACCAAAGCCAGGAAAGGACACAATAAAAAAAGTAAACTACAGGCCAATATCTTTCATGAATGTAGATGCAAAAATTCTAGCAAATCAAATTCTATAGCACACACACACAAAAAAAAATCTGCCCTGACCAAGTGAGCTTCATCCCAAGGATGCGAGGATGGTTTAACATAAGGAAATCTATAAATGTGATTTCACCACATAAAAAGAAGCAATAGCAAAGACCACATTATCATCCTAATGGATACAGAGAAAGCATTTGACAAAATTGAGCACCCTTTTATGATAAAAACTCCTAACAAAATAGGGATAAATGGAATATACCTCAAAATTATAAAAGTGATTTACAACAAATCCACAGCCAATGTCAGATTGGGGAAAAATGGAAAGCATTCCTACTTAGGTCTGGAACTAGACAAGTGGCGGAAGTTCTAGCCAGAGCACTCAGATAAGAGAAGGAAATCAAAGGTATCCAGATGGATACAGAAGTGGTCAAACTATCGCTATTTACTGATGATATGATCTTTTTTTTTTTTTTTTTTTGTAGAGATAGAGTCTTACTTTATGGCCCTCGGTAGAGTGCCGTGGCATCACACAGCTCACAGAAACCTCCAACTCCTGGGCTTAAGTGATTCTCTTGCCTCAGCCTCCCGAGTAGCTGGGACTACAGGCGCCCGCCACAATGCCCAGCTATTTTTTGGTTGCAGTTCGGCCGAGGCCGGGTTTGAACCCGCCACCCTCGGTATATGGGGCTGGCGCTTTACCGACTGAGCCACAGGCGCCGCCCGATGATATGATCTTATATCTAGAAAACCCCGAAGATTCTGACAAGAGACTCCTAGAATGGTAAGGATACAAAGTCAATATACATAAAACAACCATTCCTATACATTAAAAACAGTCATGCTGAGAATCAAATCAGACTCAATACCTTTCACAATATCAACAAAGAAAATAAAATACCTGGAAATATATTTAGCCAAGAAAATAAAATACCTCTACAGGGATAACAGTGATTTACTGAGGAAGGAAATCATTGTTTGCAGAGGATGTAAACAGAAAAATATATCATGCTCATGGATTGATAGAATCAAGATTGTTAAAATATCTATACTAGCCAAAGTGATGTGCACATTCAGTGTATTAAAATATCAACATCATTTTCCATAAATCTATAAGAAATAATTCTGTGCTTTGTATGGAAGCCAAAAAGAGGTCCAATAGCTAAAGCAATCTTAAGCAAAAAGGACAGATCAGGAGGCATCACTTTACGAGACTTCAAGCTTTACAACAAGGCCGTAGTAGCCAAAACAGCATGGTCCTGGTACAAAAACAGAGATACAGACCTATGGATCAGAACAGAGAATCCAGACATAAAATCATCTTCGTATTGCCATCTGATCTTTGACAAAGCAGCCAATAACATATACTGGGGAAAAGAATCTTTATTCATTGAATGTTGCTGGGAATATTGGATCGGTACATGTAGAATATTGAAACAAGATCCGCGCCTCTTACCACTCACAAAAATAAATTCATGATGGAAACAAACCTAAAGCGTGAAACTGTAAGAATTCTAGAAGAAAATTGTTAGAAAAACTCTTATAGATATTGGTCTAGGAAAGAATTTATGAAGAAGACACCAAATCACAAACATAGCAACAGCACAAATAAACAAATAGGTCTTGATTAAATTAAAAAGCCTCTGCACTGCCAAAGATACAATCAATAGAGTGAATAGACAACCTACATGTGTATTTGCATGCTATACATCTGATAAAGCGCTGATAACCAGAATCTATAAAGAACTCAAGCAAATCAGAAAGAAAAAAATCAAACTTCATAAAGTGAGCAACATGAACAGAAGCTTTTCAAAAGAAACGAGACTAGTGGCCAAGAAACTTGACAAAAATGCTCAACATCTCTAATCATGAGGGAAATGCAAATTAATACCACAGTGAGGCATCATTTAATTGCAGTGAGAATGGGTTTTATCAAAAATTTCTCAACGGGATGCTGGTGTGATTACAGAGAAAAAGAAACACTCATATGCCGTTGGTGGGACTGCAAACTAATACAACCTCTATGGAAGTCATATGGAGATACCTCAAGGGCAGCGTTGGTAAGGCACCGGCCCCATATACCGAGAGTGGCGGGTTCAAACCCGCCTCCGGCTGAACTGCAACCAAAAAATAGGTGGGCATTGTGGCGGGTGCCTGTAGTCCCAGCTACTTGGGAGGCTGAGGCAAGAGAATGGCTAAAGCCCAGGAGTTGGAGGTTGCTGTGAGCTGTGTGATGCCACGGCACTCTACCGAGGGCCATAAAGTGAGACTCTGTCTCTACACACACACAAAAAGAGAGATACCTCAAAAAACTAAAAGTAGACCTAACATTTGATCTAGCAATCCCAGTATTGAGTATTTACCCAAAGGGAAAAAAGTCACCTTACCAAAAACCTGCACACGAATATTTATTGCAACACAAGTCACAATTGCAAAGATACGGAAGCAACCCAAGTGTCCAGCAATAAATGAGTGGGTTAATAAAATGTAGTATATGTATAGTATGGAGTACTACTCAGCCATTAAAATATAGCGAATAACAGCCCGGATAGAATGGCTCAGTGAGTAGGGAGCCGGCCCCATATGCCGAGGGTGGCGGGTTCAAGCCCAGCCCCGGCCAAACTGCAACAACAACAAAAAAAATAGCCAGGCGTTGTGGCAGGCGCCTGTGGTCCCAGCTGCTTGGGAGGCTGAGGCAAGAGAATCACGTAAGCCCAAGAGTTGGCGGTTGCTGTGAGCCGTGTGACGCCACGGCACTCTACCCGAGGGCGGTACAGTGAGACTCTGTCTCAACAACAACAAAAAAAAGAACTGGAAATCATTATTCTTAGTGAAGTTGCACAAGAATAGAAAAACAAACCCCACATGTACTCAACCACTAAATTGAAAGTCACTGATCAACATCCATGTTCATATTTGGTAGTAAAACTCAGCAGAAAGCAAGCAGGTGGTGGGGAGCCAGGAGAAGAAAGGCAAATTCACACGTAAGAGGTAGAACACCTACTATACAGTTGAGGGGCATTCTTATAACTTTGACTCAAATTGTACAAAACTAATTTATGTAAACAAAACTTTTGTACTTTTATTCTGAAATTGAAAAAAAAAAAAGAATCTGGTAGGAGAAAACAAAACTTAGAGGAGTGAAGCAATCATGCCCCTCTAGGAGTGATAAAAAAAATGAATACTAGTATCTGTCTGGTTTTTTATTTAGTAATAAGTGATATTAAGAAAGTAGGATACAAGTGAATTATGTGGAGGACATTTATCTCAATTGGAGTTGTTTTTACTAAAATCATTTTTTATACCATCTTCTTCTTCTTTTTTGTAGAGACATAGTCTCACATTATTGCCTTTGGTAGAGTTCCGTGGTGTCACACAGCTCGCAGCAACCTCCAGTTCCTGGGCTTAGGCGATTCTCCTGCCTCAGCTTCCCAAGTGGCTGGGACTACAGGCGCCCGCCACAACGCCTGGGTATTTTTTGCTGCAGTTTGGCTGGGGCTAGGTTTGAACCCGCCACCCTTAATATATGAGACAGGCTCCCTACTCACTGAGCCACAGGCACCACACTGCCATCTTCTTTATGAAAGAAAAGAAAAGTAATAATTGCTTTACATAATCCATATTACCCAATAGGAAAAAATAATTTAATTGAAATTAGGAAATCTAAAGAAATCAAGTGATTTAACCTATTTAGTATATCTAACATGACAGCATCCTTATTCTAAGATCTAGTAATGTCGTTGGTACTGGTGTATCATTTTATTGGAATCATGTTTTCAGGTTTCCAAAAAGGTGCTGGAATTGAGTGTTACACAATGTTTTGTATTCACAAATCATATAGGATATAGGAAGAATTAGTAAAGAACTCTGAAGTAAGCTAAAGTTAATAAGATGCATGATGTAGTCAGTCACTCATCTTCCTTGTCCTTGAATGATCATGATTTTGTCATTACCATTTAGGCATGGTAATAACCAAATACATGTATAATAATATGAAATAATGATAGATAACATTTTAAAGTTTTGTGCCTGTTTTCTGCCAAATACACTTAACTGAATTATCTCAGTTTTTTAAATTACAATTTTGTATAGTAAGAATAGTGTTTATCCCTAATTAAAAGATGAGATGCTGAGGCTTAGAGAGTAGCTAAGCTTACAAAGTAGCTTTCTCTTGATTATTTAAGTAGTAAGTGGTTGGGCCTAAAAAAGATAGGATTCTCTGTTATATATAAAAATGTACTGTATAGTTGTTAATGTAACATACTTGTAGAGCCTTATCAGAGGCTTGACAGTAGTTAACACCCTAGTCTTATGAGAAAGCCTGTTGTATTTTTATTTTACCTAGTAAATCTTATTTAGTATTGTCACAATAATTTTTTATACAGGGCACCTGTACAATTTAATATAAATAATGATTATTGTTTGCAAAAGAAATGTAAATAGGATTCCTATTACTGATGAACTCATATAATATCCTTATTGTTGATTGAAAGGCACCTTTTGACAGCTTTTTTGAAAATAAAAAACCTGTCAGGTGTAAGTGCTTACCACTACCAGTGCTGACTTTGTGTGAATTAAAGACAAAAGTATTTTTTAGGCTGGTAGTAAGTATGTATTTATTTAATTTTTTTTTTTTCTTGCTAGGGAGACAGTTACCATTGTCATGCAGAGGGGAAGGCATGTGAATGATTGCATTTTCATATTCTTTTTTTTCTTACACTTTTTTTATTAAATCATAACTGTATATTACTGCATTTATGGGGTACAGGATTCTGATTTTATGTACAATTTGGGATGCTTACATCAAACTGGGTAACATAGGCTTCACCTCACTTACTTAATTGTTGTGTTAAGACATTTATACTCTACTCTTAATAAATTTGACATGTACCCTTGCAATATGCATGATAGGTGAGGTCCCACCAATTATTCTCCCTCCAAGAAGCTACCCTCCTCCCTTCCCCTCCCCCTCTTCTCCCCTCCTTCATTCTGGGCTATAGTTGTGTTTTATCATTCATATGAAAGTGTGAGTGATTATATTTTGGTTTTATAATAGTACTGAGTACATTGGATGCTTTCTCTTCATTCTTTTTTTTTGCAGTTTTGGCCGGGGCTGGGTTTGAAACTGCCACCTCTAGCATATGGGGCCAGCGCCCTACTCCTTTGAGCCACAGGTGCCGCCCTTCTCTTCTGTTCTTTAGATACTTTACTAAGAAGAATATGTTCCAGCTCCATCCATGTATTCTAATATTCAAATTGTTTGTGGAAAGCCCAGGCTTATAAGCATTCATTTTTGTTGGCTTTTACCAGGAACCCATAATGAGAATGCAGAGTTGGTACATGGCTGCCATAAAATAAATATTTGCATGCATGACCTTTACTTTTTTTTTTTTTTTTTTTTTGCAGTTTTTGGCCAGGGCCGGGTTTGAACCCACCACCTCCGGTATATGGGGCTGATGCCCCACTCCTTTGAACCACAGGCACCACCTGACCTTTACATTTTTTTAAAGATACAGATTTTTAAAATGTTTTGCTTGAATGGTCTTCAAAGTGAAAATAAAAATATAATCTGTATGTTTTATACTTTTTGGTATGTGTGTGTTGGGGTAGAGAGTAATTCAGTTATCTGTATTGAAGGGAACAGTGTACTGTGGATATTGTTTAAAATTTTTGATATTATCTAAATTTTATAAAATTTTCTTATCTAGGTGGGTGATATTTTTCTCAGGTCAAATTTAAATTGGAAGTATTTGTTTTCTTTTTTTTTTTTTTTTGAGAATATAATTTATTTATTTATTTATTTATTTTTATTGTTGGGGATTCATTGAGGGTACAATAAGCCAGTTACACTGATTGCAATTGTTAGGTAAAGTCCCTCTTGCAATCATGTCTTGCCCCCATAAAGTGTGACACACACTAAGGCCCCACCCTCCTCCCTCCATCCCTCTTTCTTCTCCCCCCCCCCATAAACTTAATTGTCATTAATTGTCCTCATATCAAGATTGAGTACATAGGATTCATGCTTCTCCATTTTTGTGATGCTTTAAAAGGCCTAGAAGCGATAGTATTTGTTTTCTTTTTCAGGTGTATAGTATATATAGAAATACATTCTCTTTTTAAAATACTCAATTATTATGTAAAAATCCCCTTCATTACCTATTCCCTACTCAGAAAGACCCCCAGTTTTGAGAGGTAAATAAGTTGATAGTCTTCTGGTTTCTTCTGTCTGCATTAAAAATACATGTAAGTTTTGAAATAAATGGGTGCCATGTTCTCTATATTGTATTAGATAGCTACTTATCTTTTCCTTATGTTCAATTCTCTTTCACATATATCTACCTCATTCTCTTTTAACAGGTAAATAATATTTCATAATAGGAAAATACTATGGTTTATCTAAGCTTTTTCTACTGGTGAAAATTTAGCTTGCTTTCAGTATTTCCGTATTGTCGAGATGTGGGCCTGTCACATTTGTGAATATATGTGAACACTTCTATAGGATACATACCTAGAAGTGAAATAGCTGAGTCAAAAGGTGTTATGTGCAATAAAAATTTCATTAAATACTGTCAAAATGCCTTTGGGGGTGGGGCAGCATAGAACATACTATGAGAAAAGTTTGTCAGTAATGTTCTTCCACCTGCAGTTACTTCCTGTTCTTTCCATTCATCAGTAGCTAGCTGGCGGTCTCCATTCTAACCCAAGAGTCTATACCTCCTTTACCAAAAGTAGGCAATTCTGCCTGTTGCCCAATAGAAATAAGGTGAGGGAAGAGAGGAAATCCACCTAAAGACTGTCTTAGTTGACTGTTGTGTCTACTCACCTTTCATATTTGTTGACTTTAGACTGAAGCTCCTCTGGTTTCCCTCTGAAGAGTACCCTTCTGCATATTTCTGGAATTTTTACCTGTCAGTCTGAGCTGACTAGCAGCCTATGTTTTAGGAATTCTTTATAATTTCTGCTTTGTTGATTATATGCTTATTTTCACATGCTAGGTGTTCCATCTTAAGACCATATATCAAGTATTCAAAACAGAGGACAAGTTTCTTAAACTTGTTCTCTGTCTTCATCCATTATTTCAGTGTCCTTCTAAGCCATGGCATTCACCAGGGTAAAGAAAAATAAACATGCTACCACCTGCATCTTCATCTTCATCCACATTGTCTCCTATAGTCTTGGGTGGCAAAGAGAAAGAACCAATCAAGTATTCTTTTTTTTTTTTTTTTTGTAGAGACAGGGTTTCACTTTACTGCCCTCGGTAGAGTGCCGTGGCCTCACACAGCTCACAGCAACCTCCAACTCCTGGGCTTAAGCGATTCTCTTGCCTCAGCCTCCCGAGTAGCTGGGACTACAGGCGCCCGCCACAACGCCCGGCTATTTTTTTTGTTGCAGTTTGGCCGGGGCCGGGTTTGAACCCGCCACCCTCGGTATGTGGGGCCGGCGCCCTGCTCACTGAGCCACAGGCGCCGCCCCAATCAAGTATTCTTGGTTTACATGTAAGGGAATTTATCTGTGCTAGACCTCCTTTGCATTGCTCTAAAAGGTGCCATATTTCCCTCAGTAAAAGCTAAGACGTAGCATAACTGTACATATAGATATATTTTATTGCATTCTGTCCTTCTTCCTCCCAAGAGAAATATATAATAAGGAAGTAAAAATTAGTTCTGCACACTTCCTCAAACAGTATTCTTCGAGATTACTGAGGAACTGGAAGTAAGAAGATTTTGAACATACAGACAGGTCTATGGAATAAAACTAGGGGTGAAATATATTTTTTAATAGTAGTATATCAAAATAATAGCATTTTGAAAGTGTTAAGAACTTGGGGGGTTATTAGATTCAGCTCATTTATCATATTCAAGAAGAATCTGAAGTCCAGATATGTTAAATGGGTTTACTAAGGATCCAGCAGGTAATTAATTATTAAGTCAGAACTAGAATCTAGATATCCTTTCTCTCCATCTGGTGCTATTTTTCACATACTGTCTTGTTTTTACCATAGTATTACGTGATGATGTAATCAAGACTTTTAATGTATATAAACACAACAGAATTTACGTAACTTTATTGAAGAATAAAGAAAAAGGTACTTAGGAAGCCCACAGTTTTTTAAAATATAATTTATAAAGGTTTTAAAAAGCAGTTTTTAATAGTTGAGGCGATTAGGTATATAAAATGAGCATTTGAATCACTGTGACTTTGTTCAAAACATATCTGGAGACCACTTATAGCAGTAATTTCTGTTTTCATGTGGGTTTTTTAGTTTAGTTCCTATTCTTAAAATCTCTTTTGCCTTCTCTAATCCTTTATTTTATTGTATTTTGCCCCAAAGTAGGGAAAGAATTTGGAGGAGATGGAGGCAAAACATTAGAGGTTGCTGTTGAGAACTTTCATCTGACAGCAAAATAAAATTAATTTCCTCTAAAGAAAATGGAGATCAAATATGTGTTTTTTGTAAATAAATAAATAAATATATAATTTATATTCTTTTTTATTTAACCTTGATATAACATCTTAATACACAAATGAAACCCTAAATGTTTGTTTTTAATCTAGCCATTTAAATATTTATGTCAGTAAAGTTTGCCAAATTGCCTTTTACATAATGTCTACAATACATTTGTTTAATTAAATTACATTAAATTAGAAAGTGTGTGCATTAGGCTTGGTGCCTGTAGCTCAGTGGCTAGGGCACCAGCCACCTACATCAGAGCTGGTGGGTTCGAATTCAGCCCAAGCCTGCCAAACGACTGCAACCAAAAAATAGCTGGGCGCTGTGGCAGGTGCCTGTAGTCCCAGCGACTTGGGAGGCTGAGGCAAGAGAATTGCTTAAGCCCAAGAACTTGAGGTTGCTGTGAGCTGTGACGTCACAGCAGTCTACCGGGGGCGATGTAGTAAGACTCTGTCTCAAAAAAACAAAAACAAAACAACAAGAAAGAAATTGCATGCATTAGTAGTAGAGCACAAGTTATCCAGTTTGTGCTATATTGTGTAAAATTGAGGCTTCTTTAAGAACTTCAGTCCTTTTTCTACTTTGATTTTTGAGAACAAAATCATTTAACTTTGAGTATGTCAACTTCATTTGAGATCTACAAAAGAATGATTAGAACAAAGAAAGTTACAATAGATGTTAATCATTATGCCAGCAGTTTGGAATCCCTACAAAGAGGAAAAGAACAGATCCTACCTTCAATCTTTGAGTCTATTTGTATTATAGATATACAAACAGTAAATTATGAGCCTTCTTTTATAAACTTTAATGATTGATGTAATAAAATTTTATACTGATCCATATAGTAATAACAATTAGACTGATTACAAGAGGGTTGAAAATCATAGAATATGAAATATAAATAAAACCAAATATGTAGATATCCCTTCTTGTGTTAAATTTATAAAAATATCTTACACTTAGGAATTAGAGTCACAACAAATGCTCATTGTAATATTCTGAAGGCTTACTGTTTTCTAAGTAATTCAGAGTTAGATGAATGTTAAACTTCACAACACTTGGTAAAAGTCTATTTCATTCCCCCTGAGAATGATTCAAATTTTCATGGAAAGAAAAAAAAAAAAAAGCCACATCAGCTTCTAGTTCTAAAAATGCAGTTTTTAAAAACTGAAGTCTTTTTCCCAATGGGCTTCCAGATTGAAGAACATATGGACTCTGTCTTTTGAGTAAAATACTTTCATTTTCCTTTTGAATTACTTTTCAGACTGCATCCTGATATGAGAAGTGTAAAATGAAGCCATAAAGTATTTAAGCATCATGTACTTCTCTGTGATTTTTTTTTTGTTGTTGTTTCTTTTTCAACTTGGATTGATAAAACTTGGTAATAATTACGTTTTTTTAAAAAAATGTAATGCATTTTTTAGGCACGGCCACATTTGTAGAGGTTATTCTTGGTGTTTATATCTAATATGATTATTTTATTGCTTTTAAGTACATATTTAATTGTCTTTTGATTTATACTGCTAGCAGCTTAGGATATATATTATGTTTGCTATAAATTTACTACATAATTGAAATAAATAGTGTTTTCTCTATGACCAAAGAAAGTGCTATAGCAGACCAGGAAACCTGCTTGTCATATTTGCAATAAAACTGATAAACGGAATAGGACACAGCATGGTTTGTTGCAGTTTGAGGATGTTAGAACCGAAAAGATTGGTCTATTATTGAGACGTTGCAAATAATTTATTTCATATACATTATTATTATTATTATTATTATTGTTATTATTATTTTACAGACAGAGTCTCACTTTGTTGCCCTTGGTAGAGTGCCGTGGCATCACACAGCTCACAGCAACCTCCAACTCCTGGGCTTAGGTGATTCTCTTGCCTCAGCCTCCAGAGCATATACATTATTTTTAAACTTAGGTGTTTATAGCTTTTAACTTTACTGAAAAGAAAATTGCCACTTTTTCGAAGATTAGGAGTTGAAAGTAAAGCACTAAAATTAAAGAATTTAGTTTTCTTATTTCCTAGTGAAAGCAAAGTTCAAGAAATCTCATTCACATTTTGGAACAATTCTCCATTTCTACATTTCATTTTTATGTTATTAGCCTACAACATCATATTACTAAAAAATGACATTTTTCTGTGGCAAGATCTTATTTTTGGATGGATAGTCATTCAGATACACAAGCATATAAGTGGCATTAAGTCATTTTTTTTTAATGCTGTATCTCTTGCCCAGCACATACTACTAAATAAATGGAGCAGAATTATGAAAAGTAATTTTTTTTTTTTTTTTTTTGAGACAGAGTCTTACTTTGTTACCCTCAGTAGAGTGCTGTGGCATCATAAACAGCAACCTCAAACTCTTGGGCTCAAGAGATTCTCTTGCCTCAGCCTCCCAAGTAGCTAGGACTACAGGCACCCGCCACAGCACCCATATATTTTTAGAGAGGGGGTTCTTTCTCTTGCTCAGGCTGGTCTTGAATTACGAGCTCAAGCAATCCATCTGCTTCGGCCTCGCAGAATGCTAGGATGAGCCAGCACACCCGGCCAAGGATAAAGCTGTTCGTTACTGATTTTAAATGTTCAGAATTCCACTTTTCTTCCAGTGATAGCCTTTCTCCTCAATCTGTATTAATGTTGTCCTTACTACTTACACAGGATTATGTGTTAAAAACATTTTTGTGTCTTTGTGGAGTTGGCTTTGAGACTGTTTATATTTTAGTTATTGAATTTGATAATAATACTGCTTGTTAGAGCTTATTTTGGCTCCCATCAGTGAGTTTTTTTCCAGCAACCATTTTGTCTTAATCTATCTTTGTGTATTCAGAATTGAATGTTGATGGCCAGGTGTGGTGGCTCACACTTGTAATAGCACTTGGGGATGTTGAGTCAGGAGGATTGCTTGTGGTCAGGAGTTCAAGAATAGTCTGAGCAAGAGCCAGACCCTGTCTCTACAAAATATAGAAAAATAGCTGTGTGGGGGGGCATGTATTTGTAGTCCCTACTTGGGAGGCTGAGTCAGGAGGATCACTTGAGCCTATAGGTATGAAGTTGGAGTGAGCTATAATGACACCACAGCACTCTACCCAGGGCAACAGAACAAGACTCAGTCTCAAAACAAAGACAAATTGAATATTGATACTTATTTAAAATATAAACAGTTTAGTGTCAATATTTGAACTGTAAGTCCTAATTGATAAGCTTGCTAACAAAATGCACTAAATTCCTTGCCTCTGAAGATTAGTGAACTGACCATGAATGAATTCGTAGATGTCTGCAGCCTTTGTGATTTTGACTTTTCATCTTTTCATATTATTTTTATCTATATCTACACCATTTATATAGTCATTTGATGGTTTGATAGGACCATTTGCATTCATATTATTTTCCTAAAGTTTCATAATATGTTAAATCCAGTATAGACTATAAATGGCTTCTTTTCTACACTTGGATATCTTTGAAAGATTTGTTTCTATTTGCTGAATTTCTCTCCTTTCATTCTTTCTTTAATTCATTTCCCTTAGGCTTTTGTCCCACCATTCTATACAAACTGTTCTTTTCAGAGTTGCAAGTGACATTAATATTGTTTAACCCTAAGGGTTAGTGCCTTAATTTTTGTCTTATTTGACTTAACTGGTACCTTTTGACATGGCTGATTACTGCCTTCTTTTTGAAATACTTTTTCATTTGGTTTCTGGGACACTATATTCTTCTGTTTTCCCCTCACCACTGGCCTATCATCTTTTCAACCTATTTATTATAAGGGAAACTTAGGACTTAGTCTTTGGACTTTTTCTATTTTCTTCTTTGGCTCTACTCCTTTCTTAGAAGTTCTGGGCCAGTCTACACTTAGGTTACATAAATACTGTCCATCAGTGTCTCCCAAATTATATATCCTTTGAACTCCACACTCATGTATTCAACTATCTGCTCAATATCTCTGCTTGGATCCTGTATTGATCAGGGCAGTACAACCTATTTTAATGGATAGATTCCAAAATCACAGTCATTTGCTGACCATAATAGAACTTTATTTATTTTTCATATAAATTATAAAACATGCTTCTGATAGGTGATTTCCTCCAACTGTTCTTGGCTGCAAAGATTACCACATTCATCTGCAAAAAGAAGCAAAGAGTATGATCATTATATGTAGAAACGTTTTATTGGCTAGCATGGGAGTGTGGCTCAATTGCCTCTGCCTACATCTCAGTGTCTAGAGAACTCAGTCATATGATTGCACTTAATTGCAAAAGAGATTGTGAAATCTCATCTAGTTGCATTCCTACGAGTAAGAGGAAAAGGAACTTAATGAATAGTTAGCCCTTTTCTGCCACAGATTTCTAATAGTCACTTCAGATAAAACGTTTAAAACCAAATTGTAGATCTTCTTTATCAAAACCTATTCCTCTCTCATTCTCTTCCATTTCTGTGTTAGTTCTATGTTTCCATTTTCTCAGGTCAAAATCTTTGCGGTATCATTGTCTCCTCTGCTCTCACACCATGTATATGATGTGTTAGCATGTCCTTTTGATTCAAAATAGATTCAGAATTCAATGACTTTTCACCATTTCTTCTGCTGCCACTTGTTGCCAGACATCATTTCTCTCTCAGATTATTGTAAAAGTCTCCTAGATTATTGGGCTTAACTGCTTTTAATATCACCCTGCCCTTACCCTCTTGCTATCTTCTTGCAAGAGTCAGAGTGATCACATTAAAACTTAAGTCAATAGGGCAGCACCTGTGCTCCATGGGTAGGGCGCTGTCCCCCTGTATAAAGGGTGGCGGGTTCTAACCCTGGCCAGGCATTGTGGCAAGTACCTGTAGTCCCAGCTACTTAGTAGGCTGAGGCAAGAGAATCGCTTAAGCCCAGGAGTTTGAGGTTGCTGTGAGCTGTGACATCATGGTACTCTATTTAGGACTATAGCTTGAGGCTCTGTCTCAAAAAACAAACAAACAAAAAAAAAAACTTAAGTCAAATCATGTCACTTCTGTGCTTAAAATCTTCTAATGTCTCATCCTGCAGAGAAAGTCAAATTCTTATAATGTATGAGGTTTTACATGACTTTACCCTCTTGCTAACTGGTCTTTATTTACTCTAACTTTTTATTTCATCTAAAATTGCCTGTTTCTGGCTCTGTGGTTATACCAAGTCTGTTTACCTCAGGGCCTTTACCTTACTGTTTTCCTTGCCTACTATCTCTTCCAAAAGATATCTGCATAACTGATACCTTCACTCCCTTCTTGTCTTTGCTCAAATGTTGCCTTTCCACAGAATGCTTTACTATTCATTTTATGTAAGTTCAACATGCCCCTTACTTCCTCCTTCATATCTTTTATTCCTTTTTTCTGTTTTATTTTTTTCTATGGTATTTATTGTTATCTGTGGCAGACATTGCTAACTGATCACTAGTTTCATGTCTTTTTCCACAGTGTAGAGTTGTTTTGTTGTTGAGAAATAACTATGCAGCCAGGGATCGCATTTCTCTTGTGGGGTATGTGACTTGGTAAGACCAGTGGAATGTGAGTTTGGGACATGTATGTCATTTCTGGGCTGAGATGGATATAGCATCTACTGGATGTTTCCTTTTTTTTTTTTTTGAGACAGTTTTACTTTGCCACCCTCGGTAGAGTGCTGTGGTGTTACAGCTCACAACAACCTCAAACCCTTGGACTTAAGTGAGTCTCCTGCCTCAGCCTCCCAAGTAGCTGGGACTACAGGCGCCCACCACAATGCCCGGCTATTTTTAGGTTGTTGTTTGGAAGGCTATATTGTTGTTTGGCTATATTTTGTAGTTGTTGTTTGGCAGGCCCAGGCTGGATTCAAACCCGCCAGCTCTGTTGTATGTGGCTGGTGCCCTAGCCACTGAACTACAGGCACCCAGCCTATATTTCCTATTTTCTTTTATCATCTATTGTCAGCTTCAGGACTTTGATCTTTCTACTTCAGTTCTGGCCCTATTTGCTTCCATGTAACTTTTAATTAACTTTGTACATCACAAGCTCTAGAGCCTGTTTTGTGGATTTTATTTTTTTGAGAAAAACAAAATCAAATTTAACAGTCTTAAATGCAAAAGTAAAACAAACAAAAAAGCAAACGAAAATAAACAGAACAACCCAAAATGTCAAGGCAATTATGAAGAGAACTTTTGAGAGTTAATCTTTAAAACTACAAATTAAAGGTTTTTGTTAATAGATAGCTGGCAAGAAGTTAAGTACTTTTCTGCTGAGTGTTCAATGAAACCAAAATTTCAAAATAAAATCTGACTAAAATAGAAAAAAGTCTAGCCTGTGAGAACCTGTTTTATTGTGAAAAATCTGCCTTATATCTAAGCTTTTTTTTTCATGCTCTTATTAATGTTTATTGACCACCTTCCTTTACAGAGAATTGGGCAAGTTTCAATAGTATATTAATAGGGATAAATGAGAAAAATAGAAATTAAAAATAGAGGGCGGCACCTGTGGCTCAGTCGGTAAGGTGCCGGCCCCATATACCGAGGGTGGCGGGTTCAAACCCGGCCCCGGCCAAACTGCAACCAAAAAATAGCCGGGCGTTGTGGCGGGCGCCTGTAGTCCCAGCTACTCGGGAGGCTGAGGCAGGAGAATCGCTTAAGCCCAGGAGTTGGAGGTTGCTGTGAGCTGTGTGATGCCACGGCACTCTACCGAGGGCAACAAAGTAAGACTTTGTCTCTACAAAAAAAAAAAAAAAAAAATAGAAGGCCCTCATTGCATCTTAACTCAGGGTATCCCAATAACTGTCTTACTTACGTTCTAATTTCAGATATTTCTTTCCTCTCATCTAATTTTTGTATTTTTCTCAGTCACCATTCCTGCTTTAAAATTCTTTTGAACCTCCCCATTGATATAGGATAAACTCCTTAGCATGACATAGATAATGTTAGGAACTCAGCTTAGCGGGGAGAGAGGGTTGAATTGTCAGGTGTAGGAGTAACCAATTAAAACAAGCCTTTATTTTTATTTTTTTTTCTGAGACAGAGTCTCACTCAGACACCCTAGGGTTGAGTACCATGGCATCATAGCTAACAGCAACTTCAAACTCTTGGGCTCAAGTGATTCTCTTGCCCGAGCCTCCCAAGTGACAGGTGCCTGCCACAATGCCCAGCTATTTTTTAGAGACAGGGTCTTGCTCTGGCTTTGGCTGGTTTGAAACTCCTGCACTCAGGCAGTCACTGGTCTCAGCCTCCCAGAGTGCTGGGATTACAGGCGTGAGGCACCACGGCGGCCATAAGAGTCAGCCTTTAATCATTTACTGTGATGGTATAAGCAAAAGTCTAAAAGAGAAGGAAAGGACAGAGTCCCCCTGTTCCATTTACCCTCATGGAATGGTGTACTTATTGAGGGTCATTATAGATCTGCTCAGATGTGGGAGTCATCATTTTGCTGAGGAGCCTAAAACTAAAGCTCTGGTAGTTTATGTACCTGGAAATCAGAGGTAGGACTTTGGGGTAGTCTTGGAATATACTGAATCAGAGTGGAGAAAAGTGTTTTCAGGGTTTCTTCTTCCTCTCCCAGTAAGGAGATCTAGACAGAGGTGCCTGAAGAGGATCTCAGTCCAAGGCTTCAGATAAAGGGACTAGGAATGTAAATATGGCAAGACTTGACTGGCTAGAGAGGCCTGAGACTTTAACTGCACCTACTTCCAGAGAGTACAGAGCATGTGCTGAAGATCCATTCTGGTGTGGGGAAGGCAGCTTTTCTCCATGAGGCCTGCCAAGTAACACTCTACACACGTAAATATTTATCAGGAGCTGGATTCTTCTGACAAATCTTTGTGATATGGCCTGTGCCTATTTCTCTTGCCTCTTACGTGGCCATTTCTTGCTTTATATTCTCCAAAAATTCTGGAAACACTTAGCTTTGTTTCTTACTTATTTGGTTGCTTATACTATTCCCTTAGAGAGAACGCTTTTCCTTTTTTTCTACTCCTGGTTAAAAATCTGTCAATCCTTTGACTTAAGTTTCAGGTTACTCTCTTCTAAGAAGCCTTCTGTTTCTTTATATCATACTCTTTCATTGGGTTCTCAGGAACCTTTTGCATGCATTATAACTGTCTTTTCCTATATCTTTTACTCTCATTAGTTTGTGAGTTCTTGAGGAGGATGAATCTTTATTACCAAATAACTATCTCCAGTGTGCATTGTTGGTGCTCAGTAAGTGTTTGTTCATTAAATGAATAAGTGAGTGAATAAGCGAAATATAAGCTTATTAATTTCTTATTTCTTGGCTTATGATATGGCCTGAATTTATCTTTCTTATCTCATTTTCTACTGGAGCAACTGAAAAAAGACTACAAAAGTCTGCAAACCAATTCTCTGCACTCTATATTTATCTATCTAAAAAACCTACAACACTGTTTCTTCTTTATCACTTGGAAATAGATCTCCTCTTAAGTATCTTTCTCAAAAATTTCTTGCTCCTTAAAGCCTCTCCTGATCCCTTTAAAACAGATGTGATCACTCCTTTCTTTGAGTTGTCATAGCTCTGGGTTTTTACTTTTCTTGTGGCATGTTTTTTTTTTTTTTTTTTTTTTTGCCATATGTAATTCTTTGCTTTCTTATTTAATGTCATTTATTAGATTTTAAGTGCCCTGAGAATTAGAGACCATATTTTCCTCATATGAGTATTTCTTATAGTACTTCAGCCAATGCTCTCCAAATAGTAGGAGGTACTCAGAAAATATTTGTAAATGAATATAATTAAGCCAAAGCAGAATTGGCCATTGAGAATTAGAAAAAATGAATTGTCTCAAAGGAAGAGAGGAAAATAAATCACTTTAGCAAATGAATAATTGCTTTAAAATTGAAAGTATTAGAAAGCCTCTAGGAGATGACAGCAGCTATTCAGAGAACTGGCTTCCAACTGTCTTAAAAACTTGGAAGTGTAATGTAATAAGCCTGTTTTCCCCTGTGGATAAGCAGGGCATACTTTTTGCTAATGCTTTAATTTATCTAGGTTTCAAAGCACAATAAATATATTTTTCTCTTATGCTACTTAAAACAACTGATTTTTTTTTGTTATTTCATTTCCGTTATTTGCTCAAAATTGCTACAAATTTTGTATTAAAGGCAGGAATTATTGGATTATGCTTTTTTTTTTTCTTCCCCTGAGACAGAGTCTTACTATATTGCCTTCAGTTCAGTGCCATGGCGTCACAGCTCACAGCAACCTCAAACTCTTGGGCTTAAGTGTTTCTCTTGCCTCAGCCTCCCAAGTAGCTGAGACTATAGGTGCCCTATAGCCAGCCCACAACGCCTGGCTATTTTTCTGTTGCGGTTGTCATTGTTGCTTAGCTGGCTGGGGCTGGGTTTTAACCCACCATCCTCAGTGTATGTGGCCAATGCCATGACCACTGTGCTACAGGTGATACCCGATTATGCTGTTTTTGTCACTCCATGTAAGCCTTTATAAATTATTTATTTATTTTTATTGTTTGGTATTCATTGAGGGTACAAAGAATTAGGTTATACTGGTTGTATTTTTTAGGTAAATCTCCTCTTATAGTTGTGTCCCACCCCTCAAGAAGTGTGCCATACATCATCACCCTCTAAGCCCTTCCCTCCTCCCTTTCCCCACTTCCTCATTCCCTTACCCCTACCATGTATTAGGTCATCTACTGCCTTCATATTAGAATTGAATACATTGCATTCTTCTCCATTCTTATGATGCTTTACTAAGAAGAATGTATTCCACCTCAGTCCAGGTTAATACAAAAAATGTAAATCTCCATCTCTTTTAATGGCTGAATAGTATTCCATTGTATACATATACCACAACTTGTTAATCCATTCCTGGATTGGTGGACATTTAGGTTGTTTCCACATTTTGACGATTGTAAATTGAGCTGCCATAAACAGTCTAACACCATAATAGCCAGCGACTTTAACACCCCTCTGACAGAACTGAACAGATCTTCTAAACAGAAACTAAACAAAGATACAATGACTTAAATATGACTCTAGAACAAATGGGATTAATAGACATATACAGAACACACCATCCCAAAGCTACAGAATGTACATTTTTCTCATCAGCCCATGGAACATAGCTCCAAAATAGATCACATCCTCGGATGTAAATCAAACCTTAGGAAGATTAAAAGAATAAAAATTATACCTTGTCTCTTCTCAGACCACAAGGCAATAAAGGTAGAACTCAACTCCAACAAAAAAGTTCATCCCCACACAAAGGCTTGGAAATTAATCTTACGCTGAATGATAGTTGGGTTCAGGAAGATATAAAAGCAGAAATTGTTAAATCCCTCAAACATAACAACAATGAAGACACAAGTTACCAAAAACTATGGGATACAGCAAAAGTGGTCGTAAGAGAGAAATTTATTAGATGCCTACATTTGAAAAACAGAAAGTGAGTGCATCAGTTAACTCATGAACCATGTTATGGAAGTGGAAAAAGAAGAACAATCCTAAATCCAGTAGAAGGAAAGAAATAATTAAAATTAAATCAGGATTAATGAAATTGAAATAAAAAAAAAGTATTCAGAAAATTAATGAATCAAAAGGTTGGTTTTTCAAAAAAATAAATAAAATCAATTTTACTTTTCTAAAGTAAAATCTTTAATAACCTCAATTAGAAATGATAAAAGGGAAATAACAACAGATGCCACAGATACAAGAGATCACTCTGAGTACTACAAGAAACTCTATGCCCAGAAATTTGATGATTTGGAGGAAATGGATCAATACTTGAAATCACACCATTCCTTAGACTTAACCAAAAGGAAAGAGATTTCCTGAACAGACCAATTTCAAGCACTGAGATCAAAGAAACAATAAAAAAATCTCCTAACAAGAAAAAGCCCTGGTCCAGATGGCATTACACCGGAATTCTATTAAACTTTCAAAGAGCTTATGCCCATACTGCAGAAATTATTCCAAAAAATTGAGAAGGAAGGAATCTCCCCCAACACGTTCAATGAAGGATACATCACCCTGATATTAAACCAGGAAAATACCTAACTAAAATGGAGAACATTATTCAACTTTAATAATGAATATGGATGTAAAAAATTCTCAATAAAATCCTAGCGAATAGATTATAGCTTCTCATTAAAAAATAATCCATCATCACGATGAAGTAGGTTTCATCCCAGGGATGCAAGGCTGATTTAACATATGGAAGTCCATAAATTATTTATTTAAAGATAAAAATGTCATGCTATGGAGGGGGTTATTTCTTTGCTTTTTCTTTCTCTCTCAATTACTAATAAACTATCTTAAGTACAACAACAACAAAAATTGTGGTATAGGGACTGAGTTTCAGAAAAATGAAAATAATGAAAAAAAAAGGGGGAGAAAAAGATTCTAAATGCCAAAGCAGTGGTTCTTGGATATGAGATTGCTTCATGTATATGCTTATAAAGCATGTAGTTCTAAATTTGGGGTGCCATACATCATCACCCTCCAAGCCCTTCTCTCCTCCCTTATCCCCTTTCCCCTCTTCTTCATTCCCTTACCCACCATGTATTAGGGTGGGGTTACTAAAATATTTACTAAATATTAATAGCTTCCAGGCTACTTAGTTACAAATGCTGACCTAAACTACACAGTACTTAGTATTTGGTTTTACTTAGGCATTGAAATGAAACAGAGCCTTGTAACTCCTTCCTCCAGCCCAATAGTCTTGCCATTTCAATTTGGGATGATGCTAATACATTATTGAAATGTATGCCGAGAGTTTTTCATATGTAACAGCATATAAAAAAAAATGGCCTCGGGCAGCGCCTGTGGCTCAGTGGGTAGGGTGCCAGCCCCATATACCGAGGGTGGTGGATTCGGACCTGGCCCCCGCCAAACTGTAACAAAAAGTAGCTGGGTGTTCTGGCGGGTGCCTGTAGTCCCAGCTACTTGGGAGGCTGAAGCAAGAGAATCGCTTAAGCCCAGAATTGAAGGTTGCTGTGCTGTGCCGCCATGGCACTCTACCGAGGGTGATAAAGTGAGACACTGTCTCTTAAAAAAAAAAAAAAAAAAAACTTGGCCCCATTTAACACTTATAGAAGAGATATTAGCTGGGAGCAGTGGTTCATGCCTGTAATCCTAGCACTTTGGCAGGCCAAGGTGGGAGGATCAGTTGAGACCAAGAGTTTGAGACTGGCCTGAGCAATGCAGTGAGACGCCATCTCTAAATGCAGTGAGACGCCATCTCTAAAAAAGTGAGACAAAAATAAATAAATAAGCCAGGCATGGTGGCGTGTACCAGTAATCCCAGCTACTAAGAAAGCTGAGGCAAGAAGATCACTTGAGGCAGGAGGATCACTTGAAGCAGGAGTTTGAGGTTGTAGTGAGCTGTGAAGACATCACATCATTCTAGCTAGGGTGATAGTGAGATTTTTATCTTAAACAAATAAATTAATTGGGTGGCGCCTGTGGCTCAGTGAGTAGGGCGCTGGCCCCATATGCCGAGGGTGGTGGGTTCAAACCCAGCCCCGGCCAAACTGTAACAAAAAAAAAAGTAGCCGGGCATTATGGCGGGCGCCTGTAGTCCCAGCTGCTCGGGAGGCTGAGGCAAGAGAATCGCATAAGCCCAAGAGTTAGAGGTTGCTGTGAGCCGTGTGACGCCATGGCACTCTACCCAAGGGCGGTACAGTGAGACTCTGTCTCTACAAAAAAAACACACAAAAAACAAATTAATTAATAAATAAAATAAGTTAAATATTTAAAGTCATATCAATATAATAAACTGTCATAATAAGCATATTAAGATTAATATGAACATCATGGCTAAAGTAGCACAGAAAGATTTTGATAATAGAAAGTCCTACATTGGAGGTCTAACTCTGTTTTTTAGTAGCTTGATGATTTGATGTCTTTTTTTTTTGAATTATTAAATCATAGCTGTGTACATTAATGTGATCATGGGGCACCATATACTGGTTTTATAGACCGTTGACACATTTTCATCACACTGGTATTTCAGAATCTCTTGGCATGTCTGGAAATTCTCTTTCATAATTTCATGGAGAAGAGCCTCTGTGCCTTGCGAGGCCACTTCATCACTTTGAGGGATGCCAGTGAGGCGGATATTAGCCTTCTTGGAATTATCCCAGAGCTCTCTGAGAGAATGATCCGTTTTTGCTCTCCATTTCTCTACCTCTTTGAGAGTTTGGAAGTGTTCAAAGGCTTTGTCTTCAATGTCAGAAATCCTTTCTTCTGCTTGCTCCACTCTGTTAATAGCTTCCAGGCTACTTAGTTACAAATGTTGACCTAAACTACACAGTACTTAGTATTTGGTTTTACTTATCCATTGAAAAGAAACAGAGCCTTGTAATCCCTTCCTCCTAGCCCAATAGCCTTGCCATTTCACTTTGTACTATATTTTTCTACTGTACTTTTCTACTGTATTTTTCAGATCTTTGAGGGCTACAAATTCTTTCTTCAGTGCATCAAAATCTTTGGTGGCTTTGTCTTTTAATTCGTTAAATTCTTGAGACAACTTTGGAATTTCTCCTCCAATTTCTAATTCCGACTTTTGAATTGCTCCTCGAATTTCTAATTCCAAATTTTCCTCCATTCTATTAATCTTGTTTGCAATCCAAATTCTGAATTCGATTTCTGACATCTCGGCCAGCTGTTTATGAATGGGATCTTCAATTGCATCTGCCATAACTTTCCTTAGTGGAGGTTGATCTATTCTGGTTATTCATGTTACCAGAGTTTTCCCGCTGATTCCGCCCCATAATTGTTTTACACCATTTGATTTTTCGCCTGGAGCTTTGTCAAGGACTGGTACAGTGCTATGGCTTGAAAAACTGGGGACCTGTTTGGTGTGGTGGGGCTAAGTGGTTCTGTCTTGTTTTCAGCTGGTCTCTGTTCGACCCTAGTGAAACAGTTACTCTGGATTGAAGTCTCAGCTGTGGAGAAATACCAGCAATTAAGTCACCCTGCACCCCAAAGGCAACAATTGGAAAAGGAAAATCAAACGTTCCTACAACCACACACCAGGGCACCACTTTAATAGTCCTCAGGCGATTGGCTCAGTTCAAAAGGTCCAAATCAGTTGTCTCAGTCAGCACCTATCTCAGGTGGGAGAGTTTCAAAGGTCTCTGGGAACTGGATCGCAGGGGTCTGGTGACGACTCAGATATGGCTTCCTCTCGTGCTCCATGAAGTCATATGGACCCACCCAGCAAATAGATTAGTCTGGGAAGGTTGATGCCTCCTTCCCCACCTTGCACCTCTGTCATACCCGGTCACTGATAGCCCTGCAGGGCTGTGACCTAGTTGCTTATAGTGAACAGAGACTCCAGGGGTTTGCACCTGCCTGAATCACAAGGAAATCTATTTCTGCTCAGCCAGGCCGCTGCGCTGTGCCTCTATCCAGCAGGGGGAGGTGAGGCCTGACAACCTCTGGCGCTTGATGGAGGCTAGGGGGTGTTCACTCAGTTCCAGCCCCACCCCTGATTGATGTTATTGACAAACAGAACAAATTTGTGGAAATTTGTTTCTGTCCCTGCTAAATTCCCCTGCAGAAGAGAAGCTGTTTTGAGTTCCCAGAGCCTGCTCCTCAGGCCCTGTCTTTGCTCCTGCAGGTTTGTATTTGGTTAGCTGTCAGTTCTAGCCTCCTGCCTTCCTTTGTCTATAGTCTGACAATCCCTGAGGTCCGGGTGTGTCTTAGGCTCAGTAAAGCGGTCCTCTGGGTCAGCCCTGCCCTGGGAATTTCCCGCCTCTGTGCGTGCGTTTTCTAGTCCCCGTGCTCCACCCAGGCCAGTACCGCCTCAGGCAAACCCTTTACTCATGGGGCCTGCATTTCTGTCCCAGATCTGTTCTGTGGTGTTTGCCACCTGGGAAGATGCCCGGCCTCCTCTGGTTGCCCAGGGAGACAGGGGGTGTGGCTTTGGAATATCTGGGAGTGAGCCCCATTGTTGCCAAAAAGGGCTGCTGCTCTGTGCCTCGGGGCACTGTCGCTTCCATGTGGTTCCCAGCTGACCGTCCTCTCCTCACTCTGTGCCTCAGAATCAGCACTAGACTAGCTGCAGTCCAGGCCATGTCCACACCCCTTGAGAAATCACCCAAGGATCTGGACTCCTGTGGGCAGGTCTCCAGACCTCAGAGTGAGAGTAGAGGGGAGTGCTGGGAGCTCAGAATTGCAGGTAGAGAATTTATACAGTTTTATGCGTGGCAGGAGAACGCTGTGGCACCATAGTAGGGGAGGTAGGTCCAGTTTTTAGAGGGTCTCTCCCGTGGAGTGTAGTGGGAGGACCTTTGAACTCTGCTTGTTTGTTTGTGGGGCACTCCGAGCCATTCTCATGGGGGAGGGGACTCCCGCCCCCTTGGTGATGGATTTTGTACCTTTTGTTTGTATCCTTGGGGTCGCAGCTCGCCTCACTGGGGTTGATGTGCGTTCTTCAACCTTCCCTCTTGGTGCAGCTCTAATCCACCAGGTTACTTGCTAAATTTCTGTCCTTTAACTCTCCTGGATGGGAGCCTCTGGAATGCTGGCTTCAGTCAGCCATCTTGTCTCTGCCCTCTGATGATTTGACTTTTAAGCCATAATTCTTCACCTGTTAAATAGGGGTTATATCTCTAATTTATAGGGTTGTTTTGAGAATTAAATGAGATCATATGTAAAATACTTGGTGGCATGTCTTATACATTACAGACAGTTAGTAAACTTTAGTTCTCATCTTTTTTCCAGGTGTATAATGTAATATTCTTCTCAAAAAAGTGAGGTCTTGTCTCCCTAATACTTCAGATGGTTCTCTGCATATCATTCAACCTCATTATTGTTTACCACAAACTTCTACTTGATTTCCCTGTAGGAGAGTAATCATATAGCTTACAGAACGAGGAAGTCTTTAAGAATAACATAAGCCTTCATTCTTTCATTGTAGTATATTTTACTACAAATTGAAAACTTGTAACCACACTAAATAAGGGGACCAGATACACAGATGTACTGATCGATTCATTGGAAAATGAAATTTCCACTATTTCATAAGCCAGTTATATTAATTAGTTATTATTTTTAAAAGTAGTTTAGAAAGGAGGATAAATGTGGTTTACCAATGAATCAATGTATAATAAAGCCAATAATTTCTTTTTGTTGAGATTCAGAAAGACCATGGGTTTATGACCCTTATTCATCCCAGATATTTTCATTAGCCTACTTAATTTCCTTAACCTTCCTTTGTTTGGTCTGCCACCCAATCAGTCTTAAATCTTGAATGCATCTAGTTAACTAGATTACTCATCTCTTTTTTTTTTTAAGGTTAATATCCCCAATATTTCTTCTTCTTCTTTTTTTTTTTTATTGTTGGGGATTCATTGAGGGTACAATAAGCCAGCTTACACTGATTGCAATTGTTAGGTAAAGTCCTCTTGCAATCATGTCTTGCCCCCATAAAGTGTGACACACACCAAGGCCCCACCCCCCTCCCTCCATCCCTCCTTCTGCCCCCCCATAACCTTAATTGTCATTAATTGCCCTCATATCAAAATGGAGTACATAGGATTCATGCTTCTCCATTCTTGTGATGCTTTACTAAGAATAATATCTTCCACTTCCATCCAGGTTAATACGAAGGATGTAAAGTCTCCATTTTTTTTTAATAGCTGAATAGTATTCCATGGTATACGTATACCACAGCTTGTTAATCCATTCCTGGGTTGGTGGGCATTTAGGCTGTTTCCACATTTTGGTGATTGTAAATTGAGCTGCAATAAACAGTCTAGTACAAGTGTCCTTATGATAAAAGGATTTTTTTCCTTCTGGGTAGATGCCCAGTAATGGGATTGCAGGATCCCAAATGGGAGGTCTAGCTTGAGTGCTTTGAGATTTCTCCATACTTCCTTCCAGAAGGGTTGTACTAGTTTGCAGTCCCACCAGCAGTGTCCCTGCTCTCCGGTTACTGAGTTTGGCCAGGGTGGAGATGTAGGGGAATGACACAGATGTACAGATTAATGTCATTCTGGACACTGGATGAATTGCTTATCATCTCCGCTAGACCTTCGTAACTATTTGGTCATTCTTAAACTTTTCTTGACCACCTTTCTTTCACATTCCCCAAAGCAACTTTTATCCTAGTATTCCATTTATTAGTCAAAAACCTGCTATTTAGTAGAGAAAATAGAAATAGTCCAAAAGCAGGTCTTTGTTTTTTCTTCTCTTCAGCCAAAATTCATTTATTAAAATTTAGAGGCTTATATCCTTTAATTTTGCCACAGAGAAAGAGGCAACCTCATTTACTTTCAAGTTTATCATGTTATCTTTTCACAGAATCATACCTCTTCTGTCTTCTAAAACACCCTGCTATCCCCCTACCCTCCCAATGCCCCGGTTAGTTCTTTAGGTTTCTTTGTACTTCATTTTTCCATCTGCACCATGCTTAATTGTATTCTTTACCCTCTTTTAACTACCACCTTATGACATTTCTTATGAAATTTCTTTCATAGTCAAAATTTTTGAAAAATGTCATTATTAACTATTTCTTCCGAAGTATTAGCATGTTATTGTCTGCTTTTCCTTCCAGCAACTGTAGTCGTACTCCTCAAAGCATCTCTAGTAAGCCATGTGCTTGTTAGATGCTTTCAAAGGCAAGTAAGAGAAAACCTTGCATCAAGTGGTGTTCCTCATTTCACTAAATTGTGAGGAAGTATTTATCTTTGCGAAGAGGTGCAGATATGATAGGTATGGGGGCAGATTTCTGGCTCTATTTTTCTGCAGTTCTTTTAGTTCTTTGTCCCTCGATGTATAAATTATTTTCCCCATCTGGCTTCCTTTATAGATGTGTTGTGATGCCAGAACCTGGGTCTGTGTGTTTCATTTTTTCAGGCCATTAGTGAAAGGAAAGAACTCTTGTCACAAGCACTGAAAAGAAGTTTTCCTTTGCATTTTGGTGAAAAGTGTTTGCCAAGTAAAAATTATGCAGTGTTTTTCTTAAAGCTGGATTCTTGGACCAGTTAATGGCAAGAATGATAGGATGATCATATTTGTCTTAGAGTAAGCTTTCCATGAGTCGCAGGAACATTAAAGAAGTAATAGATATCTGAACAAAACTGCCATTCAGTTGTTAGGAAAGAGTAGAGAAGTGAATGTTAGGTAACCAAGAGAATATTTTACATTTCAAAGTGTAAAACCCAAGATCCCCACAAAGTGGAGCAACTCAGATGTTTATCAACTCAGAAATTGATTAACAAAATGCAGCATATTTGTAGAATGAAATGTTATTTGACAATAAAAAGGAATGAAATACTGATACAACATAGAAGAACCTCAAAAGCATTATGTTAAGTGTAATAACCCAGCCATAAAATTATATATATTGTGTGATTCCATTTATATAAAATGTCCAGAATAGGTAAATAAGTAGAGTTAGAAAATAGGTTAATCATGGCCAGGGGGCTGACTGCCGACTTCTTCTCGAACTCAGCTCACCCTCACCAGGCTGGAATACAGGCCGTGGTTGCCCACACATACACATACACACGTCAAAAAAAAAAAAAATCATGTCCATGCCTGGGGACTGGAAGGAAGGGAGAATGGGTAGTGAATGGTAATGAGTATGAAATTTCTTTGGGGTATGATAAAAATGTTCTAAGATTAGATTATGGTAATGATTGTACAATTCCATATATATACTAAAAACCATTGTATTGTACATTTTAAACAGGTAAAATTTATAGTATATAAGTACTATATACTTACGTAATATGTTATTTATATGTTATAAAGCTATTAAAAACAAAAATACAAACAAAAATTTCTCTTTATTTTTCATCCTCTGGACACATTAAAGCAGAATTAAATATTCTTACCCCCCTCTTTGCTTTGAATAGTCTTTGCTCATTTGTCTTTTTTGGCACTATTCTAGTTTGGTACTCCTATTACCTTATTTATTGTAAGGAACTGTTACTTCTCTGTTTCTTTTTACTGATCCTTTCCTTTTCTGTAACTTTTTAAATATTGGAATTTCCCCGATTTCATCCTCAACTTTCTCCTGTCTTTTCAATATACTTTTCTCTGGGTCTAACTCAATACTTAGAATAAACTCGATAAATTTTTGTTAGATGAATGTCTGAATTCAATGACTCCCAAGGCTGATAGATTAACCAATTATTACTTCAACTCTTTCAAGTTCCATAGTTAGATTCCTTACCTGTTAGCAATACATGCCTAGGTGGGGCATGGTGGCTCAAGCCTGTAATCTTAGCACTCTGGGAGGCTGAGATGGGTAGATCGCTTGAGCTCAGGAGTTTGAGACTAGCCTGAGCAAGGGTGAGACCCCACCTCTTAAAAAATAGTTGGGCACCTGTAGTCCCAGTTGGGAGACTGAAGAAAGGATTGCTTGAGCCCAAGAGTTTAAAGTTGCTGTGAGCTATAATGCCACAGCACCCTATGGGGGGACAAAAAGTGAGCCTCTGTCTTAAAGAAAAAAAAAAAAAGAAAGAAATATATGCCTAGATGTTATTAGGCATCCAGGATATGATTATTTTTTCTAACCACACTGTTTACTCTTCATTTATTTTAGTCAAATAGCATCTTTATCTCTTCACTTCCTCTTTGTTACAACCCTCAATTTTATTCTCATTATTTTCTTTTTTCTCACTTTTCATACTGCATGTCTCATGAATTCCTCAAATGTCTCTCTCCAATCTTCACTTCTAGGCTCCATCCTCACGGCCCTAATCCAGGCCTCTTTTATATTGATACTATGTAACATACAGGGCTGATCATATTGATCCTTTATTGTGAAAGCTCGTTGTTGTATCTGTTAACACTGATGTTAAGGGTAGCTAGTTTAGGTAACTACACAAGGCCTTTTGAAATCTGATTCTAAACTTAAGTTTGCTGCTTCAGCTTTTGCCATCTGGAGGATACCTTGCTGTGATTTTCTCTTTTTTTTTTTTAAACCTGAACCTGTTTAGGTAAAAGTCCCCTTTTATGTCTTCTTGCCTTCATTCATGCTCTTTCTTCAGCTTGTAATGTTTTTTCCATTTTGTCCAGTATATTCCTGTTTATCATTTAAGTTTCTGTTTAAAATTCATCTGTTCACTGTTTAATCAATTATTTATTAACTGGTTGCTTTGAAACGGTTACTCTGCTTGGTCAGTGAATTAGACACAAACCTTTGTCTTCTTGGAACTTACAAAATAGATACTCATTGAAACCTTAATAAAATCCTCAGTCCTCCCGGCACAGTTAATTAGTATTTTGATCATAGCTATAATAATAGCAAACAGATGTTGGGGGGGGATAATGTTGTGAAAAAATTTAACAGACTCTTACTATTTACCAATGGATAAGACTTAGTTTCCTCATCTTTAAAATGAGAAAAATAGTGTTTAATCATGACAGAATTGTTGAGGCTTAGTGGTGATAATGGCATAAAAGAGCACACTGTTTAGCCTAAAGCCATAAATGTTATCTATTTTAGTGTTGTATTATTTTTTATGTTTAATAATTTTCTTAGTCCCCTTGTGCCATAAAATAATTCTGGCAGAGCCTAGCATAATTTATATGCATATACTATGGTGTACATAGTTGGGACTCAGCAAATGTTTGATGGATTTTTTAATTAGATTTTTTTTGAAAGTATATCAGATTTGTCTGCATAGTAAGGGTACTGAGATTAGTTTTAAGGCTTCTGGTATCCCGTAACAACATTCATTTTAATGTTTTTTTCCTAGTTGTTAGAGTTTTAACTGGTTAATTACACTAGATTTGATGTTCTCATAACTACTTGCTCCCTTTTATAAATGCTAAGTAAAAAAAGAAGTGGTCACCAGGCTAATGGCACCCAGGAAAAGCTTGGAATCATTTCTTAAATAATTGCCTTGGTCACAAAATTATATTTTTGTAAATGTCCTAACTAGTAATTAAATGAAGGTGGGAGTCTAAGTGGCTCTAAAAAGCTAATAGAGTCTTGTGCCAAATAGTAACATGAAGAAATTCTTAACTATATAAATACAGTTTTACGTAATTAAATATATCATACTCTAGTGTCTCAATATAATAATGTATGATCCCCATGTCAGCCCTCAATAAAGAAAGGATTCTGCTTTTGAATATGTCTCCATGCTGGAATCCACACAATTGAAGGGTTATTTTTTGGTTTTATTTTTCCTTTTCCTTAAAACAACATAATGCACAGATCTCCTACACTTAATTTGTATTTGGTACTTGGTAAACCAAGGTTTTTGTTAATATTCCTTCTGTCTGTCTGCATGAAGGCATCATAGATTCCAGTTTGTGAGATAAAACATTCTCTTATCTTGTATCATACTCCATAGTACCTGACCATTATTTCATCAAGATTTATATAGAAAGTGAAATCCTTCTAGAACTTAAGCACTTATCTTCAAGCTGACAGTGCACTGATAACATTTACTGCTATTTAGGGGTTACCATTTATTTAAGTTATAACTAATATCTACCGTGGAATTTTTAATCTAAAAATATGGAAATGAAGGCTAACCAGATGTAGGAGTTAGAGAAAAAGTAACATAAAAATTTAAGAACAAAGTATGAAGTGTTAAAAATTTCTAGGATCTTTTGCTAAAAGAATTACTGACTTTTAAGGTCATCAAGATTTATCAGGTATTGTTACAGGAAAGCGAATAAGATAGAAAATGAGATTTTTTTTCCCTAATATGATTATGTTTTCACAGTTTTTCTTTTCAAAACAAACATTCTTTCATTGACATATCCAAGTTACATTAAAATGACACGAAAACTAGTGAGAGGATAGACATGCATGCATCTGACTCATTTGATAATAGGTACGAATTCATTTAGGTTACAGAATAATTGAGATACTTACAAAGCTAATACTGATTTCAGTAGTTAGCATGGTTTTGGAGACTACTTTCTAGATACTATGTTATTAAATTAGAATAATCTAATAAAGCAACATGAACTTAATGACTTCATTGAAATATTAATGTTTCTCTTAAGTATTTGATTATTTTTTTCTATTGATTGCATTTTGCCTGTATTTTTTGGCAGCCATGCTTCTTCCTTATCTGGCCCCTTTTTTGTATAGCAGGGAAATACTGTGTGATTATCAATGATAGTGTCTGAAGGGCCTTGTTCTGTTTTCTGTTTCCAAGTTTAGATTTAACTTTGGGAGAGACAGAAAGAAAGGAGCCTGAGCATTTAATGGGGAGAGGAAAAGGTGGGGATGTTCTCATAACACTTGGACTATGACATATGGAAATACACAATGAGCATTGCATAACTCCAGGGCATGCCATTTACACAAAATTTGATGTGAAGGGTGTCTCCTGAAGTTGTGCAGATTAATAGCCATGTAATAGAGCTCTTTTCTATCATAAATACTCTTTGAATTCTTGTTATTTATTTTCACACCTGCCTTCTCCATGAGATCAGGGGACATAATAATTCTTTTATGCATAGCAGCTGGCCTAAGGTAAAAATAGTCAATTGTTATTAGAAAATATTTTATATTTCATTATAATGTGTTCATTCATACAATGTTAATTGGCTAATTGGCTTGCTGTACTTTCTCTGAAGAAAATTCTTATCATTTGCGTGTGAAAAAATTCAGATTATTTATAGTTGCACCAAGTGTTAAGAGATCGACTCTGAAGCACACATTAGTTACTGATTATTCTACCTTTTCCAGCTAATTGCTATTAGGTTCATTCTTATTCTTTTGTTTTATCTGATCAAAATACTAGCCACAATGGGGATAGAAAAAAAGCTTAAGTTGTATTTTCTTCTAAAATTCTAACAATCTATTGAATTCTGTTCTTGTAGAACAAAAAATATATATTCTATATATTAGAATAGCATTGTTTTAGATTCCTTTGATGTAGATAGTATTAAAGATCAGCATATACCAATACATTCAAGTGAAGGTGTTTTAAAACGTAGAAAGATAACTAGATGACTTAATACTTAGACAAGTCCATTTGACCTACATCATAATTGTAGCCTCAGGCTTTAGAATTAGGCCAAAGAATGGAAAATAAAAAATAAAAAAGTTAGAAAGCAAAGTTAGAATATTTACTTTCAGTGCCATCCATAACTTTTAAAGACACATGTGTCTCTCTAATCAAAGATTTTAGTACTTGGAGGTTGTTTCCTAAGTGGGACTTAAGTGTAACATTATGTCTTCTGAAGGAAAGAATAAATATTCCAGATCTTTTAGAACCTCAGTTTACATTCCTACTTTGAATATTTTGAGGATCTTGGTGTAAAATAGATAATAGGTGATGTTTGGGAACGTGATGTCATGTAGTCTTAATGTAATTGTTTTGGATAGATACAGATGTTTAAAGGTATAGCTATATAAGTAATCTAGGTATATATTCTAAGGTCTCAGAATAAGTGATTTCTTGTTTTTGTCCGTGCTTAATTTAGTCAACAATCTGTTTCTGAATACAGAATTCTTTTTAATTTTTTTAGCCAGTAATACCATGGTGGTAACTAAAAAATGTTTAGTAACCTATTGGATCAGTATGCTAAATTTGCCACTTTTTAATCCTCTTTCCCCTAAAAGGGACTTCTAAGGTATGGGGGAGGGAGCAGGGTATATAGTACTTCTTAATTGAGATTGAAATCTTAAATGGATGATCCAAACTTACAGTAAGCTGATGACCAAAACTTGCATTTTCTCCATGATAATGTTCTAAAATGACCAAGTGTGCCTCATTGGTTTTTGGTGTTTGAGCTTTATACTGAGAGTTAACATTGAACAGACTTAGGGAGACAAACTCCTGGACTTTAAAGCCCAGGTTTATTACTCTGTAATTGACTTTGAACATGTTAGTAGTTTCATTCATCTGAAAAAAGTATTCATTTGAAAAAAGTGAGTATAACTTTTTCTCCAGAGAACATGTATTACTTTCACAATCAGAAATTGAATGATAACTCCTATTTTTTCAAATGAGAGTAATAGCAGTTGTTTGATTAAAAGTAAGTTCTTTGAGGGTTTAGTATCCTACATCTCAGGAGTGGTGCTTTATATGGAGAGACTCTCAAAAAAAAAAAAAGAAAAGTACTGAAATTGTTGGCTTCCTTAAATGATTTTTATAATCCCTTTTAGGTATGTGATCTGAAATAATTGATATTGCTTTGTCTTCAGATTATTCTTAATTGTTGTAACAGGATTGTGTAAGGAGATAGTCTTTAAGTGATATACCTTATCATGCTGAGATACGGAGTTCTTTGTTCTATTTCGATTGTGTCAAAGCATTTTTTGTATTTTTGGTACAATATTTATATTTGAAGAGGAATATTTGTGTAGTTAGAATAAATAGGATTTATCTTTTAAAACTTTATATTGTGTGAACAAATTCTCTGTTCCTGATATATTAGTGTTTTGTTTCAGTTAAATGTTACCCTTTTGACCATTTTTTGTTAGTGTGAAGGAGAACAAAAATAAACAGTATAGTTCTGTTTCCTCCTAATTAGGGTTATTATCCTTATAGATATTATCTTTGAGTTACTTAATAATTTGTGAACAATTTTATAATTCCTTTGATTTTTCTGCAATATGATAAATATCATTGTGCACGTGCCATAATGGCCATTGGATTTGAGTCCACTATCCTGCATTATAGTAGAATTGATTGTTGCCTAATTTAGTAATAATTTTATCATAGCAGCTTAACATCTCTTATAATTTTAATTGTTATCAAGAAGAATGACATCATTTAATTTGACTCAAAATGCAGAAGGATGGATGAATGACAAATTAATAATTTACCACCCTTGCATAATATTCAAGCATAGAGTATTAGAAGGATTGATGGCAGAAAAGGTTAACAAATTTGAGCAGCTTTCATTAGCTTTACATCGTCATATGTTTGTGGTGCTGACTGAAATAGGCTTTGTAGGAGATCCCAGTCTAGGGAACTAATTACTTGTGCCGATTGCTGCACTGATGAATAGACCCCTCATTGTATCATTCCCCTGAAGACGAGGAGCAGCCTGTGATTCACGACTGCATCCTGGCTGATATTTGATAATAATTTTAACAGATAAACGTAGGTAGGCAGAATGATGAAGTGCCTATCCAGGCTCCGTGACTATCAAAGCCATGCACATAGCCATCTGTGTAACTGCTTTTTTTCTTCTCACCTAAGGAGAATTTCATTTTATTAATCAAGTTCAAACAACTGTTATCTTTTGCTTGTTTATATATTCTGTAGGTTTTTCTTATTTATCCTTAAACGATATCATAATATTAGTTTTTATTTAAAACTTAGAAAGGCTAATGAAGAAAAATAGAATTAAAGAGCTCTTTGTTTTTTTTGAGAGCTGTAATTTCTGCAAGTTTTTTTATTCCGTTTTGATTATATCTCTTCCTTTTTACTGAAATCAACCAAGGAAATGTTTGAGGTGCTTATTGTCTCTTCAACATTTTCAGAAAAGGGCATGGGGTTCCTACTGTTTTAAAAATATTTTCTTTAACATACTGGTTGTTGCCTATGCTTGTATTAATCTGCGATAATTTTTAATTGATAAATATATTTTACAAACATACTTTGAATTTTTAGAAGATGACATCTTTAAAACATCAAAATAAGGACAACCTTTACCTTGGGTGTTTTGAGATTGTCAGCTGTTCAAGACTACTAATTTGTCAAAGCTGACAAGTACAATTTTATTAGCTCATGAAAAATAACTAACATTTTATTTTGCTTTAGTCACTCCTACAGAAGTTTTGATTATGAATAAATTTTGTATTGTTGAAACTTACAGGTGTTCATGCTGTATGTCTTCAGTGAGTACATGTATTCTGCAGAGATGTTTTCGTTCTATAACTGAAAAAACTTTATATTAGTGCTTTTCTTATAAAATATTTTCTGGCATGCTAAGTCATGATTAGTTAACAAGAGAGAAAGTTGAAATTTATATATTACCATATAAAAGGTCTATGTAATTGGGCAAAATATCATAGAACTTGAATTGAGTGAACCTTTTTTAAAAAAATATATTTCCAAAAGTATGCTTTCAATATGGCAATTATTGCACATCATATAGCATGTAGTTTTTAATTAAATATAAAAACAGACTACATAAAACAGAAATCCAATCTGATTTGCTTGAAAATAGATTGCTATTTCACTCTACAGGAATGGTTTATTTAAAAACAGTAAATGGAAGAGAAATGCATTTTCTTGTGTTGTTCTAAGCCTCAGGGGCTAAATGTAATGAATATTTTAAGAGATTATTTTAATTAAATTCCTGCACATCTAAACAGAGTAATATTTTATTATCACATACATAACCATGTAACTGAGATATTCATTAAAGTTAACACTTTCCGGACCAAGAATTCATGCTATGATTTACTGACCTTGTGCAAAAAGGCACAAATTAGGAAGAAAAATGAAGGGGGACAGACTTTGATTAATATAGGTAATGCTATACCATATTTATAATAGCCTTTTCCCTATTCTGGTTTATAAATGCAGCCACAGAGAAAGGTGCCCTGCTGAGGCTGAAATGAGGCTGAAATCAGAGCACATGCCACTAGAGTGTGGGGAAACTGATCACACTGTCAGCAATTCATTTCAAAATGATGTATTTAGTGCTCATTTCACCTTCCAAGAAAAGGAAAAGGAGCTCTTTAGACTAGAAGGTGATATTGTTATTTTCAAGGACATACCGAAGTTAAAGATTGCAGAAAGGGGAGTGTGAGATGGAGGGAGAATTAGGAGGAAGGAAAGGAAAAAAAAAGGCAGAGCAAACAAGGAGAGCTTTATGCAGAAATTCAGTGCTACCACGCTGTTTGATAATTGCTAACATATGTGGCTTCTCTGTTTCATTGTAGTCGTCCTCGTGAGTTCTGGCGCCTTGACTACTGGGAAGATGACTTGCGGCGCCGGCGACGATTTGTGCGTAACCCTCTAGGATCGACACATCCTGAAGCTACACTAAAAACAGCCGTGGAACATGGTCAGTGTATAAACCACTCCTTGCCAATAGCAGCAGGTACAGTACTTGGTAATGAAGAATATAACTTCATTATTACAAGGCACTGTAAAATGGTCCAATACCACATTTCACAGTTATTCATCCCAGAAAGAGAAGTTAAAATTTTTATAGTTAGTACAGGGTCTTATTAAATTATTGTGTCAAGTATATTATTTATTATGTTACACATACAAAGCTTACCATAACCCTTTGTTTCAAAGTACAAAAATTAAATATTTCTCCTTTTCAGTGACCCATTGTGCTTTTGAGTAAATTAGTCCAGGAAACCTGCCTAAAATCCATAAATATCAGAAAGACAGCATTTACAAACCAAATAGATTTCTAGGTTATAGTGTATATCAGGCATCCTTAAACTGCGGCCCGCGGGCCACATGAAGCGGTGTGAATTGTATTTGTTCACGTTTTGTTTTTTACTTCAAAATAAGATATGTGCAGTGTGCATAGGAATTTGTTCATAGTTTTTTTTTTGGAACTATAGTCCGGCCCTCCAACGGCCTGAGGGACAGTGAATTGGCCCCCTGTTTAAAAAGTTTGAGGACGCCTGGTGTATATACATGGTTTTTGCCCGTCCGTGGTATTTTAGCATGAGATTATGAAGTGAGAAAGATGGTAATAAATGTCCTAGTGTCTAGATACTTTCTGAGTTTTGATTTGTAGATGGTTGTGATAGATGGCTCATGGAAAAAGAGAATAGACATTGTTTTCATACGTTCTTATTCTACATCATTTTGTTATCAGAGGTTAACAAAACGTTTTTCCTTTTTTATTATAATGCATATAACTATGCTTCAGTTCAGTTTAGAAATCTGATAAATAAATTGAAAAACCTAAAAAGGTCCTTTGGATTTGATAATATGCTTTCTTTGATCATTGAGTTTCACTTATTATATTATCATTTTTGAAAGCCAATTAAGATACATTGATTAAAGGGGAAATGCCTCCCTGCACATTAAAACTATTTTAATTTTACAAAATACAGATTGGTCTTTAATAAGATGAGAAATAGTTTTAATTTTCCCTTTACAGGGTATTAGTTTAACATGTAGCAGCTTATGGTTAAATAGGAGTATGTGGTATACAAAATAAATGTTAAATTATGTTCACTAAGGATATTAAGAATTTAGATTAAAAGTCTGTAATCTTAGATTTGGCCTCAGTCAGGCAGTTTAACCTCTGCACTCAACCTTAAAGAGCCATTTCTGGAAGAAAATGTCCACAATATGTCATCAGATATAACACCAAATGTGACATCAGTCCTTTAAAATAAATGATCATACAGAGAATAGTCAATAACAAAGTGATCTAAAAGCAGTAATAGTCTCAGAGTCCTACATCTTCAGCTACAGGAGGTGGAGAAAGAGAAATAAGATGTGGAATTAATTAGGCCACTTTTGCTTTTAGGATGCGTATACTTTTTTTGTGATGATATGGATTTCTGGGTCATATTTTTGTTTCATTTTCTTTCCTTTTTTGTTTTTGGTTAATGATGCTTACATTGAGAAAATCAGCTTTGTAAGGGCAATTTTTATCCTTTTTAGCAAATAGCTATTACCATGCATAATTGATATCTGAATTTTAATTATTTTTCTGTCTTCTAAAATATCATTTAACAGTGAATTGTCAATTCTGAGGTCAGTAAATAGCAGTTAAAATGTTTTATTAAAAGTTTTGCTTTTTCTTTTATATGTGGAAGGGGAGAACATATTTTCTAAAATCATACATAGGCAAAACTATTAATCTTTTATTCTGAGAGAAGTATCAGGGACTGAATTTAAAATTTGTGGCACAGATTTACTGCAGAATTTATAATATTAAAACATATTTTTCTCAAAAATAGTAAATTTGGCTATTTTGAGAATTACAGGATTCTTAATAGTGAATAAATTTTAAATATTTTATTGAACTTTACCTTTCAAAATAATATTGTCCACTTTTTTAATGCTAAGCATCTGCAATAATGTTTGGCCAAAAATCATTTAAGACTTTTTTTACCTGTTTAGAAACAAATTTCACTCTGATTACTCTAAAAATGAAGAGATTAATACAATGTTAGTTATCTATATTTTATTGTGCATTTTTTAATTGAGAAGAAGAAACCAAGATAAACATTTTATGTGGTTTCATCCTATTTAGTAAAAGCTCATAATGATTAATATTTAAAACACTCCCAAAGGTTAAAAACAAATATTTAGATTTGAAATACATGTTTTAAAAAAATGAATCAAATGTGTAGGAGATGCTTCAGTAGCTCACAGTTAAGGAGAGAAACCATATTTAATATAACATTTTTTTAAAAAACAGATTATAGCTCTAATTAATCATACTTTGTATATTTTAAATAATAAAGAGACAATTCTGAAATTCAGCACATAGATTGTATTATGGTATTTGATGTCAGCATAATTTATGCTAATATATTCTATAAGCAAAGTTATAGTTGATGTTCAATTTTAATTTTATATTAATCTTGAAATTTCATCTTTAAATGAATTTTGGAGCATTAAGGAAGCTAATCAAAATAAACATTAAGAATCAAGTTTGCAAAACAAAATAATATGAAAAGGTAGCTGAAATTATAGAATTTTTAGTATAGATAAATACTGTGCTTCAGTGTTCAATTTAAATATTTAAAATAGATATTACTGAGGATAGCATAATTTATTTAAGGAGACAGAATATTTTAAAAATGCAGAATCTTAGAACATCATGAACTTACATTATCATTATCAAAGGAAGATGTCTAAGTAGAAGTGCCATTGGAGATTAGTTATGTATTTTTGTAGTAAGAGCCATCTTTTTTATAGATTGATTTGATTTGAAGGAAAGCCTCTAGTGTAAAGGTGGCAGAGTAAATACCGGAAGAGTGATGTTCTCTGTTTGGGCGATCAATACCAGCCCCATGACTCTACTTCTGGCTACCTTCTAGTTAAAAACAAATTTTTTAATTCTGACAATTTAATTGCCCTTCCCAAGTTCACATTAACTTGCTTGGGGAAAAGAGCTTTAGGTAATTTTTCAACCAGAGACCCTCCAAAGTGGTTATTTATAAAAGTCATGTTGTATTGGGAGATTTCTTTAACTTTGCAGAAACTGAGTCATATTTTTATATTAAAATTAATGCTTCATTTTAAGATTAAATATTCTTTATTGAAATTAGCAGCAACAAGTAAAACTGGATATTTGATTCTTAAGGGCATTTTCTTTGATTTTATAGCTTTAAAGTTTATTAGAAATCCATCTTAATGATTTGTAACATTTCTTAGTGTGGAGAGCCTGGGTTGGCAGTTATTTATTATTAGAGTATTTTAGGTCTGAGAAGAACCTAAGGCTAAAATCTAGTCTAACTTTATTATTTATAAATAAGGAAACTGAGGAAACAAAGTGCCAACATTCTAGGTAGATAAAGGACTAAAGCTGAGGTTAACTAATGATTAGTCAGATTTTCATATCAGTGTGCTGTACTGTCTTCTAAAGTTTATTGTTAAGTATCATGGGAATTCTGTATTTAAATTCAAGCTCATAAAAATACTTTAAGTGGGAGAAAGATTGGTTTCAATTCAATTGTTAAAAACAGTTTAGCAGTAGAATCCTATTGATTCAAGACATTTTTATCTTGAAGAGAATGTATTTGCTAATAGAAGTACAGTAGAACCTTCATAGTTGACCACGTCTGTACATTGACCACCTCCTTAAATTGACCTGGTTTTCATAGATCAGACATGCACCACGTGTCCATATCAGCCTAGGAGGCCTAGTTCCTTCTGTTGACAACCTCTGTATGTTTCCAGTCTCTTAGGTGGTCCACTTACAGAGGTTCTACTATACATAAGAAGGGTTTAACATAGTTTAAAAAGTATCTTGTAACAAGCAAATAGAATGATAAAGTAAGTCATTTGGTTTTCTAGGGATAACAGATCATGTAAAGATCCTAAATCATGCCTTTCTCCCATCACTTCAATAACGTTTCTGAACTTTGGGGCAACCCATGATCTACAAGCCATGCACTTGACTTGTTCTAATCATTCTTTGTAGTTTCACTAATTTTTCTAGAGTAAATTTTCTTGACCTGGAATGCTATGAAAGTAGAATAAAGGGGAATTAATTAGGATAGTAGTTGTTATAAGATACTCTTTATGTGCTTCACATCATAGTAAATGCATGTCCATATTTATTTTGTGTACATTTGAAAGGACTTTGTTACTTCAGTAGTAACCTTTTCCCCCCCAAAGTGGCTAATTCTTAAGGTATAAACTTATCTTAATGTAATATGTACTATTGATTATTCCAGTTCGTTGTCTCAGTAGATGTTTGAAAAAGATTTATTTTATAACATAGGTGGAACAGTCTTCTGTGTTCTTTTTCTATTTTAATTTTACTTACCTGGCTTTTTTAGAGAGATAAATCAATGTATGTTCAAAGCTAGGTCTAAAGAACTTGAACTTCACATTTTGAAGACCAGACTTTCTCTCAGGCCTCTCTTTGCTCTTGGCTTCTGTGAATCAAAAGTCATTTTTAAAGATGGCATTTTTTTGACACATTTCCCCAATTTTATGTAAAAATTACAGTTTAATTCTTAAATTAGGATAAATATTAAATGAGAATAAAAGGTGAGATTAGACAAAGGCATCTGTTAATAGTGATATAAAAAATTTAAACTGTGATCATGTTTAGTAACAATTTTATTAGCCTGAAAGTACCTAAATTGAACTATAGAATTGAACCAAAAGTATGTTCTGACTTTATCCTTAAACTTTTAGGCTAGTGTAGAATTTACTCATAGAAGATATCAAAATAGTTGATACTTGTTTATAATAGTTGATACAGTATAAGGCAAATGAAAGTTAAGAATACACTTTTCCCTAGTACATATAAATCTGATAATTATCTTTTATTTTATGCTTCGGAAAGTTTTTTTCTAATTTGAGGTGGGAGGAGAGTTCTTTAGCAGAAAGCTATTAGACCGCTGAGAATTGAACACCAGCGCATGTGGTGTGTATTAGAGTACTGTTGGTAATTTTACTGCTGCTAACTTAAAATCCTCAAGGGGGAGTTAATTACAGGAAAACCACTCTAAATATCAGTAAGCTGCATATTTTCCATGACAAGAGGTTTTTCAGTTGAGGTTGAACAATTCCAGAATCTGAGCTTGTAAAAATAAGTAAATAAATAAAGTGGGTGTGTGCATGTATACCTTTAAGTACTTAAATTTTTTCATAAACCTTTAACTAATGCAGAAGTTACTATGTTTTAATATTAGCATGATGAGAACATACTTTTTAAAATTTAAATCTCAATTGGAAGGAAAAACAAATTATATTTTAGTATTCGTTTAAATGAATGTGGATTTATTTATTGAGTTATTTAAAACCATTGTATAGTGCCACTGGGGACTCATTTTTTGTAAATGTTTGCAGATTAAAGAGTTTTTTCTTCTTCTTTTTTTTTTTTTTTCCTCCTCAAATAAGCTTGGTGGCTTTGTGTACTTCAGGACATGTATGGCAATAATTAGAGAAAGTAATGATCAAGATGTTGAATTTAGTCGTTTCTGTTGTGTTGGCATGTGTTCATCAAATTTAGGTTTGGAAACGAGTATTTGTATGTTATGATTCTGATTTAACCTTTTAAAATACACTATGAGAAACATAAAATTACTAAACAGATTAATGAGTTACATATCCATTCGTATTTGTACAGTGGTTGTTTTCATTTTCTTTCCCTTTCTTACATTTAGTGATTAAGAGTCCAGATTCTGGCACCATGCTGCCTGTTTTTAAATCCTGACTGCAGTTGTCATAAGGTGTATTACTTTGGGCAAGTTACGAGTTTGTTTTCTTATCTGAAAATGAGAAATTAGCAAAAGTTTATGAAAATAAAATACGTTAAAAATGTAAAGTATTTTGAATGCTTCCTGGCAATGGTTAAGTGCTATGTAATCTTAGCCTTATTATTAATATTTCTGCTTTGAAGAAGGAATTTTAAATCCAGGACAAAAAGAGACTGTAGAATACTGATTCTGTAGAAAAATCTAACTGGCAAATAATACGTTATTATAATTTACTTTATAACAAAATCTAGAAGACAGTTCTTTCTTTTGCTTTTCTTTGTGGCCAATTTATTTTTAGTAAAGTTGATAGTAAATTGGAAAAGACCTGATTTGGGCTAACTGTAGTGTTTTTTATTTTAGTGTAAGGAAATATAAATACTTGAAATATAAACAGTGGCATAAAAGCACACAACTGTGTTCCTAAAAATGAATGATTAACTGGCATATTTCTTTGTAGCTTTAAAAAAAAAGAAGCCAATTTAATTAGACACCTTAAAGTAATCTTTTCAAATATTTATCCAGATCTTCTTAAGGTGGGTAGCTTACTATGCTGTATGTGGGTATGAAAGAAAATAGAATTTTATTTATCCATAGAATGTATTCAAAGCTAAATAGAGAAAACTTATTCTCATGACTTCCTTATTTAATAGAAAGCTCCTGTCTTCTTTTAAGTAGTGCCTTAAGTGTTGTATGTTAATGTTATACATGGTGAATTCACAATAAATATAAAAAAGAAAAATGCTTTACCTTTAACATTATCCATAAACATACTTTTTAAAACCAAAGAAGCTTTGGGCTGCTGAGTTAACCAGGTCACACACATGATGTTTGTTTAACTATTTAGAATAAATTATATAGATCTATATTACTCATGTTACTGCAGACTGCTTTTCCTTTCTGGGGTTTGGGCCTTCTGCCTAGGCTGAAACTGCATTGGAGCAAAAAGCCTAGCCATCAATTTCCATATCAATAGCTGCAGACTGGTGGCTCAGGTGCTTTACCTCTGGGATTCATTTAGCTGAAAACTAGGAATGGCTGAAGTGTAGTGAAGATTTTTAACTTTCCCTCATGTGACACCATTTTTTAAAATATGTTAGGAAAAGATACACACATGAAATTTTATAGATCACAGTCCAGAACTCAGTGTCTGCTTTTCTTAAATAGGAAGCTGCTCAAAAGTATAGGAGTCACCCTGGAGGGATGTGGGATTTTGAAGTCAGTCAGAGTTTTGAGTTTCAGTGTTTTCTCCTTTCAGTTGCATCTCCGTTCCCCTTTATGGTCCCATTGTTGACTTATATGTGTTCTACAGAGCTGCTCCCTAGATTTGGTATTCCTTTTCCCTCTTTCCTCTTGTACTTGCTGCCTTGTCACACAGTGCCTGAGAGTCTGGTGGTGCTGCTGCTCTTTACTGGCTACTCCAGTTCAGGCGGCTTGAGGCCCCTTGTCTGCAAGCCTCTCACTCTGGTCTTTCTGTTATGTTTGCCCCCGGGGTGCCTTAGCCCTTTAGTTTAAACAGGCAGAGGAGGCAATGTTTGCCCTCCACTTAGTTTCCACACTGCTTTGCTTTTGGATATTTGTATAAGGGATGAGGTGGTTAAGGAGCAAGTGTATATGTGAAAACATGGGTCAGGACAGTGTGAAGGAAGGAAGGCGCAAGAATGGAGTAAAGAAGAGAATGCAGCTTCTCAGAGCTGATGTAGTTTATTAGTGTCAGATATGGCTTCAGTGTCCAGGCCTACATTCTCATTGGCTGTAAGTCTTTCTTAGCTTAGACACTTCACACTTTAGTATTTTCTTCCACAGCCGTTCTTCAACCTTTTCAAAATGTCAGTATGATATTTTTTAGAAATATGAATCAGTCATTTGTATTTTTTGGTGTTAAATAGTTACTTTCAGAACTAGACTCTGATTTTTCCTATTCATGAATTCCACTCCCACCCCGAAAGATACACACATGAAAGATACACACATGAGCTTGTGAACCTGCTCCTGCCTGAAGTATAATAAGTAAATAAATGGTTCGATGAACAGTGCAGGGGTCAGATTTAATGGGATTAAGGTGCTTGTTTAGGGTAATATTAGACTGAGTTGGGGGATTGAGTTTGTGGAATCAGGCATGTTACCAGCCCACTTATTCTCCCCACTACCAATGACTCTGTGTGTATAAAAGATTGATCATCTTTGGCCACCTACCCTTACCTCAGCCCCTACCCCTCTGCCAAAGTGCTCTTCCCAGAGTTGATGGACAGCTTTGTTTCCTTTTCATTTCAGCGGCAGATGAAGATGTCCTTGCTAAAGGAAAACAGTCCATCAAGAGTCAGGCTTTAGGAAATCAGAACTCAGAAAACGAGATCCTTCTGGAAGGCGACGACGATACTCTGTCATCCGTGGATGAGAAAGATTTAGAGAATCTTACTGGTAAATTCAATGCTTGTGCAAATATTTTAGCCAGCTCTGGGACAATAATCATAACTAATTGCTTACTTTTTTAGCTGTGGCCACCAGGACTAAGCATATACCCACAATTACATTATTTAGGGATTGTTTTTGTTCCTTCAAACATCTTTTCCCCTCACCTTCTACAGTTTTTATTTCACTTTTCTATCGCATTTCCTTACTGTCCTCATGTTTTCTCCTTTTATGAAAAATCGCCACTGAAAAAGAAAAAAAGCTTAAAAGCAGCAACAACAAAACAAAATTGCTTCACCCATCCTATGGGAGTTACCACATTTCTGTGAAATTGGGACTATAATTAAGATTCTGCCAGTTGTTTTGTAAATAAAGCTTGGAGGCAGATGAGGGATTTGCTTTGATATACAAGTCTTAGTGATCATGGTGCATTTGCATTTAACTGCATCAAAAAATTAATTCTAAGAATGCCATGCTGTTTTCATAAGATTCACATATTTTGCTTGATGTAAGGAAGTTTGATTTGTACTCTGCAGATTCTCAGTTTTACTTCCCTTATGGGAAAAATTCTCTTGTTTAGCCTAAAATTTTAGTGATTCACTAAATGGCTTTTCTCTTTAATCCCATGGTTCTTTTCTTCAAAAAGGAAAGTCTGAAAAATTTTGTAGTTTCTATCAATGAAAATTATACAGTCTTCCATTTTGATAATTTTAGAGAAAAACCATTTATTTGGTGAAATCTACATGTGCTTCCATGTAACTTGATAATAAAAAAATAGAAGATGGTATCTTTTCTGACAACTGGGAACCTCTGTAAAGTAAAATAACATTAATTGGTTGGAGTAGAGAATAAGGTGGATACTGCTATTCTTAGTTTTTCCTTTACATCCATTTCCTTCTTTATTTTGCTTCTCTTCTTGCTACTAGTAATACATTCATACAGTAATAGAGGTGAAAGGGGAGTTTAATTATATAATCTTGACAATGGCAATAGGATTAAGAAGTAATCCACACTAATAAAGTGGTGTGGTTAGAAATGAAGTGGAAATTGTCAGGGGTCTTCTGTAGGACCTAGGCTGCCCGAGCTTCTGCAGCTGTCTGCTTACCCTGTAATTGAATGTCTGAGAGTGATTGAAAAAATGTTATTTCTTCTCAGTATTACATGCTAATGTACAGAGGGCAAAAGGAGACAGCAAAAGAACACATAGCTGCTTATTTCATCCATTTATAGGGATGAGCTTTGGGAAATCATAGCTGTTCTACAGCTATCTGCTACCCATCTGCAAACACAATGTATTTGTACATTGGGAATAGAGGGCAAAACCTGCTCTGATCTCCACAGAGCATCCCTTCTATTGTCCTACTGGCACACATTAAGATTGATGTGAGATTAAGGACCATCACCCTTCTAACAATCGATGGAAATGTCAATTCATCTGAATTTTGAAACACTTATTCACCCATTGATTACCTGAAGCAGGCGTACCTTGTTTATAGGCACTATATTAATTCAGAACTGTAAGTGCCAATCTTTTCTTCTGCCGTTTTCTTCCCCTGTAGAATTTATACAATGAGGAATTGACATGAAATTTCAAATTCTTTCTACATCTGTGTCTATATATATGTGTATGCATGTATATATATATAGTATGTATATAATTATTATTTTTAGTCCTTATTTTAGGTTCAGCTCTACTATATACTGTTCTATCTGTGGTGAATCTATTGTTTTCAGTAGCAGTCTGATTTGTCTCTTTGATAAGCCCTATGGAGATTTGATTATTCCAATAAAAATTCATTCGCTTGGAAACCCGCCCTCCAGCTGTTTACTCCCAGAGTCCCTGAACTACATTTGGAATATTAGATTTGGAAGCATTGAACAATATTTAACAGTGGAAAGGAAGGCTTAGAAAAGAAGTATTTTTACAGTCTTTCATGGGGTAAAATTGTTATGGAAGGTTTGTGTCAACCTGGCACAAAATCTTTAACAGAGAATATGGTTTAGCATTTCCTACTTCATTAATAAGTTAGTGATCTTTTTGTAGTCATGCTTCAGCCAAACTCTAAGCTAAACCCTAGCCTTCATTAGGCTTCTTTGCTCCTGGTTGTTGTATCATGTTGTTTGATAGCCTGAGGCTTATTTTCTAAATGGAATGTGGATAGACTTATTTAGGCAGAGCCACCTTCTTACCTAGACACTAGGTCAAAGTTTAGCAAACTTGGCGTAAAATAATTGCATCCTAGTTTACTATTATCATTAACTGCCTATTATAAACGTTCTAGTATGAGAATCCTGACTTTGCATTTTCAGGAGGATTTTGAGTGGACAGAATATGTAAGATGACCTGGTAGGCAATTTAGTACTAAAAGTAAGGATATAAAATTTCTGGTCAAATCGATTTTTTGAAAAATGTTATTTGAACTTGTTTGACTTGTCTTTTCCTTTCGGCAGGTCCTGTTAGCCTGAGTACACCAGCTCAGCTTGTGGCCCCCTCTGTTGTAGTAAAGGGTACTCTCTCTGTCACCTCTTCTGAACTCTACTTTGAGGTGGATGAAGAGGATCCCAACTTCAAAAAAGTCGACCCCAAGGTGAGAAGACAAGGAGAGGGTTTAATGATGAGATGGTGGCTGTTGTTGGGTAAGATTGCCTTTGGTAAATCTGATAGGGTTAGTTTGAATTTCTTGCTGAATTGTCTTGGCGTACATGCAATGTAGTTGTCTATTTTATCTTATGATTCCTTACTAATTAGATTATTGAAGTTCATTCAGATTCAAAACCAATTTCTACTTTATTACATTTATCATTAGCTCATGGATGGGAGAGAGAACCTTGGGGAACAGCTTCTGTAAATATATTTTGCCTTCTCAAAAAGTCCAAGGTGAATTAAGACACAAAATTCAGTGAGACTGAGAATGGAATTATTTTGTTTAGCCTTTATGTTTTCTGGATATAATACCAATATATCACCCTCCTTGCTTTGTCTCCATGACTTACTACTCTGTCGTGTATGCAAGCCTGTTTTGTATGTGTGTGTGAGATACCTCTGTTTCCCATTACCTTTAGTAGATTTTACAAGGCACTGTGTAATTTTCTATTCTTAAATGAAAATGCAATTTCCCTTTTAAAATGTATTTCTGATTACCTTCCAGACCTTAGCAACTTAATTTTTACTAAGAAACATTTGTAGCATAGTCATAAAAGCCAAAATTAGGTTTATTTCATGAAAGAGAATGATAAATTAGCTCTGAGAAGAAACAGTTCTTTAAAAATGAGTAAAGCAAGCAACCTTATTTTAAGAAGAATAAGGTAAAAAAAAAGTAGTTTAAATATGGGAAAATTTATTTTATGGACTGATTGTGTACAGTTTCACACACATACACACATTTTGAGTGTATTGGTAGGAGGTTCTTTGGTTTTAGAATCATGTGAGTTATTAAATCTTAATGATTTAGAAGCATTTCAAAATACCTCTTTATGAAAATGTTATAATTGTATTAAAAACTTTATAAATAAATAATTTCTTGTCATGTGCATATTTCTAGCACTTTGTTTTAAGATTGTTACCTTAAAAAGATAGGATTTGGTAGACTATATGACAAGAAGGCTACAGTGGAACTGGTTGTTTTGAGTTTGATGATTCAGCTAATACATTGTAGAAAAAACTTTAATTCTGAAATTATATCAGTTAAAATGGTTTTCTACTTCGTTGCATGGCTGAAATGTCTGAAAATGTATTTTCGTGGTTTTTTTAAGCGAAGAAAAGACTACCAAAATAACTCAAACTCTCTGATTCCTGATAATTTCTGAATTTAAGAGAGGCTGGGATTTAATTCAAAATATTCTTATGCTTTTGGATACACATGGTTTAGAGTCTATAATTTTATCTTAAGGTATCTAATGAATTGTTCTCAAAATGAGAACATCTGTCAATCTTTGAGATTAGGTTCTTTGAAGTTATTTGCTCCTGTGAGGGCAGTTATAACTTCTATTTTTTCTCTGATCTTATTTTATACAGGATCATTAAATTAGTTTTTTCCCTGTTGCTTGTAAGATACTGAGATGTTTTGGCCAGTCATAGAAATGGTCTTATACCACTGCAAACCTGCCTGACATTCCCGAAATCAAAACTCCTGCCAATTTATATTTTTAAAAAATTTCAGGCAATTATTGAAAATTTTTTAAATTTTGTATAGACATTAGTGCTTTAAGGTGTTTTGTAAATGTGGACATTTATGTTGCCTCAATGTTTTTCCTTTTTTGCTGATACCTGCATTAAATAAGAAAGAAGAAAAGATACTGAATTTGGGATATTTTTCATCTTGTCAAGTCTTAAAAAAATGTTTTCTAGGAATAGCTGGGGAGAGCCAGGTGTCTAATGCTATAAATACCTTCCTGAGTTTTAAAGTATCATTTTAATCTTTTTAACTAAATATTGTTCCTTTAAATTATTTCATGAAAGTATAAGCATCTAATGCTTATTTTGGAAATGTTCTTAAAATTGAGAGCATTTTCCCCAGAGACAAAATTAGTTTTTATTATTTAAAAGAATTAGTGTATTTGTCTGAAGCACTTAGTATATGGTGAGTTTGTTCTACATCAATAGGAAGAAAGACTAGAAAAATAGATATAGTATACGTTGAAAGAGTGGAGATGATTTCAGAACTGATAAGATCAAAGTTTATATTTTTAACACAGGACTGTTTTTACCAGGGGATCTTACAACTTAAGCCTGTTTGTCAAGTGAACTAGACTTCAGATCCCTGAGCAGTTTTCTTGTTTTTCATCTATCTCTGCTATCCTGCTGCTCATCCTTCCATACACCCCCTTTCCCCACTCAAATTTCTTCCTCTGATCTTTAAAGTTGCTTTTCTAGAACATTTTTTTTCTACATCTTTCATTCATGGGTTTCCTCAGTAAAGTAGAGCTGGGCTAATACAAAGGATAAATTTTAAATATTAAAGGGTAACGTCTGACATACATTCTATACCTGTGCTTCACCATTAGCATAGCTAATGGAGTTACTTCCAACATACTGAAGAGAAACCAATTCCTTTGGGATATTTTCAGTTTTACTAATTTAAAAAAATTTTCTAATCATTTGTTTCCTGGCATTTAAAATAAACCTTTGTTAAAGTTGGAACATTCAAATGAGTATATTGGATTGCTACCTTAGAAAAACACCAAGAAGAGGAAGGTAAAACTTTGCCTATTTGTAAACGCTTGAAATAATAATTTTTCTTTGATTGTAAACATGGTATTAAAACCTTTTTGTTTATTTGAATTGCATACAGTATAATTCTTACAGTTTCATAAAAAATAATCCTTATGGCATTTATAACTAAGCCATTTTAAAATTCAAGTTATTTATAAATCTGAATTGTTCATATCCCCATTTGCTGGGAGAGAGAAATACTGCTGTAACCATTTTATTTTTTTTTTTGGTGTGGCTGATTTAATAATTAAATTTTTATTCATTAAAGCCTGAAGAGGAACAAATGGTTGATGGAAAAGTACCAACTGACTTTAAGTATTTGGAAAAGATTTATAAATATTTCCTTTTATTTAGGCTTAGATTGTTTTAAAATTATGGCATAGGAAAGTAAATATCTTAATTTTTAATGTGAAAAATACTTTTTTCCTCTTTCAGAAATTGAGATCAAAATCTGTTCTTTCACAATGTTTTTCTGTTTTCAAATGTGAAGTAGATGTTACTGTTAATATCAAAGTCCACAGAAAAAATATATTTTTTGGTCCAGTAAAATTAATACTTTCTCTTCTAAGGATTTTGGTGGGAACTCGTGCATTTAATTCTACAAAATGTGCTGTATTTTAAATTTTGCAAATCAGAGTTTAAATGAAAGCTTCTTGCATTTAGTTTTTCAAGTTCTTATCTTTACAGTGTAAGTTTTAAACTGTGATCTCACCTGCCTTCATTTAAGAACAATCCACAGTCAATTACAATGTAAAGTAATATTTTTATTACTGTCTTCAACAAGAGGGCTTTAGGGTAAGGGAGAGGTGCAAGAAAGGCAGGGGCACAATCTGACATTGGCACTGAGATACATATAACATCAGTAAAACTTTTTTTTAAAAAGACACATTTTACATATAGTTAAATAATTTTTCACTTGGTGACATTCAGGCAACCAAAAAAAAAAACAAAACACACATGAGAGGGAGGAAGAGAGAGAGGAGAGGGAGAGAGAGAGAGAAAGAAAGGGGGGAAACTATTATACATTGATTTGAAAATGTACCTTGGATTTCATTTTGTGGTGGCAAAGCCCGATTGCTTCTTTTGTGTGACCCTTTAAATTCACATTGTTTGGAAGAAAATGATGACTTTTGTGCAAGAACATGATTTGTTTTGGTTAGTTTGCTCTCTTTTTGTTTGTTTCTTAATTAATGAAGGTCTTCAGCCTGATTCCTTTTCCTTTCAGGTGACTTACATAAAGTTTGTGTCCCAAGTTCCTGCTGTTTATCTCTGAGTTCTGTGTTGTGTGTTTGAGAGAGCACGCCCGGTTTTGTTGCTTTTCAAGCAGTCCCCAGCACCCTATAGTTTGTCCAGGCTTTTGGGATTGGTGAGAATTTCCCTGGCCAACCTCCAGGTCTGCTTGGCAGCGCTTTCCAGGGCCGAATGGGGCTTGCCCTGAAAGAGGTCGAGGTTGGGCAGAAAGTAGTGAGGGCAGCGGCGGCACTGCAGGCAGGAGATGAGCTGCAGCAGGATGCCGTTGAGCCGGTCGCCCAGGCACGACTCGTCCCAGTCCGTTTCCCGCGGGTGTTTCTCACATTCGTACAGCAGCAGCGTCTTCATGTGGTAGTTATTGAGCGGCTGGCCGGGCAGCTCCAGGTGGCGGTCCCGCAGGGTCTTCAGCACCGAGAGACACTTGTTTCTGCAGCCGCCCATAAGCAGGCGGTTCTCCGCCTCCCCGAATTGCAGCACCCAGGCGTCGCTCTCCGCCGAGCTCTGCTTGCCAGTCAGAGAGTAGCACTCCTTCGAAAGCAAGTTGAACCCTTCGGCCTTGACCTCCGCCACCCTGTTGGGGCCGGGCCACGGGATGTGAGGCATGGGCCACTGTGCCGCGCTTCGAGGCCAAATCCCTGTGCACTTGAACGCCGGCGTGATTTGCACCACGTAGCGCTCCCTGATGCGCAGCTTGACCTCGCTGGTGTCGGCGATCATCTTGACCACGTCCCGATAGCTGCACTTGTCCACCGCCTGGGCCACCAGCGTCTGGAAGCGAGAGCGGATCTTGCGCGCAGAGAGGTAGCCCGACGCCGTGATGAACTCGACCCACAGGGACATGCTCCGCTTCCGCCCGTCGCTCAGTTTGAGCACGGCGCAGCCGGGCAGCGAGCCGTCGTCCACGAAGTTGAAGACGCCCATCTGGTTTAGGTAGAGCACCACCTCGAACTCAGTGGGCGAGATGACCTCGAGCCCCTCGTAGCGGGCATCGATCTCACTCAGGGAGCTGATGAAGCGAGGCTCCTGCACCTCCACTTCCTTTAGCACGTCCGAGACCACCTTACAGACCTCTCGGATGGTCTTGGCGATGGCCGCCTTGCGCGCCTGGCAGCGCTCAGTGTAGTATTTATTGAGCTGGTAGACCAGCTTGGCCTGAGCGGCAATCATGTTTGGGCACAGGTCCGGGCTATACACCGGCGTCTCGCAATACGTTGAGGGATCCAAGGCTCAGGCACTGGTGGTGGCCCTGCGGCTTGGCTTTCGGAAGAGGCGGTGGGCTCTGGGTTAAGCCCCACTTTCACTCTGGTTTTCCACCTGGGCTGACCGGCTGATGCTGTAGCCGGCTGGCTTTTTCTTTTCCCTCTTTCAAAATCGTTTTCTTTAGCAGAAAATTAGAAAATGGCAATTTTTGTAAAAGAAAAGTACCTTCTGGGACTATTTTGCTTTCTCTTGATATGCAAATAAAATTGACGGTGAATGGGGCGGGATGGAGGTAGAGGAGAGAGAGAAAAATTCAGGTTACCAAGACGTTAGGCTCAGATGTCCACAGCCGAGATTGACCAGAAATCTGGAACTATGAAGTCTTTTAAGTGCCAAAGTAAATTTAAAAATAAATGCAAAGCATTTAGTGGTTCATTCTTAAACTTCTCTTCCTACACTGGTAGGACTTCTTCACCCAGGTAGGTGAGCGCCTTACTCCTCACCCTGCCCTGAATGGTCCTTGTAGGATGTAATTAATGCCCAGACAGCCGCACAGCGCAGCTCAGTCCGCGGCACTCTCTCGGAGGCTTGAGGACTCCCCACAGTCTCAGCGTGTTGGTCTTGTCTCTTCTTAGGGGGTCGTGTTGTCCTCGCAGTTTTCCTCTTTTCCTACTGGAGGCGTTGTTTGGACTGGGTTGATTTGTTTGTAGTGGGTTCTTCTTGTCTTTAGGTGCAAACCGCTATAAGTTGTTTGATATTCATTTCTGCTTCGTAATTTATACTTTTGGCCCTCACAAAATCTGTTTTTGTGTGATGAAGTCGTTGCTTGCGTTTCATCTGGGGTGTAGTTATAACGATTCAGGGTTTTTCTTCTCCTGTAGGCTGCTTGTACAGATTCCACTTTCTGAGTCGTCTTTCCCTGCTCCCCTCCGACCTCAGGCTCTCCTCTTTCCCTCCTCCCCTTTCCTCTTCTCCCTTGAGGTCTGTCTCCCCCTCTCCCTCGCCTCTGCGCTCTCGCTCGTTCTCTCCCTCCCTCCCTCCCTCCCTCCCTCCCTCTCTCTCTCTCTCCTCTCCCCTCTCTCTCTACCTCGCTATTTCCTGGAGTTATTTAGTTTATGAATGGTCCCAGGGCCATCAAGAACGGGGTGGAGCTTCAGTTCCTACAATCGCTATCCGAGCTGTCAGTGCTTTAGCCAATCCGAGAAGGAAGACAGGCACTCTGCGCCAACGGTAGCCACCACTGCTCTTGATAAAGAAAGGGGGTAAAGAGAAAAGTAAGAAAATAGAAGGAGATAGTGGAAGTCAAACATGCGCACACATTTTACAGCCCCCTCTTCTTTATCCTCCTTTATATCTTCCTTTCTTATCAATCGCAAAGAAGAAAAAGTCTATATAGAAGGGACTTTCCTGGAGATGGCTGGAATAACGCGAGAGAGAGTAGCAGTGGTTCAGAAAGGTTCACTTTTTTTTTTTTTTTTAATTCTATCGACATTGTGCAGAAGGTGCAAACTCTAACAAAATTACTTTGGCTTGAAGGCAGATGGGAGGAGAAAGAAGAGTCTGGGAAAGGACCTAGGTTTTCTAGGGTTTTTTTCCTCCTGCAAAGTCTTCCCATCTTTTATGCTCCTCTCCCATTGTTGCCAATAGCCAAAGCAATTGCTGCATATGTGCACCAGTGTGGGTTGGAGTTGAAATAGTGTGAGGATATGACCATGAATCTCTTTTTAGTAATTTTGATATGCTGTTGAAAAATGGGGCAGGGCAAAAAATAGTCTAAGCAACTTGTTTCATAATTATTTCATAGTTAAGATTCAGTTATATTTAATGCCATTATTTTATCATTACAGTAACCAGGTACTAGAGAGAAAGCATCTAAATGGTGAGAAATGGTACAAATTTATATGTTCTACAACATATAAATTTTCTTTAGTAGGATATACTTTTAAATTAAAGTAAGCTACTACAATTGTTTCAAACTAAATGAAAATGAAGGGAAGGTGAATAAGTTTTTTTAAAAGGTTAATGTTGTAAATCTAATTTTGGATGCATTCTCAGGCTGTAGAGTTTCATTCGCAAAATGATTTTATTTTTATAATTGACTATTGCTTTTAAAAGACTTAACTGCTACAAAAATCTTTAACTATCCTGTTATTGATTACATAGGCTTCACTCTTCCCTTGGCATTTCAATGCATGTGCCTTTTGTATATGTATTATCCTTAACAAGGTAGTACACAGATAGTTTTGGATTTAAGAAAGCTGTAACATTGTTTCTGATTTGCTTAATATTGAGGGTTTATAATTGAACCTAAGGTGTCTGCATTCTGAGTCTTTTTAAAACATGTTAGGTAATTGGGATTATTTTTAGTTTGATTTGGGAGGTTGTATTCCAGCCCTGGCTTATGTGATAAAAATGAAAATCTGTGAAGCCCTTTGAGTGAAGACTTCGTTTTGCTAAACCTAGTAGTGTAGCTTTTGCAAAACCCCTTGGGAGGACTTGACTTGCCCTTTTAAACCCCAACCAGGTGAACCTGAATTCAGTTGCATAGGGAAGATAGTTTCTTTCCATCAATTTGGTGTCAGGCACCTGGACCTCTTGGTTCTTTCTTACACATCTGATGCGGACAACAGGCATCTTGTCACCGCACTTCTCTTGTTACATTCCCTTTACAAAAAATCTTTGCTTTTTCCTCTCTTAATTAAGCCTGATTTATTGCTTAGTATTTGTCTTTAGTAACAAGTAATTGAGAAGAATAATCAGAATGAAGAGTACGCGAAACCCCGAGACCCGGGGCTTTAGTTAACTTCTCCAGAGTGGTAGAGAGTTGGGGCGGCTGTGGGTTCCGGCTTTCTGGAAGGAAGCAGCTTGCGTCCAGGCGCGCTTCGCTGCTACTGGAGGACCGAGAGGAGCCAGGACGCCTCCGGGGTTCCTGCGTGTGGGAAGCCCATGCTCCATCGGTAACCCGGCGCGAGGTCGCGCTGGGAAATTTCGCTGGGCTAGAGGGCACTCTGCTGCCTGAAGTTGAGCGACCTGTCGGGAGAGGAGCTGCGGTTCGGAGCGGAGTTGGGAGAGTAGCAGTGGGGTTCTGGGCGGAGACTGGTGGCGGGGCTGGAGGGTGCAGACCGTTGCTCCCCGACTCTCCAGGCAGCCGCTTCTTCCCCGCCTCTGGGGCGCGCGTGGCTGAGACTGTGTGTGGAGCAGCCTCGCCCACGACACCCTGGAGTGTTGGCAACTGGCAAAGCTGTCCACCCACCGGCCAGCCATGCCGCCCGCCCTGGTCCAGGGTAGACGCCCAGCGCCCTCCACCCATGCTGTCCCCTCTGGGGGATGGGGGGTGGTACCCGGGCCGCGCACTTCTTTGCGCCACTGCTGGACTGACTCCCGGCACCACTTCGGCTCCCGGCTCTGTCAAGCACGACTAAGTTTTCTCGCACCTTTGTCCCCGCGTTCCTGCACTTTTGCGTACAGAGGCTGAAGGATGACAAAACGTTACAAATGTTTTGATTTTAAAAACAATTCATTACCAATTTACCCCTTCTCAGTTAGATGCTCTAGTAAATAATAAATCAGTTAAACAAAGACGACTTAATTTATGGCGTGGTACTAATTAGAAACATCATTTCAGCAATAAACTTAAACACTTCCAGCAAATACTGCTCCCTCTCGCTAGCGCTCTGTCTCCCCCTCCCCCACCCCATCTCGCTCAGGCCACCTCGGCTCTCACTGCAGCTTCAGCTGTGTGTTTACGGATCCTCTCCTCCTCTGGTTAAATAATTGAAGGGAGAACGGTGTCCGGAGGAGGCCGTAATTGAAGAGCCCCTGTCACCTCTGCTTTTATGTACGTTAGCATAGAAGTCCACCAGCAGCTCCTGATGGTGCATTAAAACCAAATGGCAGCTCCTTCTGCAGGAGATAACGTCCTCTACTAAAGGAGACCTAGTGAGAGAAAGAAACTCCAGAGGCTAAAAGCCATTTCAAGTCTTCAGACCGATTGATCTGCATTCTCTTGTTATAATCCGTCTCATCATACTTGAGTTAATGAGCCAAAGGAGGGGGCGCAAAATCTGATGGTCCTTGACAAATTCATTAGGGAGGCTGCGGGACATTTTATGTGACTGTTAAACGTCTTGTTTGTTTGCTTTAGGCAGTGCCAACATCAGCTTGCTTCTGCCCAGAGCTATGGTACAGGGCATTCCTAAAAAGGGAAGGAGGACATTGAGGGGTGTGATTGGAATTTTTTGTTGTGGATTGCAGGTAATCCACAGCCTTCAGACTTCTCTAGACTTTACCTTTTACATCATTACATTAGCAACATTTTATAAGAATGCAGAAGATAATACTGAGGTGGGCGTGTTTTTGTTTACTATAAACTAAAATATGTGTATTTTAAAACTATTCTGAAAACTTTTCAATTGCTTTTAAAAATTTACGAGTTTTTGAGAAATGTGAATATTGAAAGCCCAGAAAACTAGCAGATTATTCCATTACATCCTGTTTTTACTTCATCACGATTAAATAAACTTTTATTTCCTCTCATGAAACACTTATTGAGTATATAAACTTGGAAATAAAAAATATTTATAAAAATAATTTCAATAGAAAATTGGTGTATTTTAATTTGAGCACATTTTTGTATTTAAAATTGGAGGCAGAACTTTGTGCTCTGGTGCTAAAAATAAGGTGATGAGTTGACAATGCTTAAACTGAAAATATTTCTAATTTAAAATAATGGGCAATTAAAGCAGAATGCTAACCTTGTAATACAGGGTGTCCATAAAGTTTGTGTGCATTAAAAAAAATTGCACACTGTTTTAAATAGCACAATGAACTTTATGGCCACCCTGTATTTTATTCTAAGATGAAACAGTATTTGATTTTCTCAAAAATTTCTTGAAAACTGTGATACTTTCTTGTACAGAGAATTCAGTTATATTTTCCTTCATCATTGACTTAAATAGCTTTAGCTTAAGTGCTTTGAGAAAGAATCTTGTCTTCCACTTACAGGAAAACAGTATGAGAAAAAAAAGAAAACTAATGCCCTGTGCCTGTCATTTTTATACATCCCTGCACTGCTGATGAAGCTTGAACTGCTGCAGGGAATGTATAAATTTGAAAAGAAAAGATTCAGTAGTTCATGTTGTGTTTCTCAGAAGCAAAACCAAACTAATGGCTGAAGTCAGGGCTCCTGTACATCTGACAATTATAATCTTGTTTACATTTCCAGAAACTACAGAATCCTTAGACTTTTTATTTTTTGCTGATCTTTACTTAGAAGTGTGTTTACTGAGTTATATTTAGTGTGTTTTTTACTTTATCACATCAGTGGGACTTAAAAGGTATCTCTTATTTTATTATCTGTGTAAATAATATTCTGTATTTTAATAATCATTGGTAAAGAGTACAGATTTTAGATTATATGATTTTATTTTCCAGAAAACATTTCAAAATTATTCAAAAAACAATCAGATTACTGACTTAATTCAAAAACTTTCTGAAGAATTTATACTTTTTGGAAAACAAAGAATCCCATGTTTACCAGTATGTAATCTTATCTTTAAAAATCTAACTTTGAAACATCTATGCAGTTGCTAAATTTTTAGTTCTTATGTACTTAATCATTATAATTTTAATCATAATTATAAAAATGCTTGATTTTTTTTAAAAGAAAATTCTTCTTGGTCAAAATATAAGTGGACAAATAAAATGTTATTAAATTCTCTGATTTAAAAACATTTCATTAAAAACAGAAAGAAAACCAAATAACCCAGGCACAATTTTTAGTGTATTAGTTGATGGCCTTTTATTATAGTAATTATATTTAAATATATAGAAGAAGCTTTAACAATTGTCAGGATTATATTATCTATATTATCTTTTTTTTTTTTTTGTAGAGATAGAGTCTCACTTTATGGCCCTCGGTAGAGTGCCGTGGCCTAACACAGCTCACAGCAACCTCCAACTCCTGGGCCTAAGCGATTCTGTTGCCTCAGCCTCCCGAGTAGCTGGGACTACAGGCGCCTGCCGCAACGCCCAGCTATTTTTTGGTTGCAGTTCAGCCGGGGCCGGGTTTGAACCCACCACCCTCGGTATATGGGGCCGGCGCCTTACTGACTGAGCCACAGGCGCCGCCCTGTCTATATTATCTTAAAAGTCAAAATAAAACTATATTCTCTTTCATTTTCTATCACATCTAATTTTCCAAAACTCTGAAGTATTGTGGAGATTGTTCCTAAATATTGATAATTATTATTCTGGTATCAATCTAAAATAACTAGTAAGTGAATGTTTGTTTTGAACAATTGACCATAGTGCCTAATAATAATTTTAAATGGTCAAGCATGCTATTGAAACAACTTTTCCCCCTCAAAATAGCATTTTTTTTAAACCTTGTAAACTCTTTGGTAACTCAAGGGTATTGTTCTCATTTGAACAGTTTGAAATTAAGATAATGCCCTGTTAAGTAAAAGCAATACTTTTAACTTGGCATAATAAGTCTTGTATCAAAATGTACTAAGAAATAAAATGCATTTATATACTTTTGATGAGTATTGGTTTTTTGGCCTTTAAAGTTTGTTTGGATTGCCTTGGATAATATATACGATTAGTGATATTTGTACCTATTACACTTTTACAAGTATAATTCTTGTATTATTTAGTAGGATGAGAAAATGGAGTATCTGATATATATTTTCTCCCAAGTTGTGTAACAACTGCAAAAATGAGTACTTTATTAAACTACTGTAATTTAATCTCGCCAAATTACACAATGTTAGAGTAAGGAACATGTTACTTAGGAAAATGGAAGTAAGCAGCTTTTAGCCTGATTGAAAAGTAAATACCAATCATTATATTACTAAACTAGGATATGAAATGTTAACGTCTAAATTAATTCAGGAAGTATTTTTTAGAAAGTATTTCATTGAATTTGTTATATTCACACTTATGTTGGTATATATGTCTTTTGTCCTTACCAAAAAATACAGCTTTTTTTTTTTCATTTTAAATATGCACATTTTTAAGTTGTAGAAATGCATTCTTTTATTTCTATATATAGTTAAGCAGATGTAATGGAAAGTTAGAACAAATAAGGTTTTCTTCTTTCCCTCTGTCTGTTTCCTTCCTTCCTTCCTTCCTTCCTTCCTTCCTTCCTTCCTTCCTTCCTTCCTTCCTTCCTTCCTTCCTTCCTTCCTTCCTTCCTTCACAAAACAAAACAACAATTTCAACTCATGAATATTGAACTGTGAGGTCAATATTAAATTTTACCTGCCAAATAACTTTGGTTTTCATAACTAACAGTAATCTTCATATGAAAGGATGCATTTGATAAACCCAATTCTTAACTACTGAAGGAATGATTATACGATTTGTGGATTATTGTTTGTGTCTCTTCCATTTAGAGAACCAAATTTTGTTGGCCTTTACTTTCACTTCCAGGAGATGGACAGGGAAACCAAGATTAATCAATACTCAATTTTATTCTAAAGAAAATTGAAAGCTGATGTCATGGCTTAATGAAGGTGTGATGTATTTTGTTTATGAAGATAATGTTGTTAACTCACATTATGAATATGTTTCTTGGGATCTTAAAACCATCCCCACTCCCTTTCTACTTTCACTTGTGATCAGTGGTAGACATTAATGAAACAGATAAGTGAGATTAGGGATATAGATTATGCCTGAGCTATATTTTGTTCAAAATATAACACTTGGCATTGTGTTCTATGTTTCTTTCAGGTCATACGAGACATTTTGTGGATCTATGTTTAAAGTTATTAGTTAAGCATGTTTCATGGGTAGATTTTTGTCATACTTTAGGAAAACTATCCATTTAAACATTTTATTTAAAAATGTATTGACTCTATAGTACTCTATATTATCATTAATAGTAGTAATTTGACATCAGTTTTCTAAGATTACAGGAAATTTTCAGTAGATTTTGTGTTATTTTTAACGGAAATGTTAAAAATCTAGTCTATTCCATCTTTCAAATGTCGTGACTTGAAGTAAGTGTTGTGCAGAGAGGTTTCTCTGATTCCTTGTAGTAGTCAAACAACAATAACAAATATCTTTCATTTGCTGTAATTCATGTATAGAAGTCCCATCTGTGTAGTATAAGTGGAATAATAGTTGATGACCTAAGAAATGGAAACTTTTCCCTTTAACCATCTGAAATAAAGTTAGGGTGTAAAAACAGCTGTGTTTTGGCCTATGGATATCAAGGTTCTGCCAGTCTGTTTCTTTTCTGAATTTTCTCTATCTTCCCTTATTATCTTTGGATCTTAAAGAGTCATTCTCTTATTTTCTGACTGGTTCTGTCTGCAGACAAAATCTAGGTTAGTAGGTTTAAATCAGTCTAGATAAGGTAGAAAATCTTTGATCTAAGGCATTGACTATTTCCAAATGATTTGCTTGCTGTGATCAGACACTATCCATGCCCTTTCACTTTGCTTTTAGCTAGGTACACACAAAGGAGCTGAAAAGTAGCCATATGCATAGTTAATTGTAATATTAGGTCAGTACAGGATTCTAACCATACTTAATTATATCTTCTATTTGTAATAGTTATTTTTTCTATACTACCTTTTTTAGTTAAATGCTCTATAGATTATCTAATATTTTCTGCAAATTAGTAAAAACTTTCTATACATTATAATACCAATTAAAAATGAATGATACAAATAGATGTTTTTAGAAAAAAAATCCAAGGTATGAAAAATTATTGAATGAGTACAGTGTGCACTGTTTGGGTGATGGTTATATTTGAAGCCCAGACTTCATGTCTAAACATTATATCCATGTAATAAAACTGCATTTGTAGCTCGCAAGTCAGTCTCTTTCTCTCCCTCCTTCGTGTGTGTGTGTGTGTGTGTGTGTATAAGCTACATGTATATATAGTTGTTGCTGGCATGTTACTTACCTGGAGAGATAAAATAAAGGGAGGCTGTAAGAATACCAACAGAGAATCGGTTTAGGAAACAAAATGCCTTGACTTTTTGTTTGGGCTTGATTATCTGGATGACCTTGATCAAGTCATTATCTCTACCCATTTTTCTCAAGTTAGAGGGTTTGGACTAGGGATTTTCTTCTGTCTCTTCTAGAGATGAAAGTCTAAAATTTTCTACTTTAACACAACTGAAAGTATTTAACATCTTTATTAGTTTATTTCAATCAGCAATCTTTCTGCAAAAGTTAAGACTTTCATTGCTGCTCTAAAGTAGGTATATATGAAAGTTTTTAACATGAAACAATATAGACAAGATTACAGATATTTTAGACATAGAGGAAAAAATTCCAAAGTTTGGATGGGAGAAAGTTGTCAGGGACACCAAAATAGCCAGTTGGAAAAATTTGTAAGAGTATATTAATTATTGCTTGATAGGAGTTGGACTACGAAAACAACATATGGTATGAAAAGAAAAATATAAACTATATAGAAAAGTAGTATATGTGTTTAAAGATGTAACTAAAGCGAGCAGGTATGCTTTTTTCCTCTAAAATGTTGAATGGACTCTCAAAGTTTTGGACGTATTTATTTAGATTGGATATTTAAATATTCTTAAAGCCTGTGGTCTCCAGTTTACAATGAAAAAAAAAAAAGTCAGTCTTGTCTTTAGAGAAGTGATACTATTCTAAGGAACTATGATATTACCAAATTCACATTGTGTTAAAAGATAAATCTAAGCAGGGAAGTGGTTCTCAAAACAAAAGTCACTAAAGAAAGGAAAGTTTTATACTAGTTTTTCATGCTTTTCACTTGTTTTCATCAGAAGATCTGACAAGCATAAAAGCGTTAACATCTTTTACTTTACAGATGTTCTTAGTTTTCCCTCAAACTGTAAAAGATGCTATATCAGAGCAGCATGGTAGGAAATAATTTCAACACCTCCTTTCACTTTATGTGATAACTTATTATTTGTCTAAGCTTATGAATATTTTTGGAGGGAGGGAAGTGAGGGAAGAAAAGATAACATATTGAGATCTAATTGTTCTCATTTTGAGATATAACCCAATTAATCATCTACTATATTATAAATTTTCTCTAAAATGGCTTTGAAAGTGACATGGTTATTTTTACTTCTATGTTATGTTCATTGGAGGTTCCTCATTTGTGCAGTAGGATTGCCAAGTGACCACTGAGCGAGTTGTTGATGGACACTCTGTGGGTTTGCAAAGTGCAAACCTAAAAGGCTGAGAGATGAGAAATGCAATGCTATTTGTGAATTTATGTTTTATCTCACTTCACTTGAAAATTTATGAGTAGTGTGGCTTAAGGGTGCTGGAGTTCTGTGTTCCAGGGCTTGCCCCTACTGATAACACCCATGTTGGCGTGAAAGTGCAATGCAAATTATGACAGTTACAACCTTCTGTTTTGTTTAACCTGTCAGTAGATTTCCTGGCTCAGTGCTGAGGGCAATGGTGTGTTCAGCTAGTCCATATTCACCTAAACTTGAAAGGTCAGGTTTCTACAGGCAAGCCTAGTCAAAGCCTAATTGATGAGGAGAGCAGGGAGACAGAATTTACTGTTCTGTTGGCTAGTTTCATATCGTTAGGTTGTCCTGAAAGCATCAGGCAGTCACAGCCCCTTTCATGTAAGTGCTGACCCTAGACAGGAGCTGACAATCAAAGGAGGCAGCCACAGGAACCAGTGCAAGTAGGCTATTGATTTTTCAGTTAGGTCTAAGTAGTTTGTAGTATGGGTAATGGGTGACAGAGGCAGGTATGTCATTATCAATGAGCTCCAGAATAGTAGCGACAACCCTTCCTCATATTTCCTTCAGCACTGACAGTATGCATCCAAAGGCGGTCAATAAATTGCCCAACCTTTAACTGACAAGTGACTTGGAGGTTTAGGTTGCAGGATGGAAGCTATAGAGCTAAACTTCTCTTCTTGAACATATAGTAGAACCTCTGTAAGTTGACCACTCTAGGGGGTCTAACAAACTGGTCAACATGTGGAGGTAGTCCACAGAAGGAACTATACCAGCCATACTGATATGTACATGTGGTGCATGTCTAGTCTATGAAAATTAGGTCAATTAAGGGAGGTGGTCAACTATGGAGGTTCTGCTGTATACCTAATCTAGCAATGGAGTCAGTAATTATATTGTAACTTTTGGTTTGGATTAGTCTATGCAACTTTAAAATCAGAATTTATTTTTAAGCATTTGAGAATTTAGGAAGCATATTTACTTTAGTTACGTAAAGATAGAAATGAGCCAATCATTTGTAAACCTATTCTGCAGAGATAATTAAGTTAGATTATTATGGTATAGCTTTGTTTTTATTTTGGACTAGCTTCTTATTTAATCAAGGATATATCCCTGTTATAAAAGTTTAGTAGTTAGAAATTACTTTTTAAAATCCATTTTAATTCCTAATCTCTAAGTGTTTTAACTGCATTCAATTTTAAATAGAAAAAAAACTTTAATCATTTGTAAAGGTAGCCTTCAAATTTATTTTACATTTTTCACAGTAAAATAGGAATAGAGGAGTCATTTAATGATTAAAGTTTGATGAATTATGGTTGCTTCTGAATTTAAAAAGACGTTAATTTTTGCTTCTAAAACATTTCATGTGAATGTTTACATTTAAAGAAGATACAATTTATGTTCATGTAAACACAAAAGTACACGTTCTAAAAAGGATATAAAATAATTTGAGGATATTTTAAATTTAAACCAACCTCTATTTTGTTATAAAATATAAGTAATATAAAAAAGATAATATTTACAGCTGGAAGTAGGGGTTTGGATTGTACCAGGATCCTTGAAAACTATTACATGCTTACATTTTTAAAAAAACTTTAAACAAATTGAAGTAAAACAGAAAAGTAAATGTTTTTAAAAACTTCCTTAAATGACTTACCACTATGATATCTTGTTCAACACTGTGATATTGTACAGAACCACAGTTTGTCTGTAGTATCATCTAGCTATGTAGCATATGCATGGATATGCAGGGTCACATGAATCATTTTCATTTGTTCAATGCAATTAAAAACTCCTAAAAAAATAAATAAATAAAACTGCCCAGCAGGTAAGTTAATTCACATTGAAGGTAGGGGTACTTATTTTCTTAAGTTTATTATGACATGACCGTGTGAATGCTCTTGTCTCCTTTTGTAAGAAATAGAGAATCTAATGAAATATGGCTATATTTGAAGTGTTGTCTCGGTTTTAAAGAAGCTTTAGATTATGTTATTAATGTTTAGAGAAATTCAGATTCCTTGCTTAGTCACCTTTTTTTGGCTTATGGATTCCTAAAGCAAGGTTCCTTTTAGAATCATCATTTTTATTTTGTTGTTTATTAATCATTGACATAATTTGTTTATTATTTTGGATTACATAAAAGATTTAGCTGAGAATCTTACAACCTCGGTATCGTTAGCCATATGATAGAGCTTCTTTTGCTTTATTTGTAATCTGTCCCAAATACATTGTTTTTTCAGGAATGAAAAAAAAAAGCTGCAGAAAGGGGGACAGATTAAATTTTCATGAAAGAAAATCCTAATCAGCAGTGACAGTGTAAGAGAAAGATGATTGCCACTTGGTCATTGTGGAGAGGCACTTAGATTTGGTGTCAGTGCTTCTGTTAATGATGACTAATGTCTTTCTTCGAGCAAGTGCATGCTCAAACATACAGCTACAGCCCAGAGAAAAAGGGCTCGGCAGTAGGCAGTGGTAAGCAAAAGCATTGGGCACCCTAAAACAAAGACTTTTTAATGTAATTAATTTGGCAGTCTATTATTAGAAGAATGCAAACATAATTCTAAGGCATTTAATTAGAAATTTTAAGTTATTTTATGTTCAGTACTAAGAGATAATTATTTTTAAATTAAAAGGTGAAGAAACCAAAGAATGTTGATATAAATGTTATTTTGTCACTCACAGGAGTGGGTACCTACATTGCACTGCACAGAGTCATGTCTGTTACGAAAGTTTTAAAAAGAAGCAAAGTTACAATGGATTTTTTTCATACCACATTGTTGTGTCCTGAATAAATGTTTTATGGTTAACAAAATGAGAATGAATGACTCAAAAGATGTTTTTAGATCTTTTAATCTTAAGTATATTGCTTAGAAAAAGAAGATGACATGTGTTATTTCTTCAGCTTTTCCCCAAAGTGTAAGACCTTTCAGAAGGGCATTTGCAATGCTTGTCATATTTTTTCATATATATCTTGTTGGTCTGACATGAATCAAGAACCATGAGAACACAGATGTCATTGCATTCAGACAACACTAATTACTCTGGGATTTTTGCAGCCTCAGTGCCTGCATGTAACTGTCGATTATGATTGTTCATGCCGCCTACAGTGGCGACACGTTACACATGAAAATAGTAAGACACAAAAATAGTGAGACAGGCCTTTTAGTTCCCTATTGTTTTCCAAAAGAACTTGGAAAAAAATTCCTGATACATCAGTTTCATTCAGTATTTTACATTTTAACCACGTTTTGGCAACATTTTCCTTTTTTGTAGTGAGTGTGTTATGTTTTAGTGTTCAGGAAATCTATTATCCATCTGTTCTTTATCCTTCTTGAACAATCTTCTACATTACTTTGTCTGCAAACTTCATGGGAAATTTCTTTATGTAGCTTATAATTTGTGAGAAACACTAATTGTGGTATGAGTCTTTTGAAAGTGACAGTGCAAAACAATACATATGTATGATGTGTTGTTCTGGTATGCGACTTAATGTTTAATGAGAAGCTGCAGCAAATATGGTTAGTCTCAATTTAGATAAGTACAATCATCTTATGCTTTTAACACAGGTCAGTTCTTTTCTTTGTTTAATTTCCTCTGTAATATTCTGGATTTCGGTTGATGATTCATGGTGTTTAGGTAGGTTTTCAAATACCAGAGGTCAAATTGTGGTCAGATCTGGGCCATCACTATTAAATATGAGGACCAGATACATGTTTTGATAAAAAGCATAATCTGTGTTAATTACCAATTGGAAAATAAAAAGCTCCAATAATGTAACTTCATATGCTGATGAAGCAGAATTGAGGCAGCTTGATCAAAGATGTATGATGAGATAAAACTGCAGTCTCTGCTGTACAGTTATAGTAATTATGACTAATGAACCGTCCAGTCTGGATGAAATGGCATGCCCACAGGGACTGTGTCCAATCAGTTGTGACTTATGCAAGCTGAACAAATCATTGATGGGGGTTACGGATTCAGAAGTATTCTCTTTATTATAAATATCACTTTTGTTTGGAAAATGTAAAGTGATTGAAAGTTATCTAAATTTTGTTAAATATAAAATATAATTTTCCTTTTTTCTTATATTTAAAGTTAAAGGCATATTTATTGTGACCTCTGATTTACCTCTGTTTCTTAAATATGTGTAGGTCACTATTCTATCACAATTCTGTGACTACCTCCTGGTCCTATTGTGATACTTATGAAGGTACCCTCCTTTTTGAGCTATTGTTTACTTCTTTGGGGTATATTGTTCACCACTTAGATATTGGAGAGATATTTTCTACAATAACAATAACACATACGAAATATTTACTATGTGCCAAACACAGTTCTATGTGTTTTATTTAGATTATTTCATAAATTTTCACAAAACCCCTTTGAGTTAGTACTGTATTATCCTAATTTTACTGATGAAGAAACTGAGATGTGGGAACGTTGAATAACTTGCTCAAGGCTACGTACTGTTAGAAATCTTGGATTGCTTTGTGGAAGTCAGTTATATTCTTCTGCTTCAAATTGACTTCTAAATTATCCTCTCCTTTCATTTTTCCAACTAGGATTAATTTTTTTTTTTTTTTTTTTTTTGGCCGGAGCTGGGTTTGAACCCGCCGCCTCCGGCATATGGGACCGGCGCCCTACTCCTTGAGCCACAGGCGCCGCCCCCAACTAGGATTAATTTTTTCTTAGTTTCTGGCAGCTAACAAAATTATAAGGCATTTTAAAACTGAGAGTTCATGTGCAGGTTTAGAATTCTAATTTCTTGGGTCCTCTTTGAGGATGGAGTTTAAGAATGTATGCTTTTGATTTTATATATGTATATATCTAAAACATAATAAATATGTAAATTCAATGCAGTCTTAAAACTGTAAAATCTTTTAAATTATAGGGAGAAAACAATTTACCCACTTAAAATACAAGTGTAGTACTGGGACAGTAAGCTTGGTTAGTTTTCTTCTGGAATTCTCTATAGTTTTTCTCTTCAAGCTAGGTATACTTTCCATCTTAATATTTACTTATACCCAGCACTTTACTTGCTAGACAGTAGGTATTCAATAAGTATTTGGGGAAGAGGGAGGCAATAAAAGAAGGAAGGGAAACTTTTCAGTGATTCAGTAATTGAATTATTTTATCAAATACATGCTTATATTCTAGTTCCCTGGGCAAATTTCTCTTACAGAAATGGAATAAAACAGGCTTTTATTATGTCGTTTTGCTTTACAATCCTTAAAACCCTGCCTAACCAACATTGTTTCCCACTGACTCCCAATCCAAAGTCTTTCTAGGCTAGTTTTCTTCTATCATAAGATGCCCCACACAGAGTCTCTTTGACCTGATGTTTTAGTTATCATTAATCTCAAACAGTTTATGTTTTAATTTTTTTCTTTCCCCTATCTTTATTACCCATGTACTCCTCTCCCTTTATTAACTTACTAATATGAAAAGTTGTTGGGAGGCAGGTATCTTATTTACTTGGTGGTACTACATAGCTAGGTACATAGTACATTGTAGTTTGCTGAATCTGAAGCCCTTCTCTTCCCAACAGATTTCTTTCTTTTTTTTCCTTTGGTTCTTGAATAATTTAAGTTTAACTTTTAAAATTTCTAATTATTATGTGTACATAATAGCTGTATACATTTATTGGTAACATATGATATAAAGTATAATGATCAAATCAGGGTAATTGAGGTATCCATCAATTCAAGTATTTATTAATATTATTTATGTTAGGAACATTCCAATTCCACCTCCTTAGTTATTTAAAAATATATATTATTTTTACTGTAGTCATCCTCTTGTGCTATCAAATACTAGACCTTATTTATTATAACTATATTTTTACATTCATTAACCATCCATACTTTATCCTCCCTCCTTGCTACTTTTTCCAGCCTCTGGTAACCATGATTCTACCCTCTGTCTCTTTGAAATCAATTATTTTATTATAATTTTTAGCTTTTACATGTAAGTGAAAACATGAAAAATTTGTCTTTCTTTGCCTGGTTTATTTCACTTAACATCCTCTAGTTCTGTCTATATTATTGCAAATGACAAGGTTTCATTTTTTAATCACTAATATTCCATTTTATATACGTACTACATTTTAATTATCTACTCATCTGTTGATGGACTTAAGTTGATCCCACATCTTGGTTATTGTGAAATAGTGCTGTGACAGACATGGGAATGTAGATTTTTTGGATATATAATCTCGAAGAGAAAGGAAGTCATACACACACACACACACACACACACACACACACATACATACACGCACACCTACCTAGCAGTGGAAATGCTGAGTCATATTGAGGTTTTATTTTTTAGATTTTTGAGGAACATTTGTACTGTTCTCCATGGTGGCTAATTTACATTCCTACCAATAGTACACGAAGGTTCCCCTCCCTCCATATACTCACCAGTATTTCTGATAAAAGTCAAAAAGCAGGATGAGATGATATCTCATATACCTGTTTGGCCCTTTGTGAGTCTTGTTTTGAGAAATATCTATTTAGACATTTTGTCTTTAAATTGGGTTATCTGATTTTTTTTTCCCATTGAATTGTTTGAATTCCTTATATATGCTGGTTATTAATCCCTTGTCAGTTTGCAAATATTTTCTTCCATTCTGTGGGTTGTCTCTTCACTTTGTTGATTGTTTCCTTTGCTGTGCAGAAGCTTCTCAGCTTGATGCGATCCCATTTGTCCAAATTTGCTTTGGTTGCCTGTGCCTTTGAGGTTTTACTCAAGAAATCTTTGCCTAGACCGAGTTTCCCCAACCTTTTCTATTTTTTTTTTTTTTTTTTTTGTGGTTTTTGGCCAGGGCTGGGTTTGAACCCGGCACCTCCGGCATATGGGACCGGCGCCCTACTCCTTGAGCTACAGGCGCTGCCCCCCAACCTTTTCTTTTAGTGGTTTCATAGTGTCAGTTCTTAGACTTGAGTCTTTAATCCATTTTGATTTGGTTCTAGTGTATGGTGAGAGATGGGAGTCTAAATTCATTCTTCTGGATATGGATAGCCAGTTTCCCCTACACCATTTATTGAACAGCAACCTCAAACTCTTGGGCTTAAGTGATTCTCTTGCTTCAGCTTCCCGTGTAGCTGGGACTACAGGTGCCCACCACAATGCCCAGCTATTTTTCTGTTGTAGTTGTCACTGTCATTTGGCAGGCCCTGGGCTGGGTTCAAACCCACCAGCCCCGTTGCATGTGGCTGGTGCCCTAACCGCTGAGCCACAGGCACCAAGTCCCCAGTTTATGTTCTTAGCACCTTTGCTGAAAATGAGTTCACCGTAGATGTGTGAATTTATTTTGTGTTCTCTATTTTATCTCATTGGTCCATGTGTCTGTTTTTTTAATGCCAGTATCATGCTTTTTTGGTTATTATAGCTCTGTGGTATAATTTGAAGTTCCTGTTTGCAATGTGAAATTTCTATAGAGAAATGTTTTGAAAGTCTTTCAAAGCTAAATTGAAATGACACACCATTTACCAAGCTGTTATTCTTTGCCAGCTACTATGCATGATAAGCTCTTTAATTGTCATAAATCCTCCTCTCAAAAAAAATCTTTGATGAATTATATCCTGTTATTGTTTCTATTTGAAAACAAAGGCAGAACAATTAAATAATTTGTTTCATTCTATAGCTAGGGAGAGGGAAAACATCCTTACAAAGATGTTGACAGTTCACTTTATTTTTCATTTAATTAATTAATTAATTTATTTATTTATAGACAAAGTCTCACTTTGTTGCCCTCGGTAGAGTGCTGTGGCATCACAGCTGACAATAACCTCCAGTTCTTGGGCTCAGGCGATCCTCCTGCCTCAGCCTCCTGAGTAGCTGGGACCACAAGTGCCCGCCTATTTTTTTGTTGCAGTTTGGCCAGGGCCGGGTTGAAACCGGTAACCTCGGTATATGGCGCTGGCGCCCTACTCTCACTGAGCCACAGGCGCTGCCTGACAGTTCACTTTCAAGCCAACAAATATGTACTAGTATCCTGTCAATGTCATTCTGTTTTTCTTAAAATGCCTTTATGCCATTGTCTGTAACCATTCCTTAAGTTTTACCTTCTAACAGCTTAAATGATATCCACTGCACCACCTTCCTTTGCCTTGTCTTTGTAAGAAACCCCCAAACTTTCTTTGTTTCTATTAATTTTCATAAGAGGAGGATAGAACCTTGATATCCTACTTTGAAATGTTGTTACAGGGTCAGATAATACAGAGATCTGCAGATGTTGGACTCATTTTTTGTTTGTTTTTTGTTTATTAAATACAGAGAGGGCCTAGTAGCAGTTATCATCATCGTTTTCGGTAAGTTTTAAGAAAATGATTTCAGTGTAAACTATGTTGGGTAATCAGGGTAGGAGATTTCCAAAGTAATTGTAGCAAATCGTAGAAAAAATACTTGAAAGTTAAATCTGGTTTTAAAGTAATTGGTAGTTATATCCATGGCTGTTTATAAAAGATGGAAATGGAGTTAATAAAATGCTGCGTATTTTATACTTAGGAAGTATTGTGGCTTATAATGAGTCTTTATGCAAAAGTGAAACCATTGTATTATCAAAGAGGAAGCAGTTTACCAAATTTAGTAAGCTCTCAGAAAATAAACTGACATCAATTTCAGTTTCTGTTTTGATTTTAGCTTTTACGTGGAAGTTAATGGTATTCTATTTCATAAGTGCTGAAATATTATAGGTATTCAACCTCTTTTTTTTTTTTTTTTTTTGTAGAGACAGAGTCTCACTGTACCGCCCTTGGTAGAGTGCCGTGGCGTCACACGGCTCACAGCAACCTCTAACTCTTGGGCTTACGCAATTCTCTTGCCTCGGCCTCCCGAGCAGCTGGGACTACAGGCGCCCGCCACAACGCCCGGCTATTTTTTTGTTGTTGCAGTTTGGCCGGGGCTGGGTTTGAACCCGCCACCCTCGGCATGTGGGGCCAGCGCCCTACTCACTGAGCCACAGGCGCTGCCCCGGTATTCAACCTCTTAATAAAGAACAACTTATATTTAGCTAAAAATTTTGTCATGGTCAAAATATTATTTGTTTTATTGAAAACTTTTTAGTGTGAAGTATTGATAGTCCTTTAACTTTAAAGTATAAAATTATTTTAAAGTATAACTTTTCCTCAATAATTTAGTTGGAAGTCTTTAATTAGAAAAAAATCCAATAATATCCTAAAATAACTTATTTTGAAATTAGTCTTTTATATTATGCTTTATTAAAACATGTTTTATTTGTTCATGAATTTTCTGTGCCTTTGATTCTTTCAGATATACTCTAGATATTAAAATTTCATTTCCAGAATTCATATTTTTTCTTTTGGAGATTTCTTACAGGGAAATGGAAATAGTAGATTTCTGTAATTATAAAATTAGTTGTATTTAAAGTATTTAAAAAGATGGCCAGGCACAGTGGCTCACACCTATAATCCTAGCAGTCTGGTAGGCTGAGGCAGGTGGATTGCTTGAGCTCAGGAGTTGTAGACCAGCCTAAGCAAGAGTGAGACCCTTCTCTTTTAAAAATAGAAAAAAAATGGCTGGGCATGATGGTGTACACCTATAGTCTCAGCTGCTTGAGAGGATGAGGCAACAGGATTGCTTGAGCTCAGGAGTTTGAGGTTGCTACGAGCTTTGACACGGGGGCATAGAGGCCTTTTAGCCTGGGGTAAAAAACAGTGATACTCTGTCTCCATAAAAAAAAAAAAAAGAGAGAGAGAGAGAAAGTATTTAAAAAGGTATAATTTGTTAAAACCCACAAAATTTTCTCCTTGCAATGATTTTATATATGTTAAACTTATGTTAAGGAAGAAAGACTTGAAAAGAATGAACAAAAAATGTATGAATAGTAGTTAGCTATATTAGCCCTCTGTGGTTTTAACTTTCTTCGTTAGTATCTTTATGTTTATTCAGCAAGGATTCCATTATGTGGAGCTTGTACTTTATTGTAGAAATTGTCAACTGGAATTGCCAGGAGAGTTGTCAAGTTAAATTATATATATATAATAATGGGACATATGCTACTACTCTGTAATGTTTTATGTGATCAGTTTAAAACATAGATTTTAAAGAGAGACTAAGACTGTAGTATTTTAGCCTTGTGATTATATGATGTTAGTACATAAAGTCTTACTGTTGTTAGATTGCAAAAGTCTGTGTATCTAGGCTTATTTACAAATTTGTTATAAAGTTAAAAGAAGATTACTTCAAAACAAACTTAATTCTGAGCAGCAGGGAAACAAGAATGAATAGGATACATTTTTGTCACTTAGTATCACATGTTGAGCAGCAGGGAAACAAGAATGAGTAGGATACATTTTTGTCACTTAGTATCACATGTAAATATTTGAAGACCTTTAATGTCCTGAATGCAGATATGTTTAAAAATATATTATAGATTAAATGATACTACATGAACTTGACTTTGTTTGCTTAGTTCTCTCTGCTTTCTGTAATTTCTATGCTGGAAAGGTAAGAGAGCATACAGGGCAGGAGTGGGGAGATTGTGTATGTGTAGACAAAATGAATATACACTTGCCATTCATCATAGTTGCCAGCAGCAGTGAGAGATGTGTATAACTGAACTATCGTTATCTGCTTCTCTCCCATTCAGGTTTGCAGGTGGATTAAATATACATAGCCTTCTACCGAAAAATTTAATGCTCAGATTTTAAATGGTGGGGAATGTCCTTGGAAAACAACCAGTGAATGCTCAGCAACAATGAAAACAGCTGAGATACACAGATTGGTAGATTTGTAGATGATGAAAAAAAGGCATTGACTAGCCTTGTTCATTTAAGGTCCATCTTTATACAAAAGCTAATAAATTCAGGCAATAATATGTGAGCAAAAATAACAGAAAATAATGAAGGAGAGACTATAAGGACAAAAGAAAACAGTGGAGACTAAGGGATAGTAATAGATGCTGAAGGTAATGAGAGCACAATAGATGAAGGGCGGTAATAGGTAAGTAATAGGTAGAACATCCCTGCTATCAAAAGATCACATTGTGAACTATATTGTATTCTAAAGATGTGGGCCCTGGGCTGTGGATCAGTAACTGGTTTATACAGCAGAAGGTGAGTGGCACATAAGCAAACGAAGCTTCGTCTGTATTTATGGTCACTTCCCATTGCTTGCATCGCTGCCTAAGCTCCTTATGAGAATCTAATGCCTGATGATCTGAGGTGAAGCTGAGGCAGTGATGAGCACTGGTGAGCAGCTGCAAACACAGATTACCATTGACAGAGATATTTGACTACACAGAGAACATAAATTAATTCCTTCCAAACTCATGTCAAAACCACCACCAGCCCTGCCCACCCCAGGCAGTGGAAAAATTGTTTTCCATGAAACCAGTCTGGTCATTGGTACCAAAGTTTGGGACCACCGTTCGAAAGCATAAATATGGGAATCTTTGTAGGCTTAGAAGAGGAATTTTTTAGGGTGTTGCTCAGTATGGAATTGATTCCCATAATGATTCCCTACTACTTATAAGATTACATTTAATATATTTTAAATATATCATATATTTAATACTAAATTTATAATATATAATAATTTATAGTATATAAATTATAATTTATAATATGTATTATATATATTAGTTTTCTCTTGAAGCTATGACAAATTACCACAAACATGGTGGCTTGAACAATGCATGTCTCACTGGACTAAAATCTGGGTCTTGGCAGGATTGGTAGAACTTCATTCTTTTCTGGTGTCTATAGGGAGGAATTTTTGTCTTTGCCCTTTTTAGCTTGTGAAGGTCTCTCACATTCCTTGTGGCTTCTTTCTCTACCTTCAAAGCCAGTATGACTGGTGGAATGCTCCTTATGTTGCATCTCCCTGCCCTCGTCTTCTGCCACCCCTTTCCACTTTAGAGGATCTTTGTACTTACATTGAGCCCACCTAGATAATTCAGCTTTATCTCCTTACTTAAAGGTAGCTAATTAACAACCTTAATTCCTCTTTGCCATGCTAGGTAGCATATTCATAAATTTCATGGGTTAGAATGTGGATATCTTGAGGAAGAAGAAGCTTCATTCTGTCCACCACAGTATACCATTATGATTTAGAAATATGTCCCTTTAAACAAGTTTGGAATACAATGTTATTAAATCTTCAGTTATTTAGAAAAAGTTTTTATCTGGACTAGCTTATCCTTAACTGATTTCATAAGGACATATTTTTATCATATTAAGAATAGATTAATACATATAAAATGTGTTAAAATAAAATTTTCAGAAAGAATCTTATTGTTGCAAATTACAGTAAATCGTTATGGTAGTTTCAGATGGCATTTTCTAATGATAACTTTTAATTATCAGTGATCTGAATTATAAATATGAAACTATGCTCTTCTACTAAGTATCAATTTGGAGTTCTTAATGATTGAATTGGGAAAATCATTAAAGAAGAGGCCAAATTTGTGTTTGTGTATATTCTATCAATACATATTAGCTAGTAGTATTAATGAAATTATACTTAAAGGTCAGTTTCCAAATTGATGAGTTAGCTTTTCCTTCTTCCAAAGACATCTTTCATTGAGTTTTCTTACAAAAGACATCATAGAAGAGAATAAAATCTTTTCTGGAAAACATTTTAAAGCTCATACTTCACTGATGTTGATTCAGGCTAATCACATATTTAATATCATATAGGAAACAAAGATCGTATTCTTTATTTATTTATTTTTTGTAGAGACCAGAGTTTCACTTTATTGTCCTCGGTAGAGTACCATGGCGTCACACAGCTCACAGCATACTCCAACTCCTGGATAGGCGATTGTTAGGCGATTCTCTTGCCTCAGCCTCCCGAGTAGCTGGGACTGTAGGCGCCTGCCACAATGCCTGCCTACTTTTTTGGTACAGTTTGGCTGGGTTCAGGTTTGAACCCACCACCCTCTGTATATGGGGCTGGCACCCCACCCACTGAGCCACAGGTGCTGCCCAAATCATATCCTTTAAAAAAACTTATTTGAATTTTCCTGGCATTAATATCCTGCCCTATTTATTATTTGTGCTGTCTCTGTCTCCCACTCTTATTGTTACTGTCTTTCTTTCTACATATAAATACAGCCACAAATACACTATATATATATGTGTGTATATATATATGTATATATATTTATATACATACAGGGTGGCCATAAAGTTTGTGTGCAATTTAAAGTAGTGTGCAGTTTAAAATTGCACATGAACTTTATGGCCACCCTGTATATATACATACACACACGCCTTTTTTTCTGAATCATTTGTATACATCATGCTGCTTTATATATAAATACTTCAGTATGTATTTACCAAGAATAAGAAAATTATATAACCATAACAGTTATATTAAATGTGAAATTTCACTTTGAAATAATACTTTAATATTATTTCAGTTTCTTCAATTAACCAAATAATATTCTTTATAATGTTTTTTCTCCAATACAGGTTCTAGTCTAGAATTAGGCATTAATTTAATTTGTGTATTTATTTTTATTTATTTATTTTTTGAGACAGGGTCTTGCTCGGTCTCATTGAACAGAGTGCAGTGGCATTACCATAGCTCACAGCAACCTCAAACTTCTAGGCTCAAGCATTCCTCCTGCCCCAGGCTCCCAAGTACCCAAGTATCTGGGACTACAGACATACCACCTAGCCCAGCTAATTTTTCTATTTGTTATTGTTGTTTTGTTTTTGGTTTTTGGAAGAGACAAGGTCTTGCTCTTGCTCAGTTTGGTCTCAAGTGATCCTGGCCTCACTCAAGTGATCCTCCTGCTGAGCCTCCCAAAGTGCTAGGATTACAGGAGTGAGCCACCGTGCTTGGCCTGAATTTGACTTGTTTAGTCTGTTTTAGTCTGAAACATTGTTCTCATACTACCTTTGTCTTTTTACATTGCCAATTTAAAAGAGTGCAATTCTCTCCTTTTTTAAATAGAATAATCCTCATTTGGATTTCTCTGGTGATTACTTATGATTAGATTCAGATTATGCATCTAGTTGTTATGTAGCACAAGTGATATCTTTTTCAGAGTTAATATCCAGAGGCATAGGATGTTCATCTGCTCTTGGTAATATTTATTTTGATAAGCCAGTCAAGGAATCGTCTGAATCGTGTGTGTGTGTGTATTTATATATGCTGATGAGATTATGCAGATATCCTGTTTGTCATTAAAACTTCCTCTCTGATGGCTGGAATGAATCATGTGGTACTGGATTAGCATCAGAGATTTAAATCACGTTTAGTTTAATATAGATACAAATGAATGTGTGTAGAAATAAATGTAGATATGTGTATATACATGGATTAGTGTATATGCATACATTTCTTAATGTTATTCCCTCGGGTGTCTAGAAGTAATGACCCCAGTAGCAATGAGTGTATTCAATGCCCAAATTTTAGTTTGAAGTACTATGCTCCAATAAAAGGAACCCAGGGCTCATCAGAGAAATGTCTAATTCTATTGCTGTGGCAAAGAATATATAAGATGAACCTGGAGAATATTGTAATGCCAGAATCTAAAGAAGTGCCCAGAAAACTAGAGAGATGAGGTTATGTTAAGGCACAAAAAAACCAACTGAAAAGAGCTGTCAGTGGCCAAAACCATTGGTTTATAACCAAAAGTATGAAATATATCTATGACTCCTCAGTGAAATAAATAAATGAATCAATAAAGGAGAAGAGACAAATCTACCTTATAAAAGAATTCCAAATAACTCATGTAGATACTTCCCCCAATGGATTTGGATTATAATTTTCCACCTTTTAAGTTAGGGCTCTGCTTAGTGACTTACTTCCAAAGAGTACAGGATGGAATAGAGTGAGAGAGGGTATCTGCACAATGGAGAAACTTGTCAAACACTACCTTAGCAAAGTGTCCAAGGTTAATATCAGTAACAAGTCATGTTGATAGTGTGGACCTCTGATATGATGTGATGAGAATGGCACTATGCCTTTTTAGTTTTCTTTCCCCAAACCCAATCTAACAAGGACAACATTAGACAAACCCAAACTGAGGGATGTTCTGCATATGTCCTGATTAGCACTCTTCCGAGCTGTTCAAGTCATCACAAACAAGGAAAATCTTAAAAACTGTCATAGCCCAGAGAAGCCTAAAGAACTATGAAACTAAATGTAATATGGTGCCTTGGATGGGATCTTGGAACAGGAAAAAATACATTAGAGAAAAACTGATGAAATCTGAATAACTTAATGTAGTCAACTATTCTTGCCTATATTAATCTTTACAGCAACAATTATTAAAATATCATATTCCAATATCAAGTTTCCTTCCACCTTTGGCAGTTGACATTATTATACGTTAATATCATAAACTTCTGCCTTCCCCAATTTATTTATCAATTTATTATTGGTAGGGACTCATGAAGTTTTATTATTTTCAGTGGTTAATAATTCTTTGCTTGGCTATGTGTGGTGACTCCCACCTATAATCCCAGCACTTTGGGAGGCTGAGGCAAGAAAATTACTTGAGTTTAAGACCAGCCTGGACAACACAGAAAGATCATCTCTCAAAAAAAAAAACAAAATAAATTAGCCAAGTATAGTGGTATACTCCTGTGGACCTAGCTACTCAGGAGGCTAAGGTAGGAGAATCTCTTGAGTTCAGGAGTCTGAGGTACACGGGGCTATGATTGTGCCATTGCACTCCAGCCTGTGTGTCCTAGAGATCCTGTCTCTAAAAAACAACAACAAAACAATAATAATTCATTGTTGATCATAATTATTTTAGTGCTCAAGTTCTTCTAAATTAGGCCAGTGGGGAAATCTTTCAGGCTTGTTCTTTTTTTTTCCCATTAAATCATAACTGTACATTAATGCAATCATGGGGTACAATCAGGCTTGTTCTTATGCCCTTTTGACATACCCCTTAATTTTCTTGAGCACTTTTTTACTTTTTGGCATGGCAAGAGGTTCAGGGCTTATACTATTATTTCCCTCCTGCAGCCCTGGAGGAAGCTATTACTCTGAAGAACTTACTTTCTTTCAGTAAGGAATACTATTGATGTGGGTGCAGGGTGAAACCCAGCGTACAACACATATTCTTTTAATTATTTCTCTCTGACAATTGTAGCACTTCTATTTTTGTGATATCTTTGATATCTGTTACTCAGTTTCATATTTTACAAAAAGGTTTTTTTTTTCTGTGTTTGTGGATTTCACATTGATACTAAACATTACAAGACATTTAGGAAGTATTAGCCAATTTATAGCACAACGTTTGTAATTTCAACGACAACTTGCATTTGTATGTTCACACAAGATTTCTTTTAAAATGTCTAAACTACATCATGTGTCTATTTGCATCTTCATTTCTATAAATAATGCTATACTTACATTAAAGGGAAAATTGGACTGTTAGAAAGTTCAAATTTAATGCAGAAGTCAGTAGTAAATTTTTAATTAATTCAGAGATTTGAGTCAGCACTAAAAAAAATTTTTTTTTAAATCTAAGGTCTAATAGGCTATTCAGGGCTATTATGAGTATTTATCTACTATGTAATCATTCATTCCACAAACTTGTTTTATTATCTACTAATGTGTCAGCTGTTTGGATGTTGAGGCTACAAAAATAAGTAAAAATAGCTACGATTTGGTCCCTCATGGAGTTTTAGACATAAATCATATCAAATTTTTGAACATATTAAACATCAAATATGTAGCCATTTAAAATTTATATCTTATTTTCAAGCAAAAAAAAGTTGAGAGCCATCAGAGATAATATTTTATTTAGTTTATTGAATATTTTGAACAAATTAAAAAAATAACTACTAGCTTTATTGAAAGTGTTAGAATGCATGTTATTTTGCTTCCCCATTTCCTTTCTGAGGTCTTGTAAATTATTTTATTTTATTTATTTTTAATGTATTTTATTTTGCTAGAAGAGTTTTAGATCCTATCTGTATTTTACGATAGAATTATTTATAATTATTTATAGTTGATGAAATACCTAGATGTTAGTTTAGTTTATGAACATGGAGCAGGTAAAAGTGTGTTATCTTTTACTAAAACTTGAGTATAGATTTGAATTGTTATAGGTTGGCTAGAATATTAGTCTTAAGATCTAAAGTATTTTAAGTAAATAGAATATACAAGTTGGAGTAGGGAATTGCATTGTGATACTATGTGCGTGCGGTTACAGCATTTCCTGATAAAATAAAATAACTGAAGATTTCATCAGGAAACCTGCAATTGATGGAAGGAGTTGATGCTAGATTTTTTTGCAATCACTTGATTGTTAGGTTTCCTCTCTCTTATTTAAAGAGATATTTTAAGGTACTTCAGGTCTTATTTTCTATAAAAAATATTTAATGCTAGAGGTATAGATTTAAACAAGTTTAGAATGGCTTTCCAACCCTTGTAACTAACATATCCTCCCTTCCTCCCGCCTTCTTGTTACTGTTTTCATATCTATCTCTTAGGCTCTAGAAGAGTTCCTGGCATATAATTGGATGTCAACAAATATTTTTTGAATGAATGTATAAATATTTTCCTTAAACACTGACTGTAATATAAGCAAAGCCTGTTTTCATGGCTATCTAAACTTTTTAAAGTGGCATAGAAATTATTAAGAAGAGTTGATAATACTTCATACTAAGGGTAACATTCCGGAAAAGCCTCTTCAGTAATAGAATATTTTGTTGAAGAATTTAAGATATTATGGGAAAATTTAACTTAGAGGCCTTGAGATTAGGAAGGAACTTATGAAAATTCTTTTATTAGTATGATTACTAAATTATATTTGTAAAACTTGTTAATAAAGGGAATTTCAGCATCTTTCTTAATTATGACTGATTCTGTACTGTCAATTTCCATTTACCAGTTTTCATTTGTTAAACATAATTTCAGTTTTCTTGTCTCTGTCTGTGGTTTCAATTAGATGCTATACTTTCATTTCTAGTTATTGATAAGAAAACAAGAAGTGTTCTTTTAAAATAAATCAATAGATTTACGGGTACCAGTGGTTTTTGGTTAGATGAGTAAATAGTACACTGGTGAAGTCTGGACTTTTATTGTACCCATTACCCAAGTAACGTACATTCTACCTAATAGGTAATTTTTTATTCCTCCCCTTCTGAGCCTCCAGTGTCTGTTATACTCCTCTGTACAATGCTCCTGTATATCCATAACTTAGCTCCCACTTACAAGTGAGCATATATGGTATTTGGATTTCTGTTCCTGGTTAATTTATTTAGGATAATATCCTCTAGTTCCACCCAAGTGACTGCAAAAGACATTATTTCCTTCTTTGTTATGTGTGAGTAGTATTCTATGATGTGTGTGTGTGCCACATTTTCTTCATCCACTCAACCATCAAGGGGCATTTATGTTGTTTGCAATTGTGAATTATGCTGTGAGAACCATATGAATTCTAGAGTTTTTATGATATATAGTCTTTTTTTCATTTTGGTAGATATCCCATAATGGGATTACTGGATCAAATGGTAGAGCTACTTTTAGTTTTTCAAGAAATCTCCATTCCTTTTTCCACAGAGGTTGTACTAATTTACAGTCTTACCAACAGTATATGAGCATTCCCTTAAGAAGTATGCTTTATAGCTGGGCATGGTGGCTCATGCCTATAATTCTAGCACCCTGGGAGGCTGAGGCAGGTGGGTTGCCTGAGCTAATGGGTTTGAGACCAGCCTGAGCAAGAGCAAGAACCCATCTCTAAAAACAGCCGGGCATTGTGGTGGACACCTGTAGTCCCAGCTATTCGGGATGCTGAGCCCAAGAGTTTGAGGTTGCTGTGAGCTGTGATGACAGAACATGGTGCAGAGGGTAACAAAGTAAGACTCTGTCTCAAAAAAAAAAAAAAAAAAAAGAAAAGAAAAGAAGAAGAAGAAATATGCTTTATGGTCTAATTCTCCAGTGAACTATTAAGTTATATTTTCTGATTTCTGTCTTGGTTTTAATAACTCTTGCCTCTTTAACCTTACCTTTTGAGTTTTGCTTCCTTGCTCCAGCATAGTACCAGAGATGCCAAGTAACTTGGCTCTTTGAAGTAAGGAACAAACAAAAAAGGAAGAGAGGACTTTGAGGACCTTCTTTTCCCTATTTTCACTTGTGAAAGTTGCAAATACCAGGCTGAAATCACATCAGGCCCAGACAAAATGACTCTTGAGGAGGTTCATGGTTATGTGTCTGAGATAAGAAATATTTCCAAGGACTTTCTAAAAACCCTGTAAGAAACCCTTTCATGTCCATTGTGCATCTCCTTTTTTGACAAAATTTATCATTAGACATTCTTTAGAACTATAGTAATTCAGATAAGATGCTTGTGAAAGAACACTTGCTCAGTAACAGCATCCACACCAATGAACTGATGATAACTCTGACTTTGAGCCTCTGTAACCAGTAAACTCTCTTTCTAAGTGGTTTATTTGAATTTCTCCCTTTTGTTAATAAAAGCCTCCCTTTGTCTTCCCTCACCAGATGAATTGGTGGCTTGCCTTTCGGTACATTCCAGGTCATAATCCTCATTTCTTGTGCCTGAATAAATTCAATGTATTTGGAAATAAAATTCTCTAATGTCTGTTTTTGGGTTGACATCTGGTGTCAGAAGTGGGATTTGAACTCCCATTCCTCCATTTAGAGATGCAGATGCCTGTATATATGTAATTGTAAAGGACACATTTATTAGTGTGGAGACTGGTCTGGTATTCTTAATTTTCTGACATGACTATTTCTTTGGATTTAGGCACAAATTATACCTTTTTTATTCTATCTTCTAAGAGGTAAACATGATGGAAAGAATCATATGTAGATTTATTTTTAATACAAAATTTTCTGTGGGGCTTAACAGTCACTTTTGTTAGTGATTTAAAATACTGCCACCCTGATGTAGAACTTAAGAGCATCTTATATTTTATATCAGGCTTTTGCCCTCAAAGTTTCATTACTCTTTTTATTGTTGCTCTGGTCACAAGTATGTTTATCCATATACAATTTTATATATTTATATGCTTATTTACATATTTATTTTGTTGGTTTGTGTCTTAGTTCATTTATTGCTGCTATAACAGAATACCACAGCCTTGAGTAATTTATAAAGAAAAGAAGTTTATTTGGCTCATGGTTATGAAGACTGGGAATTCCAAGAGCATGGCATTGGCATCTAGTGAGGGCCATCTCATGGCAGAGGGCAGAAGCTAGCACATGAGATAAAGCAAGAAGGGGCCGAACTCCATTCTTTTATCAGGAACTCACTCCTATAATAACTAACCCCCTTTCACAATAATGACATTTATTTATGGAGGCAGAGCCCTCATAATGTAATCGCTTCCCAAAGGCCTCATCTCAACACTGTCACAGTGAGTGTTAATTTTCCAACACATGAACTTTGGGGAACATATTGGTATTATGGCATTTTGCTTAGAACTAAATATTTTATAACATAGCAGAGTGCACACTCTTATACAAAGTCTGGGTAATCTCATAATAGGAAGCCAAGATAAAGATACAACCTTTTGAAAAAAAAAAAAAAGACATTGGTACTATAAAAAAAAAAAAAAAGATACAACCTTTTGGTTAAGGAACTATTTTCTGTATAGGGATAAATGCTTCTTACTGAACAGCAAATATAGATTTGGTGCTGTTATTTGATGCTCTAGAAACAGTGATTTATTGTGAATGAGCACACAGATGGAAGATAATTTTGAACTCATTGTAGCTTTTGGCTGTTTAAAGCTAAACCACTGTAGAAATTTAGCTGAAGCTACAAGGAAGCATAAATGCAGTGAACTGTAACTAACTTACCTGTTAGTAAAACTACTGAGATATTTACATACTAACTTTCCACTAGTGAATCCATGGTATCAGAAGGAAATAATAGTTGACTATTTTATTTTAATAGTCTCCCAAAACACCTTTATATTTACTTCTATATTTATTTATACTTACTTTCATATTCTAAATTGCTTTAATCAGTAAATCACTTCGTTGGAGGTACTTGCTGTAGATTCTATAATAATTTTTCTTAATCCATTTCTGGTTCTCCCCATAGTTGCTCTTTTTTTAAAGTAAATGTCAATAATCCTTCAGAATGAAGTTGTTTTAGGATATCAGAAATGAAATTATTTAGCTACCCCTAAAATGAAGCATGCATGAACCAATGTCATATTATTTTTAAAAATATGATTTATGTAAAATGTTTAGCTATTTAATTAAAGATTGTTTTGAAATCAAAATATGTATTTAATGTTTCACCTGACATATTTATCTAGCATTTATTTTTATTTCTACAATATACATTATATGGGTTGTAGGAGGATTGAGGATGGCCAGGGTGATTCTTAGTTCCCTCATCTTATCCTAGTTCTGCTTTTTTAGTACCTTTCCCATTCCTTATATTCTCAGGAATAAGAATCACTCCATAGAATGTGTGCTGACTTCGCCTTTCACCTTTCCTACAAGAAAGGCTTTCTTCAACTTCAACAAAAGACATCTGGGATAGACAAATATATGTTCCTTAAAATGTTGTTGTGAAAACTGATCAATTAAAGCTTTAGAAAATTTCAAAAGGTATTAACTCTCAACCAATAAAATACTTTATAAACAGGTAAACATGACAAAAATATAATATGGAAAAATAGATAAGACATTGAAAAGAATTAGAAATTACTAAAAATTTACATGTGGAACATTAAAATTGTTTTGATAAAAAGTATATAGATTTTTCAGAGATTAATGTAGAGTGGGTGGGTACATTCTGAATTTTATTTTACCTTAAACGTCAGGTTTGGCACTTTAAATATCTCTAGTTCAATACGAGCGTAGGCTGTATCCCCATCTGATTGTTGAAGAAACTCTAGACAGTTGGGCGTGCACTGTGGCAGGGGCAGGGGCAGAAGTACTACAGCCTAACTGAGGGTATTTTGGGAGAAAATGGGGCAGTGTCTATGAAAAAAACAGAATACCTGGTTGATAAATGACTGCTGATTATTATATATCTGATACCTTCTGATAAGAACAAAATGTATTTTTGCTTCAAAAGAAACTTTTGTATCACAGCAGTGCTTGCCTCTGCAAGGCTGCGTAAAGGGAAAGTATGCCAAAATTAATTGAGTAAAATACCCATAGGGTATTTTTGTTTGATAATTTATAGAGAAAACACATAGGTAGAATAGGGAAAATATAAATAAATATGTTAAGGCATTTCACTTGCTTCCTGGCATTGTAGCTGTGAGTCAAAGAAACAACAAGTAGAGGTTGTTTATTAAGCCAAAAATTATTAGTGTAAATGCATTATTTGCCTTGAAGTAAACTTTTCATTTAAACTTCAGTTTTGCTATGCCATTTATTTGGAAAGTTACCTGTTTAAGGAAGCAATTCATTTGTGTCTCAGAGTTGATGAATTTAGGAGAGCCACATTTTAATCCTTGATTCCCTAAGGATTTTCTCTCACAATACTTTTTTCCCTTAAGTCCCTAAAACTACAGTCCTTTTGAGTGAATAGGAGCTATTTTATACACCACTCCGCTCCCAATCCAATTAAAGGTTCCATAATAGATGGATTAGGGAAAGTTTACTTCTTAGCAGAAATAAAGCTTTAGAAAAATGGTGCCCAGATAGCAAGAGGGAATGTGAAGGAAAGCGGAGAAAATTAAGGAGATAATGGTCAGTAATCTTAACTTGTCTGATGTTTGCGCTGTTCACAATATAGCAGACTTTTAGAATAAGAGGAACAATGCTTCAGATTCTTTAACCATTTTGTTGCAGAAGTTTGGCTGTCTCTTCAATTTTCTTCACTTTTGCTTTTGTTATCTGCATCTTGGGCAAATATGTCTAATCCTTTACTTCAAGTGTCTGTGTGTTTTGTCGTCTTTTCCTTTCTTTTCCTTTTTGTGTGGGAGTGATAGTGTTGGAAGGAGGTAAGGGGATGAAAAAGTTAATCTGGATAATAATCTGCTTGCATAATTATAAAAAATAACCTGATGTCAATGAGTATACTTTAGATTTCATTGTAAGGTGTATGTATTTATGTACATGTATGTAGAAATTGAAGAATTTTAGTTTTTTTATGTTTTATATGTTTTTTTAAATTTTATAAATTTTCCATTTGTCTTAAATAGACATTTTAAGTGTGGTGATTTACTTGGACAAAATTAAACCAACAAAATTAAAATTCCAGAATTTTATCTTTTTTGGTTTAAAAATATTATGTCATTACAGATCTCTTGAGCTTTTACTTTAATGCTTTCAACATAAATTGTGCCTTTTAGTTCCTTAGAAAATCTAATTGTTTTTCCTCTAAGATAAACACATATTAAAACTAATATAGAGAGCTGACCAGGGAAATTGCTTTCGTTCTATTATATCACGTTTGGAGCAGTTGAATGAAGTCTTTCCAAGTCTATAAAGCAACCAGTTATTATTTTTCAAGAAGATTTTACTATGTTATTATTCCTAAAGTGTCTCTAGAACTTCTCTTTTTCAAGGATAGTAGATTGTGGTAAGGCTAAATGTTTAATGACTCTCTATGTTAAAGGCTGTACTTATCTTCCAATTAACCCCAAGACCACTCTGGCATTTTTGTAAATCCACAGAAGTATTTTGAGCAAGGCCCAAAGGGTAAGCTGCAGGCAGCCTGTGAAAAATGTAAAAAGACTAACCTGCTAACAAACCCTGTGCAATGGGACAAAGAAAGTTTAATCCGTATTATGGTAAATGCAGGCTTAGTGTCCCAAAAGGGCTTTGCAGAGTAGAGCAAAACAAAGAAGGGGCAGCGCTAATAAAAATCCAGTGCTTTTATTTTTATACACAAAATTGTTGCAAAAGAAAAACTGATAATAGCATTAAGAAAAGGTTTGAATAGTGGTTTTAAATATGATACTAAACATTGTATTTGTTCACCAATTGAATGCAGTTTGTTGTACATAAGGAAGCTAAAAGTAACATGTGCAGTGTGGCCATGTTAATATTGCTAAAGGAACCTTTAGCTGGATAGTATGATTTTAGAGCTTTACTTCAAAGTCATAATATTGCAATAGCATTCTTTTTGCAAACTATATAAATACTTCTTGAGTATGAAAAATGTGGATTACAAAGACTTAATTTTTCAAGCTTTAACTATAAGAACTTATTATATACCTTCAGAGTTTTGGGGGAAGTATTTGCTGTTTATGATTATACCTGCAATTTTAAAGTCATGTAGCCTGAATAGGTAGAAAAAAAGAAACTTTTTGAATTAACTGTTTCCTCATTAAATTTTAGAAAGTTTAAATTTTATAATACTCAAACATCAAAGATGAGGATTTTTTTACTCTGCTAGGTAATAGAATCGTGAATAACTGTACCAAAATGAGTTAAAAGAACTTTTCATTGTATAATCAGATTTTAAAATGATGACCTTAAGACAATACTTTCAAGTATCATTTCTTTAGTTTGTTAAAATGACTGCTTTATTGAGGCTTTAAGATGAATTGTAATCTAACTTTTTATCTTTTGAAAATCCTTAACCCCATTTTAAATCAAATATTTTTACTATCTTAGCCATTATTCAGAACATATAAGCCTGTTTTCAAAGCTTAAAATAGTTCTTGAGATTATATAACAGGTAGTTTTGTTTATTATCCACAGAGTTAAGTTATGAACTTTTTTAAAAAGTAAAATGTTCAAGTTTTAAAATTTTTTTAAAGCCTGTGATAGTAGTCTCAGAGTAATAGCATCATTCCTGAATAGGATTTTATAGTAAAACAAAAGAATTTATAACGAATTTAATCAGTAGTAACTCAGGTATCTCAAATATATGAAATATCAAGAGTAGATGTTCTGAGATTATAGCAAGGAGGTCTTAGAATACTAGAATGTATTTCATAGTTGTTTTGTAAGCCTCTTTTGACTGTAAACTTTTATATTTAGTTTTGAATGGTACATTTTTAGTACATATATTAGGCAGAACTTTACTGAAAGTATTAATATACATTCTTTTTAGCTCAGATTACCTTAATTGTTATCACTAATAAAAATGCTAGCAATACTCTTATTATGAAATGTGTCAGTTTTTTAAGGGGTTTCATAGGCTTAATTTTATTAATACTTCACAACTCTCTAAGGTCTGCAGGGCAAACATTAATGTTTCCTAATTTGCAGATGGGGAAATTGAGGCTTTGTGAGGTTAAGCACTTGCACAACATCACGTAGATAACAGGTAGTACAACCGCAACTCAAATCTAAGTCTCTAACTCCAGATTCACCATTTTTTTCCTCATTGCATCTACTGAAGCACATCACAGTTTCTTCACCTTTTGGGGGGGACAGTATTGGAACATTTCATACTCATAGGAAGGGATTTATAATGAGGGAAGAGAGTATAAAGTTTTAAATGAACATTACAATGGATGGCTGTGCTTTGGATGGCCGTGCTTTTAACTTGATACATGTAAGCCTAATTTTAGAAATCAAATGAGGCTCAGGCCCATGTGTGTAGACTTTGGGAATCCAACAGTGAGCAAGACAGACACAGTTTTTCTTAATGTTACAGAGTTCACATTCCAGCAGTGAGTGAACAACAAGCAGTTTTAATACAGTGTAGTAATTGCTATAGGAGGGGCATATGAGGTAGTATGGAAATATATGTCCTGGCTCACATTTGGGGAGGATAGGCTAAGCATAGATAAGTTGAGGGAATGTATACCAGGTTTAGGGAAAATGCCAGCTGGGGAGAGAGTTGGTCGAGATGGAGGAATAGAAAAAATTATAGTATGGCTGGGGCTTAAGGTATAGAGAGAAGTATTAAGAGATAAAGCTGGACAGGGAGGTAAAAAGTGATACTATTTTAAGCACAGCAAGAGACCACCGCAGAGTATTAAGCTGGTAACTAACTAAGACTTGTTTATTTAAAAGGTTAATTTGGGGACGATGTTTGTATTTTAAGAGAACTGTTAGGCCACTTTTCATAACTTTAAATCATATACGTATACCCCATAGAAGATATACTTTAGTTGCCTTTTTACTATATAAATGACATTTATTGAGATAGTCTTGTAATAAAATACTACACTTCAAAAAATTGGATACGTCTGACCTTTTGACATGATGCTTGTTTCATATACTTGCTAAACAAGAAATTGAAAACACCTTTCTAGGGAAACAATCATGGATGTTATGACTACATATGTAAATCTAATTTTCTAACATTGATCCAGTTTCAAATTTTTTTTTTATAGTGATATCTGTTAAATGATAGTTCTCAGGTTTTGGTTCAGAAAATATGGTTTACCATACCTAAAAGTTTTTGTAAAACATCCTGAAATTTTTGAAAAGAAAAAATCAAGATTATTGCTTTTTATGCTTTAAGAAAATATTTGGTTAAAACAAATAAGCTGAGAATCATTTTCTCAACTACCTATTTTATCAAAATAAAAAGGAGGGAACATGGCAATTTCAGTTCACATTGCTGGCAGTGGATAGTATCTCCTTTCTAAGTGTGAAGTATTATTCCCAGACATTAAACAAATTCTGGATGTATTCCCTAGTGCAAGCTGCCTGTTGGCAACAAGATACAGGAGTTCAATGTGTATACAGAGATAAGAATGACGTGTAATTTGTGTTAGAATTTGACTGTTAATTGTGTATAAAGCTGTGGCCTTTTCAAGTCCAAACATTTGGCAGGGCTGTAAATTGGGGAAAAGAGAGGAAATTTGAATGAAATTACAAGTAGAAAAGAAAGACATTTACATAATTAGCAAAGCCCCTTGAATTAATAAATATTTGTTCTAGTTTTTTAGGGGGGACAGATTAGTTTTGGTAATATGGATGGCATTTTTTTAATTTGAATTTTTGTGTTAAGCCTCAGTATAAAATTATTTTGATCTAGTTTTTTAATACCACCATCTTGAAGTTTGCTTTAAAATCTGAAATAATCCCTTTTTTTATGATTATGGATGTGTCATTATCAAATTCATAATTATATGAAACAGAAATCCTGAAAAGATTGAGTAACTTTGAATTGTTAAGTTTGTTTTTGATTCCCTAAGAATACTAGTAGTTAGGTGTTACAGAAAGCAGGAACTGGCTAACATTGTCTACACCCTGTAAATCTTTTCATTACTTTGTATTTATAATAACTTTCTTTTATTCCTTTCTTCTCTTAGCTGCAGAAAACAAATTCAGTATTCACTTTTTACAGTTATACAAAGATGGTAAAATCATCTCTAATGCTTTTCATCTTTATAAGGCAGAGTTTATGTGTGATTTAGTCATAACTCAAATTTCTGATGTTTAGCACAATGTCAGGTATATTGTAAGGGCTTAATGAAAATATCTCAAATGAAGGACTAAACAATGACAAGAAGTAACATTATACATGATATGCTAAGAGTTTTATATGCGTTAGTTTAGTTCTTATAGTTGTAATTATTATTCATTTTTACAGTTGAAGGAATTAAGATCCAGAGAAATCAATTAATTTACCCAATATCGGTAGAACTGGTTTTGAACCCAAGTTATCTGATTCCAGAATTCATGCTTTTATCCATAGTTAATGCTGCCTCTGGAAATCGGGTGGCAAGGGAAGAGTAGGAGTCTAGAGACACATTTGGGAGGCATTGATCTCATTTGCTTGAGATTGAATTCAAAATGTAAAAAGCTGGTTAATAAGTACTACGAATTCTAAAATGCTATTCTAGTATAAAATGCAATGAATGACTTAGACATAAAATAAGACATGCTTTATTGCTTAATTTTAAAGAATAGCACTAGATACTTTAAAAATGCATTTAAGCTTCTGAAATTAACACCTTTTGCAAAATTATTTCTTCTGTGTTTGATGCTTTTCCCCCTTTTAATGTTTTTCAAAGAGGAGCAATATTGGCATTTTCTTGAGAGCTAAGAGATAGAATAGTTTCAGAGATGTATTTTAAGAAAACTGTTAGGACTATAAATTTTAAAAGGAACCAGTGTTCCCAGATTAATCCTCTTCTTCACTCATTCCCCTTCCTACCCCAATTTCCCTGGCTTTCCTGGAAGTTAAGACTGACCATTAGGCATATTTTTTGCCCATAAGAGGTAAGTGGAAGTTGCTGGTTTGGGGTTCTGGAAACCTTTTATAGGTGGAGCTGACTCAGCTCTTCTTTTTTGCTCTTTGTTCTTTTCTTTCTTTTGCTCTTTGCTCTTTGTTCTTGTTCTTTTCTTGGAACTTAAACCTAATAGCGACCAAGCCAAGAAAATCATAGACACCTCAGATTTTATGTTCTTGAGCTACTGAATGAAATAAATCCAATAACTGGCTACCTTTGGGTTGCTTAAGTTATTTGACATGGAAGTAAAAGTCCTTAATTTGTTTAAAACATTTTTAAATTAGGTTTTATATTACTCAGAGGCAAATTTGCATACTGATAGAGCCACCATTTTTTGAGGTACAGTACTAATGATGATTTCCACTGCTATATGTTAGCAGTTGTGAAATTTATCCTGAAAATCAGAACAGGTACAATACAATACCCATATGGTTGAAATTTGGAGGCAACAAAATAGCTTTATATTTTGGGTTTATGCTGTCTAGTTTCTCTATGCAAGATGTGCTTTAAACTTGATTTTGGTGTCACAGAGCCCCTTTCTCTGGCTTCTGTGACTGTATCTTCTGCTAGATAATTGTGTTAATTTACATGACCCATATATATCATGATTTGTATAATAGCAATGTTTTAAAAGTTCTAAAGGAAAAACATTTTCAAGAAAGCAAGTTACTATTCTTTTTATTATTATTATTATTAAATCATAGCTGTGTACATTAATGCAATCATGGGGGCCCATATACTGGTTTTATATACAATTTGAAATATTTTCATCAAACTGGTTAACATAGCCTTCATGGCATTTTCTTAGTTATTGTGTTAAGACACTTGTATTCTACATTTAGTAAGTTTCACATGTACCCTTGTAAGATGCACCATAGGTGTGGTCCCACCAATTACCCTCTGCCCTCCCTTTCTCCTTTCCCCATATTCTTGGGCTATAATTGGGTTATAGCTTTCCTTGAAAGCTATAAATTAGTTTCATAGTAGGGCTGAGTACATTGGATACTTTTTCTTCCATTCTTGAGATACTTTGCTAAGAAGAATATGTTCTAGCTCCATCCATGTAAAGATGAAAGAGATAAAGTCTCCATCTTTCTTTAAGGCTGCATAACATTCCATGGTGTACATATACCACAGTTTATTGATATTATTCTTATTAAGAAGTGTGTCATAAACATTCTTGTAGTAACTTTTTGTTGAGCTACTTCAAAATTACAAAGTTAACCCAGGCTGTTTTGTAAAACTTACAAGCATGCCTAGAATCGTTTATTTTCATTGTTTTTCAGAGTGTTCAGCATACTACCAAATAATGTTATTTTCTGTTTTTTTCAGAGTGCAAGAATAATTTCAATCTATATTGTTAAAATATCCTTTAAACTTATACAATATTTTGTAACATTTCTTTTTAAATGGCAAGATATATATTGGAAAATAAGTTAGCAATGATTTAATTTAAAAGCTCGTTAGTATATAATTTAGTATATTTCAAATGATATAAAAGTAATAAGTACAAAAAACAATTACAAAATAAAGAATAAAATACTAAATATTAGAAAAGCCATTTAATATATTAAAGCAATATTTATAAGCACATAGTATTTTTATTTCCTTATTGATTTTATTCAATGAATTTATATTTGAAAGACACTCGTAGAATTCCATTTCTGATAAAATATACATAATTCCAGTACTGAAAAAGTAATGCTGGATAGTTTTCTCAGAAATACCTTCTTTCCTTCCCATTTATGAACTCTACAATATCTATGTATTTCAGTTAACTGTTCTACAGATCACTTAGCATGCTGAGTGGTGACCTGAGCATGCTCCAGGTCAAAGGAATGTACAGTGTTCTAGTACATGTTACTTTAAAGTTGAGCCATAGAATCGCTGCCGCTCCCAAGTTACTGTCTATAACAGATATATTCCTTAAAATGCACTTAAGATTAAGTTGATATTCTAAATTTTCTTTCAACTTTATAAGACTACTTATGTTTATTTCAGTTTAGAATTCCTATTCTAGATTTATTTTAGAACATTTCCAATTTTTAGAGATAGGGAGTTGCAACTTTATTTTGAACTGAATAAGGAAAGTAACCAAAACATACCAAAAATAGCAAATGTAGGCCGGGCGCAGTGGCTCACTCCTGTAATCCTAGCACTCTGGTAGGCCAAGGCAGGTGGATTGCTTGAGTTCACAAGTTTGAGACCAGCCTGAGCCAAAGTGAGACCCCCATCTCTACTAAAAATAGAAAAACTGAGGCAAGAGGATCACTTGAGCCCGAGTTGGAAGTTGCTGTTAGCTATGACAGCACAGCACTCTATCCAGGGCAACAGCTTGAGACTCTGTCTCCAAAAAAAAAAAAAAAAAAAAAGCAAATGAAAGAAGATAACCATAGAATAATCAAGTTTAGAAACTGGGGTTGATGTTAAAAAATTTTTTATGACTGACATTTTATAGATGAAGAAACTGAGGTACAGAACTATTACTAACTTACCCACTCAGGGGTAGTTCATGGTAGAGCTTAAATTTAAACCAAGTTTATTCCTGAGCTATTACATTTTAAAATTAATTAATTAAATTACTTTTAATGCTGTGAGTTTGTTGAGATTGTTCATGGAAATTAGGCACATAATTGTACAACTTATTGACTTTTTACCAAGTACATAGAGCTATGAAACCAGGAACCAGAATAGGAAACAGAATGTTGCCAGCGGCAGAAGCTACTTTTGTATCCCAAAGTCATTCATTAACTACCACAAGCGGAATGTTGATTTTGCAATAAATTCTATACTAAACGATCCATTCCTAAGTAATTTATATGTCTCTAAAACAATATATTTTTCTACACAGAACAAAATAACAGTATCACCTAACAAAATTAACTATATTCCTTAATATTATCTCGTATCTAACCAATATTTAAATGTATACTTTTTTCCCAATTATATCTTTCAACTTATTGCCCAAAGTGGAATCTAACATATCCTCATTGTATCTGATTGTTTTCTCCCTTAAGTCTTTTTTATTCTAGAGCAATTCTTTACTCCTGACACCCAGTTGTTGAAGAGATTAGTGTATTTGTCCTATAGAAAGTCTCACCTCTGCATTTATCTATTTGCTTGCTTATACTAATTATTTGGCTTGTATAGGTGTTCTTTGTAATCCTTTAAACTGGAAGTTAAATTTAGAGACTTTAGTAAATATTTTTAAATAGACCGTGTCATTGGTGATGTGGTGTTCCTCATATTGGAGCCCGTGAGAAGACACAAAGTATCTGCAGACTCACATTTGTCAGGTAGAAGCTCTGCCTTTAACTGTACCCTTAATGTCTGTGACTCCATAGGAGTAATATTAGCAAATGTCTGGGCAAGATGGTTTGTGTCTCAAAATGGTATATACTCTTGAACAGCCCCCTTGTCTTAAGAATGGTAGTATTTTATACCACAAAGTGTCTCTTTCTCTTTGATATTTTAGGTTATTTAGGGAACAATAAAATAGGAGAATGTACAATGTTAAAAAATATTTTCTATCTTCAATTTAGAAAAGTCCTAACTTTGTTTTTAAGGTAAATGGTTCTCTAATCCATGTGCCAAAGCATGACTTAGCTAACAAAAATCTTTAAGTAATCGTTTTTTTAAAACTATTTCAAAATGTTTTTGCATGAATTAAAATTTGTGCTTGTTTAAATAGTGATATTATGTGTATGTATAAATATCAAAAGAGAAAAACAAGGAGAAATAATTGATAGAAATTAGTTAAAATAGGTAAACAGGATATAAACATAAGAGAGGAATATAAAAAATTAAAACCATTATTGTCTAAATATAAAAACACATTATGATATAAAGCATATACCAAAATATATTTTAAGTGATCTCATTTTGCTATTTACCATTTATTATATGAAATAATGACTTTAAAAAGAAATGGGCTTTCATCAGTTGATTCCAGTTTTATCGCACTGATTTTGTCAGTACTGAAACAAAACCTCTGCCGTATTAGCCAGAGTTCTTATTAAACAGTGGATTTGCCTGATCCTCATTAAATTCGTTTGTTTTGCAGCAGTTCTTAACCTGTGGGTTGCGACCCCTTTGGGGGTCTCCTGCATATCAGATATTTACATTATGATTCATAACAGTAGCAAAATTACAGTTATGAAGTAGCAACGAAAATAGTTTTATGGTTGGGGGTCACCACAACATGAAGAACTCTATTAAAGGGTCACAGCATAAGGACAGTTGAGAACCACTGGTTTATAGGTAGTGGAATCTGATATAGTTCAAGGACATTGAGAGATTGAAATCAAAACTGCTGCATACATAGGCTTATTCATTGATTCCTTTCCTACTTTCACTTGCTCAATAGTTTTAAAATGTTAATCTTCCCCTGTCTTTAAAAGGAACATCATACGTATTTAGTATATACTTAGCAGCATAGACTTACAGATTTTTTTTTTTTTTTGTAGGAAAAATATTTTAAAACATTCAGGCTATGATTATTGTTATAATATTCTTTTGTTTTGTTTTGGTTTCATGCTTTTTTTCTTTTGAGACGGAGTCTCACTTTGTCACCCAAGCTTGAGAGCTGTGGCATCATCATAACTCACAGCAACCTCAAACTCTTAGACTCAAGTCATCATCCTGCCTCACCCTCCCAAGTAGCTGACAGTATAGGTCCCACAACACCTGCCTATTTTTTCTATTTTTAGTAGAGATGGGGTCCCATTCTTGGTTAGGCTGATTTTGAACCCCTGAGCTCTAGGGATCCACCTGCTCAGCCTCCCAGAATGTTAGGATTACAGGCATGAGCCACTGTGCCCACCCTATTCTTTTGTTTTACCATGTACAGAAGACAAGGATTATTCACGGAGACCATTAATGTAACTGATGGGTAATTCATGCCTAACTTGATAGGTATCTTAAAAACCTACTAATGCAAAAAAATTTCAAAACATGAAAAATAAGCTTATTCACTAGGAATACTGGGTGATGTTCTAAAAGTTTTAAAATAAATGTAAATAATAATATATACATTTGATAAACTATCTGTTCTTCCTTCTGGAAAACCAAGAACTTGAGTGAATGGTCCTATAAAATTAATAACTTTGTAATTATCATATATTATCTATGTGTATATTTTATAGTGAAATAATTTAATGGCTAAAAAGGAACACTTTTGAAAAAATACTCGTGCAAACATTTGCCCTTGGTTGGTTCTGAGAAAAGGACAGGACAAATACAGATGTTCATCTTGAACAATAGGAAAAGGTGAGGACTGGGGTAGAGACCATTTGATGTGAGCCAGTGGACTATAGCATTTTCATGACTGAACCAAATGAGATGACCATAGGTTTGTGGCATATACTGATCATTGGAGGCGGGAGGGACATTAACTTAATCCACTATGCTGTCTTTGACCCTTATGTCAGGCAAAATTGCTAAAACATCATCATTTCAGGCACACAATATTAATACTCATCAGCCAGTGTCAGAGTGGAAGCCTGAAGATTTAAGCAGACTAGAACCAGCAGGAGAAATCCCCTACTTCTGCAGTATTTCTCTAGGGTTCTCTCGACAAAGCTCAACCATGTGGTTATTGCAAAGGAAAATTGCTAAAAACATCTAGGTTCATTATCTCAGAGCAGGTAATGGAGGGTACATAGGGAACTGAGAGGTGGTTAAATTGGTAACTGGTACACATGGCCTGCCCTTCAAGAAAAAAAAGCAGTGTTCAACAAAAGGTTTAAAACATATATGTATTTTTCCCCCTTTTTGTGGGCTCAAATGTTGATATTATCAGTTGCTAGAATTTTTTTCTAGATTCAGAGAACACTTTTCAGTATGGTAGTAAGATAATAACTGGTAAGCCTTTATTATTAGGTTAAATTTTCTAACATTTGCTGTAAGTCTAGGTTTTAGACACCCGTTGAATATGTCAAGTTACAAATAGTAGAAATTACAAATAGATAGAAGTTACTCACCTGCATTAGTAAAAAACTTCTTCTCGAAAGTATAGCTATTTTCTTTCAGATTTTTTTAGGACTATTAGAAATCAGTTCAATTATTTGTTGTTATGTTTATAAAAAATTTGTGTGATTTCAGAAGTCATTTTTCCCATTAAAACTATGTCTAATTACATAATAAATGTATTCTTTCAATGATTATAGTTTTAAAATCTTAAATCATTATGTCTTTCTATTCATTTTTCTCTTTCTGTTTTATATGACAGTTATAGACTTCTTTACTAATAGGGCTTGCATTTCAAGATAAGACTGCATGTAAACAAATTAACTTTTAAAAATAGAGAGCAATTTCGTTTGTATAATGTATCAATTCATAAATTATCTCTAGCCTTTTTTTTTTTTAAAGATAAATGACCCATTGTATAACACATACTATTAGGTGGTCTAGATGTCTTTGTGTTGTAGAAGATAAGGCTCTTGTATTTTATATCTTAATAAAATGAGTTAATGTTTTAGTATTATTGATAAAAGACCACTTGGATATATTTAATAACCAAACTGAGAAACACTTAATTTTAGTTGTCTGTAGCAATATAACACAAATTCTCCTATAAAACAAATTGCACTTTTGGAATATATTTTAATGTGTACTCAACAAAGGAGAAAATGAGGTGATTGAAGTTCAATTTGTAGCATGTTATTAACCATTTCCGCTTGACTAGATGAGTAAAAGGATAATGGATGAGGGTTTTATTATTACCTTTCTACTAAAATGAAGTGGTATAAAAGATAAGGTGAAGAGATTAATGAACATAAGGTAAAGAAGTAATCAATCAAGCTCCCAGAAGGAGATGAGAATGACAGTGCCCTGTGAGATCCATAAGAGCATACCGTCTGAAAGTGGACTTTTTCATTGAGTTTTCACGAAACTGTTGAAAATTAACAGTTTTCAATGTTTAATGTAACAATAAGCTAAAACCAACAAGCTGATATTTAATCGGATGTGTATGAAGTTTTGCATTTAGATTATTACCCATGGTAGAGAAGCTGGATTTCTTACATCTAGGAATCTAAAAGTATGTCTTTTGAGTCTATAGGCTGTATCTTATTTTAATTTATGTAATTGAAACTTAAGTCCCCCTCTTGCATAGCAGTTACAATTAAGCATGGAGTGCCACTTGACCAAGTCTCCTTAGTTTCATATGGTGTTGGTACTTTTTGAATCAGTAGTATTTGAGGATGATTTCAAAAAACCAAAATAATTTTGTGGAAATTGTTGATTTACATTGTACCCATCTATTCATTCAGCAAAAGTTGTTAAATACTTACTACATGCCTAGAACCTTATTCTAAATACTGAGAGTATACCAAGGAAGAAAATGTGGGCAATAATCTCTCATTGAGCTTATATTCTAGTGGGGATAGACATACAAATAAGAATTAATGTTAGGTGGTGCTAATTTATTAAAGAGTAAAATAAAGCAATGTATCTCTAATAGTGTGTATGTTAGAAGAAATCTGAATGAAGTAAAGGAACAAGCCATGAGGGCTAAGGGAACAGCATTACAGGAAAAGGGAATAGTAAGTGCAGAGACCTAGAGACAAGAGGGTAATTGGAATGGCAAGGAAGAGTGGTGTTTCTTGAAAAGTCAGCAAAGTGGGATGGAGTTGCAAAAAATATCAAAAAGATAAAGAGTTATGAAAAATAGTTCAAAATATTTTGATTATGAGGATAAATTATCACTCAGCGAATATCACTATATTCGCTGTAACTCTGTGAATATGCCAGTGAAGATAAGTTCTCATGTAGAATCCATTCTAGAGTTGATGAGAAAGAAGATAATGAGAAAGATGATAATAAAATAGATGTATATGATAATTTCAGATAATACAGTACTTTAGAGAAATAAAACTAGGTGAGATTGGCTTGGGAAATGGAGCATATGGAGATCCATGTTTAACTAATTCATGTTGCTGATATCTTTTCCTAATCTTATTTTGAATTTTATCTATTTTTTTTATTTTTGATTTATGTGAGGGTACAAACGATTAGGTTAAAATCTTTGCATTTTTTAGGTAAGGTCCTTGTTGTAGTTGTGTCCTGCACCCAGAAGGCGTGCCATGTACCGTTACACTGTGCCCGTTAGGTGAGAGTTCACCAATCCCTCCTCCCTTTCCGCCTCTTCCCACAACTTGAGTTAAATTGAATTTTTCTCGTATGTGTGCATGTGTTAGTTTGTCCACTGGCTTCATATTAATATTGAGTACATTGGATGCTTTTCCATTCTTGTAATACATTATTATAGAGTTTGTCTAACTCTATCCAGGTTTATAAAAAGGATGTAAAATTGCCATCTTTTTAAGGCTGAATAGTATTCCATGGAATACATACACCAAAGTTTATTCATCCATTCCTGGGTTGATGAACACTTGGTTTGTTTCCACATCTTGGAAATTGTAAATTGAGCTGTAATAAACAATCTAGTGCAAATGTCCTGATGATAAAACCATTTTTTTTCTTCTGAGTAGATGCCTGGTAATGGGATTATGGGATCCAATGGAAGGTCTATTTTGAGTTCTTTAAGGGTACTCCATACTTCTTTCCAAAGAGACTATGTTAGTTTGTAGTCCCACCAACAGTGTAAAAAGTGTTCCGCTTTCTACACGTCCATGCCAGCATCTGCATCTTTCGGACTTTGTGATGTGGGAGTTAGGTGATATCTCAGGGTGGTTTTGATTTGCATTTCTCTGATGATTAGGGAGGATGAGCACTTTTTCATGTTTGTTGGTCATTTGTCTGTCTTCTTCATAGAAGGTTCTGTTCATGTCTCTTACCTAGTGACGGGATTATTTTCCCTTTTGTTGTTGTTGTTGATTAATTTAAATTATCTGTAGATTCTAAGACCAGGCGCAGTGACTCATGTCTGTAATTCCAGCACTTGGGAGGCCAAGGCAGGTGGATTACCTGAGCTCACAGGTTTGAGACCAGCCTGAGTCAGAGCAAGGCCCTATCTCTAAATAGCCGGGTGTTGTGGTGGGCACCTATAGTCCCAGCTACTTGGGAGGCTAATGCAATGGAATCCCTTGAGCCTAAAAGTTTGAGGTTGCTGTGAGCTATGACTCCATGGCACTCTACCTAGGATGACGAAGTGAAATGCTGTCTCAAAAAAAAAAATTCTCTTCAGATTCTATTTATCAACCCTACATCAGATTCATAACATGCGAATATCTTTTCCCCTTCTGAAGGTTGTTTGCTTTGGTCGTTGTCTCCTTAGCTGTACAGAAGCTTTTCAGCTTAATTAAATCCCATTTTTAAATTTTTGTTGTTGTGATTGCTACTGAAGTCTTCTTCATAAAATCTTACCCCAATTCAATTTTATCTATAGGTTTTGTGGGATTTTTATCTTTTTGTGTCTTAGATTTAAATCTTTCATTCATCTTGAGTCAATTTTTGTAAGTGGTAAAAGGTATAGGTCCAGTTTCAATCTTTTACATGTGATTATCCAGTTCTCCCAGTACCTATATTTTTAATAGGGATTTATTTCCCCAGCTTTTGATTAGTTTATCAAAGATCAGGTGGTGATAGAAGACTAGTTTCGTCTCTTGGTTTTCTATTCTGTTCCATATGTCTATGTCTCTATTTTTTTTTTTTTTTTTTTTTTTTGAGACAGAGTCTCAAACTGTTGCCCTGGGTGGAGTGCTGTGGTGTCACAGCTCACAGCAACCTTAAACTCTTGGGCTTAAGTGATTCTCTTGCCTCAGCCTCCCAAGTAGCTGGGACTACAGGCGCCTGTCACAATGCCTGGCAATTTTTTGGTTGCAGTTGTCATGGTTGCTTTTTTTTTAGCTGGCCCAGGCCAGGTTCAAATCCACCAGCCTCAGTGTATGTGGATGAGCTATGGGCACCACCTCTATGTCTCTATTTTTGTGCCAATACCATGCTGTTTTACTCATTGTGGACTTGTCTGGTAGAGTGATTCCTCTGGCTTTGTTTTTATTACTAAGAAATACCTTGGCTATCCAGGGTTTTCTTCTGGTTTCATACAAAACGAAGAACTATTTTTCCAACATTATTCTGAATTTAAATCCCAATGATGAGACCATGGACACAACTTTCTGAGCTCCTCTATCTCTGTATAATTCTCACCTCTCATTAATATTCTGAGGATTTAATGAAACAATATGTATGTAAAGGACCTAATCTAGGGTCTTTCTTTTTCTTTTTTTGTTTATTTAAAAGAGCAAGAAAGTTATCTTATTTAGTAATTGTCTTAGTTCTGAGATAAGGAGTCAAGTGTTTTACTTGGGAACTCAGGGGACATCCCCACTCCTATTACCACTAACAAAAAATATGGACACTTGCAAGTTTAACATTTACATCTGCACAAAATAGATTGGGGAAGAAACATGCATACTTACCATAAAGATGAAAATTGGCTTCCAAACTAGCCAAACTTAATCTAAAAGCCGTTTCTATAGACACACAGACCTGTATGTGGTGATAAACCAATCATTTGAGAAATTGGTCAATTCTGGAAACATAAACAGAGTAAATGATTGGAAATGGAAAGACAGTTGTCAATTATTTTGATATATGATATTTTACAAGATAATGTTCTTTCTGTGGGAGAGGAAACCTTTATACCCATAGTATTGGTGACACAGATGGTTTCCCTGTAGGGATGGATGTTTCAGATTAAAAACTTAAATTATTTTGTTCAATTTCTTCCATTTTATTGTATGTACACCAAGACCATAAAGTCACTTAATTGTAGTTTGGCTTTTCATGTAAATGTAGATAGAAAGAATAATGTCTTAAGTCAAAGGACTCACAATATTATTTTGCAAATATACTTTGTAACTGTTTTAAATATTTTACAACTATATTTCATTTTAAAACTTTGGTTTATTTTTTGTTTTTCATTCCTAACTTTTTTTTTTTTTTTTTTGAGACAGTGTCTCACTTTATTGCCCTGGGTGGAGTGTCATGGTGATGTAGTCCACAGCAACCTCTTGGGCTCAAGCGATTCTCTTGCCTCAGCCTCTTGAGTAGCTGGAACTATAGGCACCTGACAAAACACCTGGATGTTTTTTTAGAGACAAGATCTTGCTCTTGCTAAGGCTGGTCTTGAACTGGTGAGCTCAGGAGATCCATCCGCTTCAGCCTCCTAGAGTGCTAGCATTGCAGGCGTGTGCTACCGTGCCCAGCATCTAACTCTTTTTTAAAAAATTTCTTTTTTATTTCTAACAAAGTAAGAGATTACCTATCTAAAAAATCTAATATTGCTGAATAGCTCTTTATCATCTAAAATTAGTCCTCTGTCTCATTCTGTGACCCATTCCTCTATCTTTTACCTCTAACCTGGACCTCTGTCTTTTACCCATAATTTTGGTATTATGCTGCTATTTTTAAAAAGTCATAAACTTTAAACATCACATAGGCTTAGTTTTATGGAAGTTAAGAATATATCACTCTTCATTGGCATATTCCTCACACCCAATTTTATTTATCCTTTTTCCTGCAAATATATATACATCACAATCTTTATTAAATCAGAAGTCAATGTTTATAATATAGTGACTGTGTAAATAATAGTCATTACTGAAGTATCAAATGATCCTATCATTTCTATATTTTTACCTAAAGCATATCTGAGGGTTAAGTTAAAAAAAAAAAATAGCAGTTATTTTACATAGTTCAAAAGAAAGGAATTTATACCTGGAATTAAAGGCTAACACAACCAGTCAAAAGCCTTTGTTGTTTTTCAAGAAATGTGCAAGTAAAGGAATTGCAGATGAACCACCACTGCTATTATCAGTTGTCGCTAGCATTTGGAAGCCATTGCTTATGCCCTTGGGTATGCCTGGAGAACATGGCTCCTCATTTTCTTTTGCCACCTAAATCTTACATAAATGCTTTCACTGTGGTTTCTAAATGAAAAGCTTTCTATTAAGGGATGTAGGAAATATAGTTTATAAGCTTTCAGTTTTTACCATACAGGATAGCACTTAGAAGAGCAGGATGGTCAAAGAGTAAATAATCAGTTTCTAGCACATTTTAGTTGTCCTCCAATCTTCTGCTCCAACCACCCAGATTTCCCTTTTATACATGACTTTTATTTAAGGATTAATGTTGTATTGTGTTCAGTTTCCTAGATCCCATTCTTCCTTTTCCCTACCTTATTACTGTATTGTTTGATAATTTTCATCTTCTAATTGCCTAATAAATTGCATAAATGTGTGTGTGTATATATATGTGTGTATTGTTTTTTGTTTGTTTGTTTGTTTTAGTTATGAACATCTTTAATTTGCTATCATGTGTGATTGATAGTTTGAGTATAGAACTATAGGTTGAATATCACTTTTCTTCATAGTTTTCTAATTGTGTTCCAAGTTCAGCCAGTACTTCCTTCAAGTACAGAGCCCTTAAGAACAGAGATGTAGGTGTCTAAAATTACTTTTAAAATACCCTAGAAAAATGTGTTGTGGAAAATCCTCCATGTTAAGAAAGCAAATTGTTCCTGGAAATCACTGACCAGATTTCATGAGATGTTTGCTTCTCATTTTAGAGAAGTTATTGATTCCAAGAACAGTGGATACAGGAACAAATTAAATGATACCATAAAGAAACAGTAAACAAGATGTATAATATGAGAAATTCTATAGGATAGATAACCCAGTTTCATTACAAAAAAAAAGTATACGAAAAGAAGGAGAGATTTTCATTGATTAAGCGTAATGTTATATATAGACCTATTTAATTATAATTTAGACACAGTTAAATGTAAACAGATATTTTTGAGACAATTAGGATTTTCACACATGGACAGTTTTAAGAAATTGTTTACTTTGTTATATGTGACAATGGAATCATGTTTATGTTAATTAAAACAAAATTCTTGGCTTGGCGCCTTGTAGCACAGTGGTTACAGCGCCTGCCACATACCCCAGTTGGGTTCCAACCCAGCCCAGGCCAGCTACACAATGACAACTGCAGCCAAAAAATAGCCGGGTGCCTGTAGTCCCAGCTACTTGGGAAGCTGAGAGAAAAGAATCACTTAAGCCCAAGAGTTTGAGGTTGCTGTGAGCTGTGACACCACGGCACTCTACTGAGGGCAATATAGGGAGACTGTCTCAAAATAAATAAATAAATAAATAAAATGAAAACAAAATTCTTCGTCTGTTAGAATTTCATACTGAAGAATTTATGGATGAAATGTTATGAAGTCTGAGATTTACTTTAAAATACTCCAAAAAGGAAAAAAGTCACAAGAGAAATAGATTTAAAAAATAAATTTGTTGTGATAGTTATAGAAGAGTTTCATTATACTAGTCTATTTTATGTATGTCTGAAAATTTTTATGATAAAAAATTTTTTAAAAGGAGAAAGAGAGAAGGGAGAAAGGTCACAATTATATTTGTTATTGGGAAAATGATAGCTTTTCCCACTGTCTCTCTTGTCAGATTTCCTTATATATCTCATTAAGTAAGACGGTTTTACAATCTTTAGCTGCAAGACAGAGGTGTTATAGGGAAAGGCAAACCTATCTTGTAGAAGAAGACAAGGAAACAGAGATTTGGAAATGGAGGTTCTAACCTTCAAAGTCTACCATGAAGCAAGAAAAGTTATAAAAATTTATGATCATCCTACCAGAAGACAGCCTTTATATATTTCTTATTTTAAATTAGCAAACTGTCATTCTGAATTTGTTTCTCTTTCCTTCCTTTTCTCTTTCTCCCTATCTGAAAGGAATGTATACATATGTAGTCTCTTCCTTGGCCATTGTGCTTTCTATAGATTTTTAATAGTCATTCTTAAATATTTTGATCTTTGTTTAATTGGTTAATAGGAATCTGTTCTGCATAAGTGAGTCTTGTTTTGTAATCACATTTTTTTATTTCTGAACCTGTAAGATTAGTGAATACACTGAATTCTATTGAATTTACCAAGGTAATTATATTCTGTGAGGATCTGTCTGGGTAGCCAGCTGGTCTCTGTCTCTAAATAATGTTTACTTCTTTCTTCTAATAAGAAGAGAAAAGAAAAGCGATTAGAAATTTGGGAGGAACAAAATAGAGCCTATTTGTGTTTGGAAGGAGATGTATGTATGTAATGCTTTTCTGCAACCTAGCATAATACAGCTTATATGCTTTAATTCAGGCTGAAACATTGGGGATACATAAGATGCCCCAGTGTAAAAGAGAAATCAATAAGATGTATTGAATAATTATTGTTTTATAAAAATTGTGAAATGTCTGGGCGGCGCCTGTGGCTCAGTCGGTAGGACGCAGGCCCCATATACCGAGGGTGGCGGGTTCAAACCCGGCCCGGGCCAAACTGCAACCAAAAAACAGCCGGGCGTTGTGGCGGGCGCCTGTAGTCCCAGCTACTCGGGAGGCTGAGGCAAGAGAATCGCTTAAGCCCAGGAGTTGGAGGTTGCTGTGAGCTGTGTGAGGCCACGGCACTCTACCGAGGGCCATAAAGTGAGACTCTGTCTCTACAAAAAAAAAAAAAATTGTGAAATGTCTATATTTATATGACTGAATCTTGGTTTTTCAAGCCTATGCCATGATAATTTGGTGACTCCTTAAAAGGAAGACTCTACACTGAAACTGAAACATTGGCTAGAGCGAACCTGTATTTCCTTGTTTTGTTGTAGAGATCTGTGGTTAGTTTGAATGATGACCTAATCTATGTCAGAGACAGGTAGGCCATTTATCTAGGACATAGCCCATTTTCCCACACACAGTCACTGAGGCTGAATTGTTTGCTATCTCTCAATAGGTGTTATAGATTGAACTTGAGTCTCTGATAAATGGTCATTAAAGTAATGAATCTTTGGGAGTATAGGAAAAAAAGAATATAACTGAAAAACTATGAAATCAAAATGTGTTCTCTTAGAAGGAAAAAAAAAGCCAATGCATGTCATCTGCTACACAAGGAAAGCATAACAATACTTTCTTAAGTCTTTTAAATACATAGAATTTGAACAATATCTTCTGATGCTTTCTTTTATAGCTGATATCTTGTATGAAAACATTAATAGAAAAAAGTGTGTAAATCTGTTTTTAATACATGTAGATTTTAAATCTGTTTAAAAAGAAATTTATCCTTAGTAGAATTGGACCCATGTAATTAAACAGTGGAATTCTTGAACTTTCTGCACAAGTATGAAGATATCCATAGGCTACTCTCGGAAAGTTTATGTTATTATTAACCTCTATAAAAATGATTGCTCTCATCAATCTTTGAGGTTGAGATGGGAATGTACTAAAAGGGTATTTGGCCTTTGAGGAATAGAATTTAGAGTTTTAAATGATACAATCACTTTTTGGGTAAAATAGCACTTTGTGAGATAGCACAGGCTGTTATATTTATATTTCTAACATTGTTTCAGTGGCATTAGTTGCTAGTTTATAGACTGTTTTTTGAAATATACCATATATGTAGGTTGAAGGGACAGTCTGCCTTTAGCTTAAGTACAAAACTTAAATGTAACTTTTTACTCAGGATGTTTTATTATATTTCAGTAGCAGTGAAAAATACATCTATAGACTATAGAAGGTCCTAGTAAACGTAATACCAAGTTTAAGAAGCAAAGTCCATGTTATAGATACATGTACAAAATGCCTGAATTGTGCATTTGAGCTAGTTTATTTTCTGTTAGGTAGAGTGTAGTGAAATCAGCCTTTATGGCCTGTTGGTTTGGGGTTATCCCTTGGAAATTCTCAGACTCTGCATTGTACACATTACCTTATGTCTGCTCTTCCCTTCATGTTTATGAAGATAAAATTGTGTTGAAGCAAACATTGTTAAGAAGTCTGTGGATTAATTTGTATGTGAGAAACTGTGGTGGACAATCATTTGCCTTGGTGAAAAGTAGTGTCAGGAAGGCAGTATGGATTGTTAGTGATCTAAGTGTAAGGCAAAATCAATTTCTACGGCTCCCATCCTTCCCTAATATTCCATTTTATGATTATGTATAAGAAGTGCTTGTAGAGGACTTCTCTCTCCTTGTATGATGTATATTAATTCAGTACTTGTCTTAACAAAGCTTAAAACAACCCAGAAAAGAATAATATGATCCACAAGTAAATTACCTGTCTGCCAGAACAAACCTTCACCCTTCTCTGAAGTAAAACAACAAAATCCAGGCAAAATAATCATTAGTTCATAATGCCCACTATACAAAAATGACTAGACTTGCAAAGAAGCAGGAAAATGTGATGCTTAGCTAGAAAAAACATCATTCAATAGTAAGAATCTCAGAAATGACAGATACTATGGGATTTTAAAATCTAGCATATATGTGTGTATAGATGGATATATGAATAGATAGACACACAAATAGATATTTCCCATTATAGGCCTCCAAGGCCTCTGAAACTTAATTCCACTCTACCTTCCTTTCTTTGAGGGAGAGTAGACTTAATGACATATTCCAACTGGAAGAATAAGCAAAGGGAACAATAATAGCTTTTTAATGGAAAAACCTGGCTAATTCTACTTTAATCAAGTAATGAAGGTTATGATCACTAGTGATGTCATCTGGATATCATATAACCTCCTCATAGAATGTGATAAGTAGGACTTTTTACCTCTGAGTTTTTTTGTGCTGCCCTAAGGAAATACCCGAGACTGGGTAATTCATAAAGAATAGGAATCTGGCTGAGTAGGGAGGCTCACGCCTGTAATCCTAGCACTCTGGGAGGCCAAGGTGGGTGGATTGCCTGAGCTCACAGGTTCAAGACCAGCCTGAGCCAGAGCAAGACCCTGTCTCTAAAAATAGCTGGGCATTGTGACAAGCATCTATAGTCCCAGCTACTTGTGAGGCTGAGACAAGGGGATCACTTGAGCCCAAGAGTATGAACTTGCTGTGAGCTATGATGCCATTGCACTCTACCAAGGGTGACCAAGTAAGACTCTGTCTCCAAAAAAAATAGGAATTTATTTCTTACAGTTCTGGAGACTGGCAAGTCCAAGATCAAGGTACTGGCATTTGTTTTTAGTAAGGGCTGTTCTCTGCTTCGATAATAACACCTTGTTTCTGAGTCTTCATATGGAAGAAAGCTCTTGGACCTTCAACTTGGAATCCTTTTATAAGGATGTTAATTCCATTCATAATGGAAGAGCACTCATGACTTAATCATTTCCCAGGGGCAAAGTTCTTAATACTACCACAATGGGGATTAAGATTCAACACATGAATTTGGGTAGGCATTCAGACCCTAACATTCTTTCTTTGGCCCACAAATACATGTTTTTCTCACATTTAAAGTATATTAATTTCATCTCAGTAGCCCCCAAAGCTGTAACTTCTAAAGTCCAGAATCTCATCTAGATGTTATCCAGATGAGATTGGGTGAGCTGTGAAGCTATGAAATCAAACAAGTTGTCACCTCCCACAGGACAGACATTCCCATTCCAAAAGGAGCAAATATACAAGAGGAAAAGGGTGATGGGTATCATGTTTAAGTCCAGAAACCAACAAGGCAAGCCACATTAAATATTTTTATTTTTATTTTTCCACCCCAGGTTCTGTTCTGAGGGCAACATTAAATCTTGAGACTTGAGTATAAACTTTGACTCTTTTGGACATACCAGGTTGGTGGTAGGGCCTCCAAGGCCTCTGGCATACCCCTACCTCATGGTTTTATTGGCTGGAGTCCATATTTAAGCTTTCACACATTGAAGGCACCTACCTGCCTGTAGTTTTCACAGGCTGGCACTGCAATTCTAGGCTCCTGGGTGTGGGCCTTTTCCCACAACTCCACTGGGCATTGCTCCTGTAGTGTGTCTTTGTGGTTGCCTCACTCCTGTAGCAATTCTCTGCTTTGGTCATGAAACTATTAGAGAGATCCTTTGAAATTTAGATTGAGAAACAGTTATGATACTTTGTGGACCTGCAGAATTGGTACCACAGGGATGCTGCCAAGGTTTATCGATTGTACCTTCCAGAAGGATGGCCTGAGCTGCACCTGTGCTTCCCATAGCTAGGGCAACGAAGAAGCACAAAACTGGAATGGGGTATCAGAGACTTGAAGTGGCTTTGGGCAGTAAGCTATAATATCCCATGGGTGCCCTAAGCTCCTCCAGTGCCTGGGGCACCTCCCTTGAAACTGTTGTGCCTTCAAGGGTTTGGCTTTCTGGGCCTGTGATGGGACATGGCAGCCTCAAAGATCTCTGAAAGGCCATCAGGAAAGGGGGTTCATTCTCACATTCTGAATGAATAGTATCTGACTTTCTTATGTTCATACTAATTTTCTTTTCAAATGGTCAGTTGGCCACAACTTTGATTTTCTTTCCTAAGCAGGCTTTTTATTCTTTACATGGCCAGCCTGAGAATTTTTCACATCTTTACATTCTGTATCCCTTTTGATTATATAATAGATTTCATCTTAAACTTGTTTCTCTTTTCTTATATTTTACTATAAGCATTTAAAAGAAGTCATGCAGCCCTCTGAACTCTGCTTGGACATGTCTTCTGTCAAATAATCTAGTTCAATTTCATGCACATAATTCAGTCAAGTTTCTTTGCCACTTTATAACAAGAATGTTCGTTCCTCCAGGTTCCAATATAACATTACTCATTTTCATCTTAGACCTTATCAGTATGGCCTTTATTGTGGTATTTCTACCAATTTCATGACTTCTTAGATATTCTCTGAGACTGAGGCTCCCTGTTCAGCTTTCCTCTTCTTTTGAGTCATTAATGGAATTGTCCTTAAGGTTTTATTCATGGCAATATAGGCTTTTTCCACCATTCACTTCAAAATTGTTTAAGTCTCTACCCATTGCCCAGTTTCAAAGCTGCTTTAAATTTTTTGGTATTTGTTGGACCAATACTCCATTACTGGTAGCAATTTTTGTCTTAGTCCATCTGTGCTGCTATCATAAAACATCTAAGTCTGAGTAGTTTATAAACAGGAGAAATTTATTTCCTCAGTTCTGGAGGCTGGGAAGTTCAAGATCAAAGTGCTGGCAGGTACAATGTTTGTTGAAGACCTCATACATGGCAGCAACCCTGGAGCCCCCAAAGGAGCTCAGATTTGATTTTAGCCCATTAAGGTCCCTTTTTGATTTCTGACCTCCAGAACTGTAAGATAATGACTTTGTATTGTTTTAAGCCATTAAATTTATGGTTATTTGTTACAGCAGCAATAGGAAACTAATATAGTACCAAATTATGGAGATTTTAAAATATGAAGTAAAACTGAAGGAACAAGAAGAAGAAATATGCAAATTCACAATTATAGATGAAGATTTCAAATTTTCTCTTTTAGCAGTTGATAGAACAATAGGTATTAAGTCAGTAATTTTATAGAATACTTGAATACTATCAACCAATTTGACCTAATTGAGATTAATAAAATATTTCCCTTTAATAACACCAGAATTTGTTAGTCCTTTTAAGTACCAAATTTACTGTTCTGTTGTAAAACAAGGTTCACTAATAGGACTTAAATCATAGAAATTATGTACTTTATCCACAATGCAATTTAATGAGAAATCAAAATAAGAAAGATAGCTGGAGAATTCTCAAGTATTTTAAATTAAACAACACATTCTTTAAAAATACAAAAGTGGCTTGGGATGGTGGCTCATGCTTGTAATCCCAGCACTTAAGAAGGCTGAGATGGGAGGACTCCCTGAGGCCAGGAGTTTGAGACTAGCCTGGGCAACATACTGAGATACTATCTCCACACAAAATTTAAAAGAATAATCTGAGCATGGTGGTGCACTCCTGTAGTCCCAGTAATCCTAGCTACTGGGGAGGCTAAGGTAAAAGGATTGTTTGAGCTCAGGAGTTTGAGGTCCCAGTAAGCTCCAACCTGGGCAACTCAGTGATACTCCATCTCAAAGGGGGGTGGGGGAGGAGGGAAGCAAACATAAGAGGCATTAGGAAGTTTGTTAAAATCATAACAAAATATGACAATCAAAATTTGTGAGTTACAGATAAAACAGTACCTAGAGGAAGATCTTTCTGAAACTTATAACTATATAAAAAAATATGTGTTCGTGGTTTAAAATATTCAGTTCTTGCCAAGTTGATGTGTAGATTCGATGTAATCTCATGCCAAATTGATGACAGTTGGGTAGGTGCTATCCAAGGTTTCATGCATCTATTAAGGAGTTTTGGATAAGGAGGGGACTATTGTATATAGACAATACTAATGCAGTATAGAAAAAAATTATAGAGTAATGACATACCTGTTTTTGTTCACATTTCATATGTTTGTGTGTACTCAGTGCTTTTTGTCAGCATGTGTATTTTTTTATGTACGCTGCTTTCCCTTTTGGTGGCTCTCCTCTTCCTCTTTGCTCCCATTGCCTACCCTACAGAACATCTTCTAGCTGTACTTAAAACCTATCAACAGGCCAGGCATGGTGGCTCACACCTGTACTCCCAGCACTCTGGGAGGCCAAGGCAGCTTGAGCTCAGGAGTTCGAGATCAGCTGTTGTGTGAAATCTGACAATTAAGTTTGTGAACTTGCCACCGTGCTGTTATGTTGGCAGCACTATACCAACAACTCAGTAAGGGTTTGTAATTCTCATATGTCAGTATCTCACAGTTTTGTTCATGTCACCCAAGAGGCAGTGTCTTACAGAGCAGCATTCTTTATTGTTGTGTGTTTTTGTGTATTTGTATGATGACAGCTTTGATGGCCACTCCAGGCAAAGAGTTCCAAAATTGCTTTGAAGGGTGACTAGGTGCTGGTGTTGGTGCATAGCTTCCCAAGGGGAGTACTTCAAAGATGACCTTAGTGATATTCAGCACTGAGGTAGGTAGCACTTTCTCTAAGATGAGTTCATGAACTTAAATGTCAAACCTCCTATACTTAGGTGTGTTGTTGTGGGGAAAGGGGAGATTGTCACTGATTTATGACAATAAAATCATGTAATGTATACAACTTGATACATTGTTTTTCTCACTCCATAATACAGTTTATTGCCCATGGATATCCAGCAAAATCAATTAATCATATCATTAATGAATGATTTAATTCATTCTTTTCAGTGATTGAGGAAGATGTATCATAATTATATAATGATCTTCCTAATCATATGTGTTGAATTTTAATGACTGGTTTCCATTTTTTATTTTCTTTCACTATTAAAAATGTGGCAGTAAACATCCCACCCATCCCCCGCTATCTTCATGCTCCTGGAATAAATATCCATACATGCTTATATAATAAACTTTTATTTCTGTGTATTAGTTTTCTTTTTTCTTTTTTCAGTTTTTGGCCGGGGCTGGGTTTGAACTAGGATAAGGGGCCGGTGCCCTACCCCTTTGAGCCACAGGCACCGCCCATGTATTATTTTTCTGTAAGCTAGTTTTTTGGTCAAAGGCTATATGTATTTTTATTTTTGATAAATAATGTCAGATTACTTTCCAAAGGGGTCTTACATTTCATATTCCAACCAGCAACATACATTTTGGTCTGCATTCCTGTCATAAAATATGTTACAGTTTTCAATTTTTGCTTATGTAAAAATATAAATTAAAATATTTTTAATTTAAAGGATTTTTTCAGTATAGCTAATAAATTGGAGCTTTTTTCTTAGACAGAGTATCACTCTGTTGCCCTAAGTAGAATGCCATGATATCATGGCTCACAGCAACTTCAAACTCTCAGGTTTGAGTGATCCTCTTGCCTCAAAGCCTTCCAAATAGCTGGGACTACAGTCATGTGCCACTGTATCCATTTTTTTTTTTCTATTTTTAGTGGAGATGGGATGTAGTTTTTGCTCAGGCTGGTCTCTAACTCCTGAGCTCAAGAAATCCACCTGCCTCAGCCTCCCAAAGTGCTCGGATCACAGGTGTGAACCACCACACCCAGAAAATTTGTGCATTTTAAAATGTTAGCCATTTGAATTAGTTTTGCGAAATTCTTTTTTATATTCTTCATACATTTTTCTATTCATTTTCTTTCTTTTTTTATCACTTTTTAAAATTTCAGAATATTAGGGATACACGTTTTGTTTACATACTTTGTTTTTGTACAGGTTGAGTCAAAATTATAAGTGTGTCCTTCACCCAGACAGTGTGCACTGTACCCAATAGGTGTGAATTTACTCATCCCCTTCCTCCCCCCAGCTTGATTTTCATTGAGATTCACTTCCATATATGCACTTAAGGGTTGATTGATTAGTTCTAACTTGGTATTGAGTACATGCGTTTGTTTTCCCATTCTTGTGATGTTTCACTTAGAAGAATGGTTTCTGCCCAGGCTGTCACAAAAGATACTAGATTGTTATTTTTTTTAATGGCTGAGTAGTACTCTATAGTATGCCTATATCACATTTTATTAATCCATTTATGTATTGGTGGGTACTTGGGTTGTTTCCACATGTTTATGATTGTGAATTTTGCTGCTATTAACATTTGAGATCAGGAGTCCTTTTGATAAAATGACCTTTTTTTCTTTTGAGTAGATACCCAGCAGTGGGATTGCTGGATCAAATGGTAGGTCTACTATAAGTTCTTTTTCCATAGAGGTTGTACAGTGTCACCAACAGTGTATAAGGGTTCCTTTCATTCTGTTTACACACCAGCATCTGTTGTTTTGGGACCTTTTAATATGAGCCATTTTCATTGGGGTTAGGTGGTATTTTGTTGTGGTTTTGATTTATATGTCTCTAATGATTAGAGATGTTTGGCATTATTTTCATGAGTTTGTTGACTGTTAACATATCTTCATTTGAAAAGTTTCTGTTGGCCAGGCATGGTGACTCATGGCTGTAATCCTAGCACTCTGGGAGGCTGAGGTAGGTGTTTTGCATGAGCTCACTAGTTCAAGACCAGCCTGAGCCAGAGTGAGATCTCCTCTCTCAAAAAAATAGCTGTGTGTGTGGCAGGTGCTTATAGTCCCCGTTATTTGGGAGACTGAGGCAAGACGATAGCTTAAGCCCAAGACTTTGAAATTGCTGTGAGCTGTGACACCATGGCACTTTACTGAGGTTAACAAAGTGAGACTATGTCTCAAAAAAAAAGTCTCTGTTCATGTCATTTACCCCATTTTTAATCAGGTTGTTTGGGTGTTTTGGCTGATTTGCTTGAGTTCTTTGTAGATTCTTGTTATCAGTCCTTTATCCAGATGTATAACATGCAGGTATTTTCTCCCATTCTGTGGGTTGTCTATTTGCTTTTTTTTTTTTTTAATTGAGATAGAGTCTTACTTTGTCACCCTCAGTAGGGTGCTGTGGCATCATAACTCACAGCAGCCTCAAACTCTTTGGCTCAAGCGATTCTCTTGCCTCAACTTCCCAAGTAGCTGGGATTACATGCACCCACCACAAGACCTGGCTATTTTTTTTGTTTGTTTGTTTAGCAGGCCCAGGGAGGGTTTGAACCCACCAGCCTGGGAGCATATGTCCGGCGCACATGAGCTACACGCGTCCAGCCTATTTGCTCTTTTGATTGTGTCTTTGACTGTGCAGAAGACTTTTAATTTTATCAGGTCCCAGTTACTTATTTTTCATTGCTGCTGTGATTGCTTTGGGGGTGTTCTTCATGAATGTTTTGCCTAGGCTGATAGCTTTAAGCATTTCCTTAACATTGTCTTATAGAGGTCTTACAGTTTTCTGCCTTAGGTTTAAGTCTTTTATCCATCATGAGTTAATTTTTTGCAAGTGGTGTGAGGTGTGGATCCTGTTTCAGTCTTTTACTTGTGGTTATTCAGTTCTCCCAGCACCATTTATTCATTGAACAAGGATTCTATTCCCCAGTGTATCTTTTCATCTGTTTTGTCAAAATTCAGGTGAGCATATGAGGATTATTTCATCTCTGGATTCTCTGTTCTGATTTATAGGTGTCATCTCTGTTTTTATGTGAGTATCATGCTGTTTTGGTTTCTATAGCTTTGTGATATAGCTTGAAGTCTGGTAAAGTGATTCCTCCCATTTGTTCTTATTATGTAAGGATGCATTGGCTATGTGGGCTCTTTGCTGCTTCCAGCAAAGATCTGCAAAAAATAGTATTGGTATTTTAATTAGAATTGCATTGAATCTGTAAATCACTTTGGGTAGCATAGCCGTTTTAACAACATTGATGCTCCTGATCCATGAACATCCATCTCTTTACATCCTCTGCAGTTTCTTTTCTCAGTGTTTCCTAATTCTCCCCAGAGAGGTTTTTTACCTTCTTTGTTAAGTATATTCGTAGGCATTTTATTTTCTTTGTTGCTACTGTGGAAGGTATTGCATCTTTGATTTGATTCTTAGTTTATCTGTTGTGAGCATATATGAAAACTAGTGTTTTGTGCATATTGATTTTATAAACTGAGACTTTGCTGTATTTATCAATTCCAGGAGTCTCTTAGTTGAATGTTTGGGTTTTCTAAATGTAAGATGTTATTGTCAGCAAAGAGTTAAGATTTGATCTCTTCTTTTCTCATTTGAACCTGCTTGATTTCCTTCTCTTGCCTAATTGTTCTGGCAAGAACTTCTGCCACTATGTTGAATAAAAGTGGTGAAAGTGGGCAACTTTGTTTACAGTCAATATCATACTGAACAGGGAGAAAATTGAAAGCATTCCTGCTTAGAATTGGAATCTTTATTGTTTTCTAATAAATTTATGTTTTCTTTGTGTATTAATAGCCATATGGCTATCATGAAATCATTTTTTTAGATCTGTCTTTTGCTTTTTGTTATTGATATTTGAGAATTTTATTAATTGTCAAACAATAATTATATATTTTTGGGGTATAATGTGTTTTTTGATACCTGTATCGATTGTGGTATGATCAAATCAGAATAATTAACATATTCAACACCTATATACTTAACATTTATTAATGATAAGAACATTTAAAATCTCTTAAATGCAATTTAATGATAAGAACATTTAAAATATCTTAAAGCAATTCTGCAATTCCCAATACATTGGTATTAACTATAATAATCATGCTGTGAACTCAGTCTGTTGTTATCAATTATCAATTTGATTCTATGGCAGTCAGAGAATATATTTATGTTATTCGAGTCTTTTAAATTATATTGCAACTTGATTTTTGGCTCAGAATGTGCTCTTATCTTTGTAAACTCACATTGCGCTGGTGTTGGATGAAATGTTTTATGAAAGTTAGTTAGGTTCTTTTGGTCAATGATCTTGTTCAAACCTTCCATATCCATATTGATTTTTCATCTCCTTATTTTATAAATTATTGAGAGAAGAATATTGAAATCTGTTTATTCTGTGGGTCTACATATTTGTTCTTTGAGTTCTCTCAGCTTTTGCTTTTATGCATTCTCAGTTGAGAAATAATTGGAATACCTATGGCCTGTTCATAAAATGATGGGTTATCATGATAGAATGACCCTCTTTATCCTTATTAACATTTTTTGCCTTAAAATCTACTTGGTCTGATTTAATGTCCTTTTCTAATATTTTTGTCATCTGGGTGAGTTTTGTTTAATTAATATCTCTCTTCATTATAGGTTATATTTTCTTGCCCTTTTTTTTTTCTTTGCACAGGCCTGGTGATTTTGAATTGCATGCCAGTTATGGTACATTTTATTTAGCGGTATGGTAGATATTTTTATATTTCTACACATAAGGTAATGCATTGTTGTTGAATACAATCAAATGACTTGGAAATAGTGTGACCCATCTGAATCATGCTTTTAAGATTTGTTCGGCAGGATCAAGTAGCATTGAGGCTAGGGCTGATTTTCCCTAGAACTGTGGCAGAATTCTTCTGACTACTCTATACAATGTGCAGTGAACCTTGAGATTTTTTTTTTTTATTTTTTATTTTTTTATTTTTCCAAATCTTAACATTTTAAATGAAATATAGCATACAGGCACCACTAAAAGTAATCACAAAAAATGTTCAATGTCTTTGGCAATTATTTATACCCGTTTTCCATAGCAGTATGTGTGACCAAATGCCTTTTTTCATTTTTGCAGTCAGCAATGTGATAGTTCCCCATTTCTCTCTCTGGTAATGTCTAGATTTTTTAGCTCAGTATTGGAGGCTCTCCACAGTCTCACCCAACCCCTCTCCCTTGCCTTTTTGCCTCTTTCCCAAATTCTGTAGCTCAATACCATCGTACTTCCCCATTGAAAAGAAATGATGATACGTTACAAATAAAAGCTCATTTCACAGGGCTAGCATACATACTGACTTCCAGAAAATGTCAGCATTCTCAAATTTTACAAATTATCCATCAGGCTCTTCTTTCCTTACAAATTTGACTTTCAACTCTAGTAATTTGTTTCCAGTGTTTTGTCTTCCACCTGATTATAAGTTCTAAGAGAAGAGATGATTCTTATTTGCCATACCCTTTCCCAGCAAAGAGCTTGACAGGTAGTGGGTGCCAAATAAATGTGAGCGATTAAGTGAATTATGGCATTTTGTAGCAAACCAATATTTTTATAAATGTCTAGATTAAGCTAATCAAAATTATTCTGAGTCTGTGAGAGGGGGAATTATGGCATGATTTTAGGCTAAGTGATTTACAAGCCAGCCTAGAACCTTGAGATTTTTTACTATGACTGTGAGTTCTGAATAATAGTCACTGTAATTGTTTTTTTACTTTTGAAACATTTATTTTAAATGACAAATAACATCACATATATTTATGATATACAATAAGATGTTTTGATAAATGTGTACATTGTGGAATGGCTAAATCATATTAATGAACATTATCTACTTCCTCACATACTTAATTTTTTGTTTTGTGGTGAGAGCACTTAAAATCTATCTTCTTAGCAATTTTCAAGTATATAAAACTTTGTTATTAACTGTAGTCACCTTATTGTATAAGAGATTTCTTGAACTTACTCTTCCTAACTGAAATTTTTTTTAATTGTTGGGGATTCATTGAGGGTACAAAGAACCAGGTTACATTGGTTGTATTTAGTCTCTCTTATAATTGGGTCTTGCCCCCAAAAGGTGTGTCACTCTGTGACCCCTAACTCCCCTCTCTCCTTCCTTCTCTTTGCTCTCCCGTTCTCCCATCCCCCACCCACCATGTACTAGGTCATTAATTGTCCTCATGTCAGAATTGAGTGCATAGGATTCTTGCTTCTCCATTGTTTTGATGCTTTACTAAGAATAGTGTGTTCCACTTCCATCCAGGTTGATACAAAAGATGTAAAGTCTCTATCTTTTTGATATCTGAATAGTATTCCATGGTATACATATACCACAGCTTATTAATTCATTACTGGATTGGTGGGCATTTAGGCTGTTTCCACATTTTGGCAATTGTAAATTGAGCTGCAATAAACAGTGTCGTGTAAGTGTCCTTATGGTAAAAGGATTCTTTTTTCTTCTGGGTATATGCCCAGTGATGAGATTGCAGAATCAAATAGATCTAGTTTGAGTTCTTTGAGGGTTTTCCATACTTCCTTCCAAAAGGCTGTATTAGTTTACAGTCCCATTGTGATGGTCAGTATGTACAATAGGTAGAAGTATTTTGTAGAGCTGGTCTTGTGGCAAACTTTCTCAATGTTTGCGAAAGATTTGATTTCTCCATCAATTTTAAATATTAGCTTAGCATGATATAGAATTCTGGGCTGGAAATTGTTTTAAGTAGATTAATGGTAGATGACCATTGTCATCTGGCTTGAAAAGTTTCCTTGGATAAGTGTGCAGTCACTCTGATGGATTTGCCTAACTAGGTCAATTGGCACTTACTCCTTGCAGCCTGCAGAATCTTTTCTTTTATCTTGACTTTGGACAGGTTCATTAAATGTGTCTTGGAGAAGCTCGATTTGCGTTGAGATGACCTGGGGTCCGATATCCCTCTGAAAGGAGTGTGGTATTTGATCCCTCTGAATCTTTGGTGATATTTGGGAGATTTTCATTTGTAATATTCTCTAGTATGGTTTTCATTCCTCTGGAACATTCTTCTTCCCCTTCTGGAATACTATAAATCGTATGTTTGAAGGCTTCATGAAATCCCATAACTTATCAGTGAACATTCTGTTTTCTCTCTATTTCTTTCTCTTTCTTTAACTGCCTGTGTTAGCTCAAGAGCTTTATTCTCTAACTCTGAGATTCTTTCTTCTGCATGATCTAATCTGTTATTGATACTTTCTACTGCATCTTTAAGTTTCCTGATTGACTGCTTCAATTCCTTAAGCCCCGCTATATCCTTTCTATATTCTTCATATTGTTCATCTCTTATTTGATTCTGTTTTTGGATTTCTTTTTTTTTTTTTTGTAGAGACAGAGTCTTACTATACTGCCCTCGGGTAGAGTGCTGTGGCATCACACGGCTCACAGCAACCTCTAACTCTTGGGCTTACGCCATTCTCTTGCCTCAGCCTCCCAAGCAGCTGGGACTACAGGCGCCCGCCACAACGCCCGGCTATTTTTTGTTGCAGTTTGGCCAGGGCTGGGTTTGAACCCACCACCCTTGGCATATGGGGCCGGCGCCCTACTCACTGAGCCACAGGCGCCGCCCTGGATTTCTTTTTGATTATTTCCACTTTCTCAGCAATTTCCTTCATTGTTTTTATCATCCATATTTTAAATTCCCCTTCTGTCATTGCTAACATTTCTTTATAGGAGGAACCCTCTGCAGTTATTAACTCATGGTCCTTTGAGGGGGTTGCTCTGGTCTGGTTTTTCATATTGCCAGGATTTTTCTGCTGTTTCTTCCTCATGAGTGTTTTCTTTTGTATGTTTCCTTGCCCTAATTTTCCTTTCACTTCCTCTTGCTCTTTAAATTACCATGCCTCTGTACAGTAACTTTGCCAGAGGTGTTGATGTGTTCTTTTGGTACAGGACTGAAAGGATGAGATGATTGAAGGTCAAGAGGGAAAAAAAGAGTTAAAGAAAAAAGCGAAAGGAAAGGGGGTATGTAAAAGGGAAGATTGACAAAAAGAAGAGAGGCACAGAATGAGGGAGACCTGAGTAATAAAGGTGTACACCTTAAAACCCCCCAACCTCTGGGGGTATTGGGTTGGTTGGTTCTCTTGAGGTATGCAGTTCTTTGCCAACTTGAGCAGACACAGTACCCCACCTCCACCAAATAGAGAAGAAAAACAAAAATACTATAAATCAAACCACAACAAACAAACAAAAAAACCTTACAGGATAAAATTGGGGGAGAAAACAAATAAGAAGGGCAGAAAAACTAGCAAAAATGAAGTTACTATTAAAGGAGGCAATGATGAAAAATTATATTTTCATCAAAAAATGAAGAAAAACAAAAAAGAAAAATCTAGGTGGCAAAATTTGAAATTAAAAAAAAAAAAGAAAGAAGCAAAAACAAAAAACAGTTATCTTGCTGAATATTGCCTGGGTAACAGGTGATCTTCTGGGGTTTGAGATGCTAATCAGAGTGCTCATACAGCTGTGTAAGATGAAGACTAAAGGCCTCTGCTGACTTCTTTGCCCTCAATCCTCACAGGTTGAGGACCTGAATCTCTCCTCAGCCCGCTTAAAAGACACTTTAAACCATGACCCTTGGCTAAGACTCTGCTTTCCCAGGATAGCCAGTGTCACTGGGATCTCTCCTGAAGTGGCTGCCTGCTTTATCAGGCACACCAAAACCAGCCCCACTCTACCTTCTAAGGGCCAAGAAGGATACAAGGCAGCTCTCCTACTGTACAATGAAATCTCTGCTCCTCCCTGAACTCTCAGTCCTGGCCTCTGGGTGCTGTTCAAAGTCACTTGATCACTTGCCCAAGGTCTCCCAGCACAGGCCTCTCTTTGGAACCCTGAAGGTGGAGCCTGCAGGGCAGCTCTCTCACAATGGCTACACAGCTGCAGGCAAACAATGAAAACTCTGTTCTGGCCCAGTGGCTCAGTCGTGGACTCTGGACACTGCTCGAAGTCACTTGCACACTTGCCCAAAGTAACTCAACCAAGTGCGCAAGTCCAAACAAAGAAAACCACCCTCAGGGAGGGCCTTCCCTGTCTGCCGTCTCCCTGCTGCTGCTGTAGCTACAGCTGTGACAGCCGCCACGGCCTCAGGCTGAATGCAACCACTTGCCACTTCTCCACTGCTTTTGGCCTCCTCCTGAGGTCTAGAAGTCTCCCGCTGCCTCCCTACATCCCAAAGTGATATTTTTGGGCAGAGCTCACAAGCCCAAAGGTGCCTGGAATCTCCCAATCTCACCCCGCCAGGTTCAAAGAAGCCGTTACTTGGCGGCCATCTTGCTCCTCCTCCTCTTCCTCTCACTATAGATTTTTAGGTTGTTTCTTTCACTTCTCTCAGGTTGTTTTACATACATAGGTTGGTTAATACTTACTATGTAGCTGAAGACTGCTAATCTTCTGAGCTCTGTTACTTTGCAGCTCTCTCAGCAGTTTTAATGCTGGCCTGCAAACTTTAGTTGCCTTGATCTCCCTGTTCTTTGTACTGCAAGGGATGATTATGCTCTAATTGGGTTACTTTGTCTTGGTCTGATCCCAGCAAAGTCTTTCCAGATAGTGTGCTTTGGTAATAGTAGGTATCCCTACTTTGTTTTCTCTCTTAGGATCACTATCTTTTATTGCTTGATGTTTAATGTCTTAAAGACTTTTTTCCTGTATGCAGTAGAACCTCTGTAAATTGACTACACAGGGGACTATAAAAAATAATTAACATATGGAAATGGTCAACATAAGGAACCAGGCCTACTGTATTGACATGTACATGTGGTGCATGTTTGTCTGTAAAAATTAGGTGGTCAATATAGGGAGGTGGCGAACAATAGAGGTCCTACTGTATTATATTCATTTTTGGTATGGTTTAGGTGCCACTATGAATTCAGTCCTTGGTTACTCTGTCTTTACCAGATGTTACAGTGTTTGACCCTTGAATTTGGTTTTTTAAAACTGCTATGTTAACAGTTTTCTATTTTGTTTTTCTACCCCTTTCTGTTTTCTGCTATGTTTATGTTAATATATTTCCAGAATTTGGTTGTAGGTATTTTGTGAGGCTGAGCTGGCTCTCCATCTGCCAATATCTTCTGTATTTCTGGGATTGTGCTAGATACTGTGAGTAGACAGTATCTACTATGACTCCTGTCAAGTGTGAATTCCAGTCTAGTGGGAAGTGTACAGCAGTATAGAGCTATGTAAGGAAATAAGGTTAACCTCTAAAATCTTATTTATGTTCCTAATGTTGTATAAAATATGTATCCATTAAGAAAATACCTTTTTGGAAGATTATTTCTGAGGGTGAATTAGTCTGATATTTAGCTTCATGCTCTATCATGGAAGTGAATATTAACCTGTACTAATCATTTATATCTAACTTCAACTAAACAAGTTATTATTTTAATAGGAAGTGGAAAGCTTAAGAAAATAAAGGAGAGTAAAAAAATTTTTTTTAAAAATAAAGGAGAAAAGCATTTCCCTATGAGGAGGAAAAAGTGTCCTGGGGATTTTAGGCTCTTAACATCAAGTTCTATGTAATTCTTCCCTTTCTATTTTGCTTTTGATTTCTCTTGCCTGGTATGTTCAAATAGCAAAAGCAAATTTTTGGAAGGTCAACAAACATTTTTCTTTTTCGTTTGAGACAGAGTCTCACTGTGGTGCCCTCAGTAAAGTGTGGTGGCATCATGGCTCATAGCAACCTCAAACTCTTGGGTTTAAGTGATTCTCTTGCCTCAGCCTCCCAAGTAGCTGGGATGATAGGCGCCTGCCACAACACCCTGCTCTTTTTTGGTTGCAGTTGTCATTGTTGTTTAGCAGGTCTGGACTGGGCTCAAACCTGCCAGCCTCAATGTATGTGGCCAATGCCCTTACTCACTGAGCTATAGGGGTTGAGCCAAATGTTTTTCTTTTAATTCATTTAAATAGCTTAAGCACCAGAGAAGCTTCCAATGGCCAAAAAATAAGTAGTCTATCTAGGCTGATACTATTCTAACTTGAAGATTTAGTTCATAGTTTGTATATCTAGGGAGGGCTTTCTTTAAAAAAAAACTTTACCTGTCCACACTTTCAAAAAATTTTATAAATTCACTTTTTTTTAAATTGACAAATAATGATTGTACATAATGGGGTACATAGAGATGTTTTGATACATGTTATATATAGTGATCAGATTAATTAATGTATCTATTACCTTGGACATTTATCATTTCTTTGGGAACATTGAATATTCTGAAAGCATATTTGAATTAGGCAAAAATCTTTATTGGATAAAGATAATAAGACTCAGTAAGATACCAGACTATATATCTTTTAGTAGCATTTCTTATTACTCTAAAATATTGAAATTTTATATTGAAATTTTTCTTTTGTATAGATACTAAAAATCAAATAGGGCCCTTTCATACTTTTTTCATGATAATATTGACCTTGTGGCTTTGTTTTGGTATGTTTCTATTTTTTTATAGAAGAAATTTATTAAATATGTCAAATTCAATGTATTAAATCCTTCCCACGTTATAAATGTAATGCCAATGGGATTATTCTACAAATTTACAAAATAATTTTTAAGTTCTTTTATTCTTAATTTCGGATTAATGTGAGGGTACAAACAATTGGGTTACAGTGTTTGGATTTGTTAGGTAGAGTCCCTGTTGTAGTTGTGTCTTGCTCCCAGAAGGTGTGTCATATACCCTTACATTGTGCCCATTAAGTGGGAGCACACCAGGCCCCTCCCCCGACTCCCTCCCTGCGTTTCTGTTTTAAAAAGTATCTTCAAATGCAAACATCTCTATTTTAATTCAAATACTTAAGTATTCTAAATTCATTCTGCTCTTTCTCTGCAAATTTAACATCTAGCTTTTTACCTTATATGCTGCTATGAAAAAGAAATGAAATATACTAATGTTCCTTTATATTGTTCCTTAATATCCTTTTGCAGTATATTTCTTGCCTTTAACAAAAAATCAGACAGCAGGTATATGTTAAATTAAAAAAAAAAACTGAATTAAAATGAGTTGAAAGATAGAAAAATACCTTCTTTGTTCTCCTTCATTACTACATTTGGCTGTTGACTCCTTAAGATGGTTATTAAATGCTGGTTGAAGAAAGAGATAGCTTTTATTATGCATCATTTAGAATGCAAATTATTTTTAAGCTGAAGAATATTGAAAATAAAACAACCAAGTAAAGAATCTGAATTATTTACAGGCCAAGGGCTTAAAGGTACATCACTCCAGCGCAAATATTAAATTAGGAAATGGGAATTTCAGTTTGCCATAAATCTGTCTGCCATAGCAGCTTTTAAAATAAAATAGTTTTACCCATCTAAAGCTACATCAATTTGCCAGTCAGTGCTTCATGTATCTAAGAGCGTTCTGTGAAAATATCAATATCATTGGTTAATATAAATGAAATTAATTTTTAAAGCTGTGCTAAAGGTTGACATCTGAAAAATTGCATTACTTTGCAGAAGAGAAATTTCTGTCTTCTAGTGAAATTTCAGGTCATGAGGGCAAGTAATTTTCACAATCTTCAATGGGTGCCAGTGAAATATGAACTTCATTGTCACCTAGCCCCAAAGCGATAAGATAAAATGAGCTGATACATCATTTGCTGTGGTTTTATCATCTTCTTCAGTAATTGGAAGAGAAAACATGAGAGTGTGTGTGTTTGTATGCTCCCCTTCAGCCCCTCCCAACTGCCCCATCATCCACACCCAGGCTAAAGCCATTTTAGCCCAATCAATACAAAGGTCACATAGCATTTTATTTATATATTTTTAATTTTTCTTACTGACTTAAACAGCCAAGTGGAACATTAGAGTAATGAATATGTTTAATTGAATTTGTCACCCATGAAAATGCTAAGGAGAATACTGTATTATATCATAGTTTTAGAAAACAGAAGGCAAATATACTATATAGATGAAAAGAAATTAAATAACACACAGTTACTTTAAAAGGCAATTATATATTTGTGACCTTCACTTTTATATGTTTAATAACAAAATTACCATCTTAAATTTTCAACCAGAGTCAGCTATGTCATTTTCAAATTTAAAAAAGTCCTCTGAATTTTGCTTAAAGAATATGTGTTTGAAATATAAAACTGAAAGTCATGTGGTTGATGAAGTAAATACTTAAATCAACTAGAATTCAGTTGATTAAATAAATAGAATAAATTAAGTGCTATGCTTTGATATCAAGTTTCAGAGAAAACTATATGCAGTAAAATGCTAAACCTATGTTAATAATAGAGTGATGCGGGGCGGCGCCTGTGGCTCAAGGAGTAGGGCGCCGGTCCCATATGCCAGAGGTGGCGGGTTCAAACCCAGTCCCGGCCAAAAAAAAAAAAAAAATAATAGAGTGATGCAACTTTTAAATACTTAAAATTAATTTAAACCTATTTGTTCAAAGTGTAATTATAAATACAACATTTGCACATTAGTGATAAGTTAATATGCAAGTATTTTTCAACGTGTTTTCATTTTCAAGATTTCAAGTATTTACTGTTTTCTCATATTAACATAAGCTTTGAGACTATAAATTATGTTCCACTAAAATAGGATATAGAGCAGCAGTTCTCAACCTGTGGGTTGCAATCCCTTTAGGGGTCTCCTGCATATCAGATATTTATATAACAATTCATAACAGTAGCAAAATCGCAGTTATGAAGTAGCAACGAAAATAATTTTATGGTTGGGGGTCACCGCAACATGAAGAACTGTATTAAAGTGTCGTGGCGTTAGAAAGGTTGAGAACCACTGATATAGAGTGTGTTTTTCTAGACTTACCTAGCATTGGTGTCATTGCTTAATTCATGACATGATTAATTTATAATTTGTGTACTGTTAAAACCATTTCTTGATGTTAAATACATCCATACAGTTTGAGAACAATTTTTTTGTGAAATTTTAAATATTAATGTATCTAATAAAATCAGATAATACATATATCAAAATTTGATATATCTGAATGTATTTTTATTACAAACTCCTTCAGAAATCAATATGGAATTGTCTGAAAAATAAAACTGCTTCAGAAATTGAAAAATATTGGCTTAGTTTATGCTATGCTAGTTTTAAACATTAATAATAGTATTTTTAAAAATTCTGTATATGCATACCTCCATGTAAATATTTGTGTTTTAGAGGTAAAATATTTGATCTCCTCTTAATATTTTTTCTTTCAAAAAAGAAATCGAAAACATTTTAAATTTATTGAAAGTAGTTTTTGTAGGTTTTGAAATAAAACCTTTTTTTCTTTATTTAAATGTGGCTTTAACCATTTTAAATCTACTTTTTAAAATGCCTAATATGAATATATAAGAGTATCATATAGTTGGGCAATAAATGTAAGTTTCTATTTTTGTTCTTTGGTGAGAATGAAAAAACACAAGAGTTTTATTTGGATAAATTCATAAGCTTTTGCAAAAGGTACTGGTAAAGGGAAACTGAGAAATGCTTCTCTTTTACCAGGAGTAAATGTAACAAGGTGAAGAAAATTTCCTATGTTTTGATAGTATACTATTTGTAGGGAAGAAGGAAGAAATGTGTGCATTATTGGGGGAAATAATATATCTTTTTTCACAAGGTACAATTTTTAGATACAAACTTTAAAGGAGATGTTTGATTTTTAAATGTAAAGCGATAGAATATATGTGTATATATTATATGTGTGTGTGTAAATTAAATACTGATTTTTCCTCTGCTCTGACACCCTTACATTAGCATTTATCTAATAAGCCAGCTTTGTTGAAACAAATAATAAAAAAGTTGAAAGTTTAATTCATTGATAATAACAATAAAACAAGGTTGTAAACATTCAAAAAGAGTGAAGATTTCAAGCTATTTTAGAGTTGGGGTCATAACTGCAGAGCAATGGTAATGATGCAGTTTCCATGGCAACTGATTCACTGGAGGGCTAGACCTCTGTCTAGGGTGCTGTCAGTGTACGTAGAGTTTCAGTGAACAGAAAGTCCCAAAGAAGGGTCTGCTACTACCTAATCCAGTTTTAATTGAACTCTAGAGACTTTGAAGTGAATCCTCAGACCAGGCGTATACTATTCCAATAAGAAATGAACCTCTTACTTAGCTAGGCCTCAGCTGCTTTTCACTACTGACACCTTTTCCTAATGAATACTTTAAAGAAATTCTGTTATATAAATTTCAGCTAGTGATTCTTTAGTTAAGAGATTCTTTGTTTCTATTTTAAACCCCAGCTATCTTGGCTATAACTATAGGACTTCACTTCTGAATCTTTCTTTCCAAATTAGGCTTTTTTGTATAAGATTTTAATTTTTGACACTTTGGCAATTTTAAGTAACTTGCTATCCCCTGTCCTGTTTTTTTTTTTTTTCTCTGAGTTTTAAAACTTTATTACACCTCCTTATGTTTAACTTGGAAAGTACACTCTCATACATTCAGTATACCCTTTATTTTAGGTTTGAAAATGTACAAAGCAGTGCTGTTATTTATGGATGTATGTGTACTAGTAGTACAAAAACTGTACTGATATGGGGATAATAAACCTCAAAACAAGGACAGTGATTGGCTCTGATAAAAAGTAGGAAAAAATCCTAAAATGATGCTTTAGTGTGCTCATTTCTGCTAACAAATGGAATATTCTAGATAATAATGAAATCATTATCTGGATGACCAGAACTTTGCAATGATTTGCTTCAACATTATGAGCAATAAGTCTTATTATTCAGCTCCATTTATATAAAAAGTATAATTTTCAGGCCAGTATATGACATTCCTAGCATATAATAGAGCTTAACAGATCCTTTGTTATTTTCTTTTCGTTTTCCTTTTTTCCTTAACCCAAGTATAAGAAAGCGAAGAGATAATTAAAATTTCTAATAATTTGGGTTCTAGTTTAATGTATTTAACCTGTTTTATTGATTAATGATTGAGTGACAGTGTCTTGCTGTGTTGCCTAGGCTGGAGTGCAGTGACATGATCAGAGATATATTGAACTCCTGGGCTCAAGCAATCCTCCTACCTCAGCTTCCTGAGGGGTTAGGACCAGGGGCACATGCCACCATGCCCACCTAATTATTATAATTATTATTATTATTATTATTTTTTATAGAGACAGTCTCTGTCTATGTTGTCTAGGCTGGTCTCTGGCCTCAGCCTACCAAAGTGCCGGGATAACAGATGTGAACCACCATGCCCAGCCCTTAAGTCTTTTTTAGAAACATGGCAAAGTGGTATGTAATAGAAGCTCTGGATTTCTGGGTTAGGAAACCTGAGAGTAGGCCTGACTCTGCCATTAATTTGCCAAGGGACTTTTTATTAAGTATAGTAAAACTTCTGTAATTGATCACCCCAGGGACTGTAACAAACTTGTCAACATACAGAGGTGGTTAACATAAGGAACTAACCTCCGGTACTAATTAGGTCAACTTACAGAGGTAGTTAGTATAGGGAGATGGTCAGCTATGGAGGTTCTACTGTATTTAACGTGTTTGCATCTCATTTTTCTTATGAATGGAATAGTTGAATACATTGGACCATAATTGTTTGTGAACACATATTGAATTCTCTAATATTTGATAAATCCAGCGTGGCAAGCTCAAACTCTTGGGCTTAAGCGATTCTCTTGTGTCAGCATCCCAAGAAGCTGGGACTACAGGTGCCTGCCATAACACCTGGCTATTTTTTTGGTTGTAGTTGTCATTGTTGTTTGGTGGGCCTGGGCTGGATTCAAACCTGCCCACCCCGGTATGTGTGGCTGGAGCCCTAACCACTGAGCTACAGGCTCTGAGCCTCCAGTTTTTCTTGAGAAGGCAGAATATAAATATTTATGTAAATATTAATTTTTGCAAGTATTTTCAACTACTTGAAATTTTGTTAAAACATCATATTAGCCAAACATATAGGCCATAAATGGAATTTAGGTTGCTATGCAATGATTGATGTAGTCATTCAAAAATTTCTATGTTGTGCCACAAATTTTTCTAGCATTGGTAATACTAGAGCAAAAGTCTTTGCTCTAGCAGAACTTAGCTTCTAGTATGCAAGTGCTGAAGAAGCAATAAACAGGAAGCAAACATAATTTCAAGTAGTGATAAGTGTTATAAAGAAAATCTGGTGAGTGTAGGATGGGATAAAGTAGAAATAGAGGAAGTGAGGTTTAGACCCCGTGGTTTCCCTGAGGGGGTAAAATAAGAACAGAAATCTACGTGTGAGAATGAGCCAACCATGTGATTTGGGAAGAACAGTCTAGGCAGAGAAGAAAATAAGGAGAAAACAAAGCCCTGAAGAAAAATGAGTTGGGCTCATCAGAGTGTCCTTGATACATGGCTTCATAAACAATTATAAAGATCCTAGGAGTTTATTATATATGTAATTGGAAGTCAGTGGATGGTATTGGAAGTCAGTGGAGAGATACGATCTGATTTAGATTTTAAAAATTATGTAAGGTGCTCCCCAAGTCATAGTAAACTCCAGTGGTCAGAATAGGAGAGACACCGAATGGGAGGCCTCTGTGGACTCTGGACGTTTGGACTAACTAGTTGTCTCTCCCTGGTCATGGTAAAAGAAAGGGATACATGCAACATCTGCTTTAAAAATTCTTGATGGCAATATTAGTATTTTTGTCCTCTCTTTTCCTATTTGCTTCTCTTTATTTTACTCATACAGATATTGATTATATTGGTGAGCTAGTGGGATTTCTCTATCACCAATTTCAAAACTGAGAGCACGATTAGTTGTCATGACCTTTGAACATCCTGTTTTCTTTCTGAAAAAGTTGTACCCTTTCTTTCTGTTTCTAGGTTCCATGGTACCAGAAATCATTTCATAGAAAAATTAAAACATACACTTATTAAATTAAGCAAGGATTATTTTTTTCCAAAGAAACTACATTTTACTTTGAAAATGTTGATTTGTTTCCAAATAGGATTTGGAAAATGGAAATAAGTAAAGAAAAGAAGAGTTTGTGAAAGATACATTTTTACTATAATTTATTTTCTTCTCTGCTCATCCCATCTTTATCCCTATAATGTAGTATCCTATCTTTTGTTTCTTTTGTATCTTTTTATTCTTGGTTACTTCATTAGTATCGTTTTATTCTTGAGAGACTTTTGAGAGATATATTTTATTTTAAAAATTCAGTTTTCTTTAATAGATTTTCATTGGGTTTTGATAGCAAATGCATTTCTTTATTAATATTATTACTGGTGTGGAGAACTGCTGAATCTGGTGTTCCTTTAATACTTTCATCATTAAGCTTTTGGAATTAACTTTTTGAAAAACAAAGCTTGAATAACAAAGCAAGAAGGTGGTTTAAAACTAAAGACGGTGTTACTTTGAATCAGCAAAGCATTTTAAGCAACTGTGTCTGTCACATAGGATGACAAGCATTGTGACAAGTTACTCTGACAACCACCTACTCCATAGATTACACTGAATTCATTTTCAGGTTTGTGTTTAGTCTTAGCTGACAAAATGATACTTAACCTTTTATACAGTCAGTCTTTGTGCTTTCTGAATGAGTGGCTGTTGTCTTAACAGGGACCTAAAAGTATTGTTTTTTAAAGTTAAGAACATATTTTAAAATATGTAAAAAGTACTACAAGGCAAATTATAATCATATTTCATGAAATTGAATTGTATATTTGATTTATAAGTATGTGTGACATTCTTTGGAGGTTTTCCTTGTTTATAAGGTTTTATCTGAAACTTTATTTTCTATAATATGACTTAAAAATCAATTATAAAAGAAGTAATATGTATACACTTCCTGAGAAGCAATAGATTATATCATTGTTTTTATGAGGCCCAAATATTTATTTGTAATTAGATGTTTTATAATTTTACTTAGCTTTATTTTTTATTTTTTACTTTTTTTCCAGTTTTTGGCCGGGGATGGGTTTGAACCTACCAACTTTGGTATATGGGGCCAGTACCCTACTCCTTTGAGCCACAGGTGCCACCCCTTACTTTGCTTTTTTTTATTTAAGCTTCTTTTCCATAAATTACATTCTATTTTCTTTTCTTTTCTTTTTTTTATTGTTGGGGATTCATTGAGGGTACAATAAGCCAGGTTACACTGCTTGCAATTGTTAGGTAAAGTCCCTCTTGCAATCATGTCTTGCCCCCATAAAGTGTGACACACACCAAGGCCCCACCCCACCTCCCTCCTTCCCTCTTTCTGTCCCCCCCCATAACCATAATTGTCATTAATTGTCCTCATATCAAAATTGAGTACATAGGATTCATGCTTCTCCATTCTTGTGATGCTTTACTAAGAATAATGTCTTCCACGTCCATCCAGGTTAATACGAAGGATGTAAAGTCTCCATTTTTTTTAATGGCTGAATAGTATTCCATGGTATACATATACCACAGCTTGTTAATCCATTCCTGGGTTGGTGGGCATTTAGGCTGTTTCCACATTTTGGCGATTGTAAATTGAGCTGCAATAAACAGTCTAGTACAAGTGTCCTTATGATAAAAGGATTTCTTTTCCTTCTGGGTAGATGCCCAGTAGTGGGATTGCAGGATCAAATGGGAGGTCTAGCTTGAGTGCTTTGAGGTTTCTCCATACTTCCTTCCAGAAAGGTTGTACTAGTTTGCAGTCCCACCAGCAGTGTAAAAGTGTTCCCTTCTCTCCACATCCACGCCAGCATCTGCAGTTTTGAGATTTTGTGATGTGGGCCATTCTCACTGGGGTTAGATGATATCTCAGGGTTGTTTTGATTTGCATTTCTCTAATATATAGAGATGATGAACATTTTTTCATGTGTTTGTTAGCCATTCATCTGTCGTCTTTAGAGAAAGTTCTATTCATGTCTCTTGCCCATTGATATATGGCATTGTTGGCTTTTTTCCTGTGGATTAATTTGAGTTCTCTATAGATGCTGGTTATCAAGCTTTTGTCTGATTGAAAATATGCAAATATCCTTTCCCATTGTGTAGGTTGTCTCTTTGCTTTGGTATTGTCTCCTTAGCTATACAGAAGCCTTTCAGTTTAATGAAGTCCCATTTGTTTATTTTTTTTGTTGTTGCAATTGCCATGGCAGTCTTCTTCATGAAGTCTTTCCCCAGGCCAATATCTTCCAGTGTTTTTCCTATGCTTTCTTGGAAGATTTTTATTGTTTCATGCCTTAAATTTAAGTCCTTTATCCATCTTGAATCAATTTTTGTGAGTGGGGAAAGGTGTGGGTCCAGTTTCAGTCTTTTACATGTAGACATCCAGTTCTCCCAACACCATTTATTGAATAGGGAGTCTTTCCCCAAGGTATGTTCTTTTTGGTTTATCAAAGATTAGGTGGTTGTAAAATGTTAGCTTCATTTCTTGGTTTTCAATTCGATTCCAAGTGTCTATGTCTCTGTTTTTGTGCCAGTACCATACTGTCTTGAGCACTATGGCTTTGTAGTACAGACTAAAATCTGGTATGCTGATGCCCCCAGCTTTATTTTTGTTACAGAGAACTGCCTTAGCTATACGTGTTTTTTTCCGGTTCCATACAAAATGCAGAATAATTTTTTCCAAATCTTCAAAGTACGATGTTGGTATTTTGATAGGAATGGCATTGAATAGGTAGATTGCTTTGAGAAGTATAGACATTTTAACAATGTTGATTCTTCCCATCCATGAGCATGGTATGTTCTTCCATTTGTTAATATCCTCTGCTATTTCCTTTCTGAGGATTTCATAATTTTCTTTATAGAGGTCCTTCACCTCCTTCGTTAGGTATACTCCTAGGTATTTCATTTTCTTTGAAACTATGGTGAAGGGAGTTGTGTCCTTAATAAGCTTCTCATCTTGACTGTTATTGGTGTACACAAAAGCTACTGACTTGTGGACATTGATTTTATATCCTGAAACATTACTGTATTCTTTGATGACTTCTAGGAGTCTTGTGGTTGAGTCTTTGGGGTTCTCTAAGTATAAGATCATGTCGTCAGCAAAGAGGGAGAGTTTGACCTCCTCTGCTCCCATTTGGATTCCCTTTATTTCCTTGTCTTGCCTAATTGTATTGGCTAGAACTTCCAGCACTACATTGAATAGTAAAGGTGACAGAGGACAACCTTGTCTGGTTCCAGTTCTAAGAGGAAAAGCTTTCAGTTTTACTCCATTCAGTAAAATATTGGCTGTGGGTGTGTCATAGATAGCTTCAATCAGTTTTAGAAATGTGCCACCTATGCCTATACTCTTCACTGTTCTAATTAGAAAAGGATGCTGTATTTTATCAAATGCTTTTTCTGCATCTATTGAGAGGATCATGTGATCTTTATGTTTGCCTCTGTTAATATGTTGGATAACGTTTATAGACTTGCGTATGTTAAACCAGCCTTGCATCCCTGGGATGAAGCCTACTTGATCATGATGAATGACTTTTTTGATGCTAAGCTGTAATCTGTTGGCTAGGATTTTTTGAGAATTTTTGCGTCTATATACATGAGTGAGATTGGTCTGAAATTCTCCTTTTTGTTTGGGTCTTTTTCTGGTTTTGATATCAGGGTGATGTTTGCTTCATAGAATGTGTTGGGGAAGATTCCTTCTTCCTCAATTTTTTGGAATAATTTCTGCAGTACAGGAATAAGCTCTTCCTTGAAGGTTTGATAGAATTCTGGAGTGAAGCCATCTGGACCAGGGCATTTTTTGGTTGGAAGCTTTTTTATTGTTTCTTTGATCTCAGTGCTTGAAATTGGTCTGTTCAGGAGGTCTATTTCTTCCTGGCTGAGTCTAGGGAGAGGGTGTGATTTCAAATCAAATATTGATCCATTTCTTTCACATTGTCAAATGTCTGGGCATAGAGTTTCTGGTAGTATTCAGAGATGATCTCTTGTATCTCTGTGGGATCAGTTGTTATTTCCCCTGTATCATTTCTGATTGAGGTTACTAGAGATTTTACTTTTCTATTCCTCGTTAGTCTGGCCAATGGTTTATCTATTTTATTTATTTTTTCAAAAAAACCAACTCCTTGTTTCATTAATTTTCTGTTTTGTTTTCAGTGTCATTGATCTCTGATTTGATTTTGGATATTTCTTTTCTTCTACTGAGTTTAGGCTTAGATTGTTCTTCTTTTTCCAATTCCATAAGATCTCTTGTGAGATTGTTGATGTGCTCTCTTTCTGTTTTTCGAATGTAGGCATCTAAAGCGATGAATTTTCCTCTCAAAACTGCTTTTGCAGTATCCCACAGGTTTTGGTAGCTTGTGTCTTCATTGTTGTTATGGTCAAGGAAGTTAATGATTTCCTGTTTTATTTCTTCCTGCACCCATCTGTTATTCAACAGAAGATTGTTTAATTTCCATGCCTTTGGGTGGGGTCGAGCATTTTTGTTAGAGTTGAGTTCCACCTTTAGTGCCTTATGGTCTGAGAAGATACAAGGTAAAATTTGAATTCTTTTGATTCTGTTGATATTTGTTTTGTGTCCGAGGATATGATCAATTTTGGAGAATGTTCCATGGGGTGATGAGAAGAATGTATATTCTTTATGTTTGGGGTGGAATGTTCTATATGCGTCTATGAAGCACAGTTGTTCTAGGGTCTCATTTAAATCTTTTATATCCTTGTTTAATTTCTGTTTAGAGGATCTGTCCAGCTCTGTAAGAGGAGTGTTAAGGTCCCCTGTTATTATGGTATTATCAGATATCATATTGCTCAGACTGAGTAAGGTCTGTTTCAAGAATCTGGGAGCATTTAAATTGGGTGCATAGATATTTAGAATTGAAATGTCTTCTTGTTGTATTTTTCCCTTGACCAATATAAAGTGACCATCTTTGTCTTTTTTGACTTTAAATCCACATGTATCTGAAAATAAGATTGCAATTCCTCTTTTCTTCTGAATTCCATTTGCCTGAAAAATTGTCTTCCAACCCTTGACTCGGAGCTTTAATTTGTCTTTTGAAGCCAGGTGTGTTTCTTGCAGACAGCAAATGGATGGCTTGTGTTTTTTAATCCAGTCAACCAATCTATGTCTCTTCAGTGGGGAATTCAAACCATTAACATTTATTGAGATAATTGATAAGTGTGGTAGTATTCTATTCGTCTTATTTTGTGAGAGTCCATTGCTTAGTTTTATCTTTTGCATCAGTGTGGAGGTTAGGTTCTGTCCTTTAATTTCTGAGATCTTACTTTGCTGCTGATCCATTGTGGTGGTCAGTGCAGAACAGGTTGAAGTATTTCCTGTGGAGCTGGTCTTGTTGTGGCGAATTTCCTCAATGTTTGTATATCCGTAAATGATTTGATTTCTCCGTCAATTTTGAAGCTTAGCTTAGCAGGGTATAGAATTCTGGGCTGGAAATTGTTCTGTTTAAGTAGATTAAAGGTAGATGACCGTTGTCTTCTTGCTTGGAAAGTTTCATTAGAGAACTCTGCGGTCACTCTGATGGATTTGCCCCTGTAGGTCAACTGGCGCTTACTCCTGGCAGCTTGTGGAATGTTTTGTTTTGTCTTGACTTTGGACAGGTTCATCACAATGTGTCTTGGAGAAGATCGGTTAGAGTTGAGGCGACCTGGGGTCCGATAGCCCTCTGAAAACAGTGTGTCAGAATCTTTGGTGATATTTGGAAAATTTTCTTTTATAATATTCTCTAGTATGGCTTCCATTCCTCTGGGGCATTCTTCTTCCCCTTCTGGAATTCCTATAACTCGTATGTTGGATCGCTTCATAAAGTCCCATAATTCTGACAGTGAACGTTCTGCTTTCTCTCTCTTCTTTTCTGCCTCTTTTACTGTCTGAGTTATCTCAAAAACTTTGTCTTCTACCTCTGAAATTCTTTCTTCTGCATGGTCTAACCTGTTGCTGATACTTTCCATTGCATCTTTAAGTTCCCTGATTGACTGTTTCATTTCCTTCAGCTCTGCTATGTCCTTTTTATATTCTTCATATCGTTCATCTCTTATTTGATTCTGTTTTTGAATTTCTTTTGGTTAATTTCCACTTTATTAGCAGTTTCCTTCATTGTTTCCATCATTTCTTTCATTGTTTTCATCATGTGTATTCTAAATTCCCTTTCTGTCATTCCTAACATTTCTGTATAGGTGGAATCCTCTGCAATAGCTACCTCATGGTCCCTTGGCGGGGTTGTTCTGGACTGGTTCTTCATGTTGCCTGGAGTTTTCTGCTGATTCTTCCTCATGGGTGATTTCTTTTATCTGTTTCCTTGCCCTAATTTTCCTTTCACTTCCTCTTGCTCTTTAAGTTCTTGTGCCTGTGGACTAAGGGTTACAGGACCAGAAGGGTGAGAAGGTTTAAGAGCAAGAAAGGGTTGAAGGAAAGGAGGACCGAGTGATAAGGAAAAAAAAAGAAAAATAGAGAAGGGAGAGGGGGTGGGTAAAAGGAATATTGACAAAAAGAAGAGAGGCACAGAAAGAGGGAGACAGAGCAATATAGGTGTACAGTAGGGTACTTTGATACAACCTTAAAAAAAGAACACCTTCTGGGGGTGCCCAGTTGGGTGGTTCCCTTGAGGTCAGCAGCTCTTTGCTAACCTGATCAGACACTGTACCCCACCTCCACCAAGTAGAGAGGAAAGACAAAAATGGTATAAATCAAACCAAAACAAGCAAACAGAAAACTTTACGGGATAAAATTGGCTGGAAAAACCAAATAATAGCGGTAGAAACACTAACACAAATGAAGTTCTAATTATTGATATAGGCAGCAATGGGAAATTATAATTAAACTAGAAAAATTGAGAAAGAAAAAGGATCTGTATGGAAAAGGTTGAACTTAAAAAACAAAACAACAATCAACAACGTCAAAATAAACAAAAAAAACAACCAAACCAAAGAAAACAACAAAACACAACCAAAAACAAGTAGTATGTATATGTTATTGAATATTGTCTGGGTAACACGTGGCCTTCTGGGGTATGAGATGTTAATCACAGTTCTGATACTACTGGAGGCTGCTAGTTTCTCAAACCCCAACAGGTAGACACCCTAAATCTCTCTTCAGCCCACTTAAAAGGCACTTTGCGCTTGTTCACTTGCTGAGCAGAAGCTTTCCCAGGGAAGTGCTTGTCGCTGGAATCACTGCTGAGGTGGCTATCCACTTACCCTGTGTGCCAATACTGGTCTCCCTCTGCCCCCGAGTGTTAGGGCTGCAAGGCGGCTCAGACCCCACCCTTAGGCTACTTGGTCGCTGGGTTACCAGCTCCCACCCAATTGCAGCTGTGCGACCCTGAGGGCGGAGCTTGCCGGGGCAGATCGCTCACAATGGCTGCCTGTGACCATGAGCCAAACACTATTAGCTCTGTCTGGCTCAGCGGTTCAGACTGGGGCCCTAGACAAAGGCCAAAGTTCTCTGCACTCCCGCTCAGGCTGTCCCCAAGGCAGTTCAGCTGAGTGCCAAGTCCAAAGACACCAAAACAGTTCACAGGTAAGGCCTTTCTGGTTTGTAGTCTCGCTGCTACTGAACTTACAGTTGCGGGCGGGTTTAGACGGATTGAACACACGCGACCACTTGCCGGTTTTCCACTGTTTTAGTCCTCCTCTTGGGGTCCAGAAGTCTCTCGCTGACTCCCTGTATCCTCTCAGGGGTGATGATAGGCAGATCCCACCAGCCAGAGATGCCTGGAGTCCTATCTCCCCAGACTCACGGTGCCCAGATGCAAGGAAGCTGTTACTCGGCTGCCATCTTGCTCCGCCTCCTCACATTCTATTTTCTTAATCTCCCAATTATTTCAGTATCTTTTAAATTCTTTTTCTTAGAAAAAAATTTTAATAGGGTCTTATCTATTTTAATTGGGTAAAGAAATGAACAAAAAAGCAGTAAAACTCCCTAGTATCGTCACTTACTTGGGATTTTTTTGTTTGTTTTTTGTCTCTAGATCCTGGCATACACCGAAGGGCTGCATGGAAAATGGCTGTTCACAGAGATACGGTCAATCTTTTCTCGTCGTTATCTTTTGCAAAATACAGCCCTGGAGATCTTTATGGCAAACAGAGGTAATGTGTTAAAGAAGTACCTTGTTAGAAAGCTGACTTCCATCTCTTTAAAATTTTGTTTTTGAATATACCACGCTTTTTTCATTTACATAGTATTTTGTAGTGTACCCTCTGCCCTGCTGACTTCTTTTTTGTTCCACATGCATCTTCATGTTTTTTTCCCCTTGATCACTTGTAGAGTCATTTGTAGTTCTTTCTGTTTTCTGGTCATATCACAAATTGGTGCATGGCTTTATAAATATGGAAAATACATAACAAATTAATCAGTTTGGGAGGACTTTTGATGTCTTCAGCCTGCTTTGACACCTAAACTCCTGGAAGTGGGCAGCATTTGAGGGAGTGAGAGGATGATCAAATGATTAACATATTTACTCAATTTTTTGTCTAATATACTGTTACTTGTAAATGAACCATGAGAAATGGTACTGAATTGCCCTGCTTGCTTTGTATTACATCATTCTTGAAAGTTGAACCAAAATTTAATTTGTAGCTTCAGAATAGTACTTGATGAGATCCATTAAGACAAAGAAGGGAGACAAGTTGAACTTGAAGGAAAAAGCATCATTTGACATGATCGAAGGCATGCAGTGGGATATACGATACCTACTTACTTTGTTTTAACATACCCCTTATATATACATGGGTTGATAGTCTCTTTTTTCCGCTTTCTGTAACTTATAGGTTGTTATTTTAAAATCTACAAATAACCACGTGTATTCCATGTACAATTTAGTTTTTTCTTTATAAAATCATATGTCTTTAGGGAAAACAAATTTTCTTAAGGAAAGACATTTTTTTCCCCTTCTTACTTGGTCTTCTCTCCCCCATAAACTCTTTTTCCTAATGTAAATGGTATTCTAGGCAATAATCATGTAAATGTTTCACACTTTGGTTGAGTCTGCATTCTTGCTGCCCCAGGGGAGTTTAAATCTTACAGTACATCCTTATCCATTCTCCTTCTTTGAAATTTCTTATACATATTTTTATATATGTTTTTTGTTGTCTTTCTTTTATGTACCATTATGTATGATAGTCTTTTCTTCAGTTTCTTTTTTCCCCCTGTATTCAATGTAACAGTGACTATATAAGAACGTCTTATTTGAAGGATATATATTATATATGTATGTATTTGCTAATATGTTGTAGGTGCATAGTGAATGACCAGTTACTTATTTGCCTGAAAGATGTTGGTAATGACAGTGTGTAAAAGCTACAGCAACATGCGTAATTTATTTATTTTTTTAGTCTTAAGAATTTTTTCAAGCTAGGTAGAGAAGGATCATTTTCGAGATGAGCACTTATAGCTTATACATGGTTCTGATATTAAAGTTAACATATAATTAAATTTTAAAACTGATCAAATGAGTATCTTCTAAATTTTTTGTGTTATGTCTTAACTTTCATTATTTTTGAGATGAATAAAAATTTATAGTTGACTATCATAAATTAACATTTATATTCTAAATATGCTTATATTTTGATACGTGCTTCTTGGTACTCCTCTGTATGTATAGTTATTAAAATAGAATTGGTTAGAAAGCATTTACCTTTGAATATTAACCATAGAGGAAGTATTCTCCTTCAGGTTACAAGTTGTTCTACATTACACAAATATATGAAGTGTAAACATTAAAGAATGTTTTCAAACTGTTAATTATTATAAATAAATATAATGGACAGAATATTTCATACCTGTGTCTGTAGATTTTTTTGTATTAGATTAATTACGTAAACAAGTTTTTAAATATTGGTTGTAGAAATTCATGGAAATGTATTTGACTTGCTAAAATTCAATTTTATATTAATAAATTCAGTGTTGTAGCTTCATGTCACATTACTTCAGCTATCATTGTTATTATTTCACATAATCTCATCTTCATGTCATATTATACAATAGCAGTTGTTAAAACCCCTGACAGTATTTAGAGTAGGACTATCTATGGTAAAGGAATCTGTAAGTGAAATGATTATCACCTTTAGAATATTTATGCTAAAACTTGATATGCACAATAATAAAAGTAATATAGTAAGAATTCTATTTAATAGATATCTAAATTTAAAGTATATATTTTATTGGACCAAAAAAATCAGTTTTCCAGAAGGGAAATCATAATCATATTGAGCTTTAACTTAAAAAAATTATTCGCCATAGTTGCTGTGATGTTCAACTTCCCAGACCCTGCAACAGTGAAGAAAGTAGTTAACTATTTACCTCGTGTTGGCATTGGAACAAGCTTTGGATTGCCTCAAACCAGGTACTGTACTGTTTTTTGTTGTTGTTGTTGTTGTTGTTGTTGTTGGGCATTCATTGAGGGTACAAAGCACCAGGTTACATTGATTACATTTGTTAGGTAAAGTCCCTCTTATAATTGTGTCCCACCCCCAAAAGGTGTGTCACATACTGTGACCCCACCCCCCCTCTTTCTTCCCTCTCTTTGCCCTCCCCTTTTCTTACCCCCGACTGTGTATTAGATGATTAATTTTCCTCGTATCAGAATTGAGTACATAGGATTCTTGCTTCTCCATTCTTGTGATGCTTTACTAAGAATAATGTGTTCCACTTCTATCCAGGTTAATATAAAAGATGTAAAGTCTCCATCTTTTGATGGCTGAATAGTATTCCATGGTGTACATATACCACAGCTTGTTAATCCACTACTGGGTCAGTGGGCATTTAGGCTGTTTCCACATTCTGGCAATTGTAAATTGAGCTGCAGTAAATAGTCTAGTGAAAGAATCCTTATGGTAAAAGGATTTATTTTCTTCTGGGTGGATACCTAGTAATGGGATTGGAGGACTAAATGGGAGGTCTAGTTTGAATTCTTTGAGAGTTCTTCCAAAAAGGCTGTATTAGTTTGCAGTCCCACCAGCAGTGTAAAAGTGTTCCCTTGTCTCTCTCTCCACATCCACACCAGCATCTGTAGTTTTGAGATTTTATGATGTGGGCCATTCTCGCTGGGATTAGATGGTATCTCAGGGTGGTTTTGATTTGCATTTCTCTAGTAATTAGGGATGATGATTATTTTTTCATGTTTCTTAGCTATTTGTCTGTCTTCTTTAGAGAAGGTTGTATTCATCTCTCTTGCCCAGTGATCTAAGGGATTGTTGGCTCTTTTTATGTTAATATGACTTCTCTATAGATCCTAGTTATCAGGCTTTTGTCTGATTCGAAATATGCAAATATCCTTTCCCATTGTTTTCTATTTGCTTTAGTTGTTGTCTCTTTAGTTGTACAGAAGTTTAAGTCTCACTTGTTTGTTTTTGTTGTTGTGATTGCCAGGGAAGTCTTCTTCATAAAGTCTTTCCCCAGGCTGATATCTTCAAGTGTTTTTCCTATGCTTTCCTTGAGGATTTTTACAAAGGAAAAACAGTACGAGAGCACATCAGCAAACTCACAAACCATCTTGTGGAATTGGAAAGAGAAGAACAAGCTAAGCCTAAACCCAGCAGAAGAAAAGAAATATCCAAAATTAAATCAGAGATCAATGAAATTGAAAACAAAAGAATCATTCAGAAAATTAATGAAACAAGGAGTTGGTTTTTTGAAAAAATAAATAAAATAGGTAAACCTTTGGCCAGACTAACTAGAAATAGAAAAAATAAAATCGCTAGTAACCGCAATCAGAAATGATAAAGGGGAAATAAAAACAGATGCCACAGAGATATAAGAGATCATCTCTGAATACTGCCAGAAACTCTATGCCCAGAAATTTGACAATGTGAAGGAAATGGATCAATATTTGGAATCACACCCTCTCCCTAGACTTAGCCAGGAAGAAATAGATCTCCTCAACGGACCAATTTCAAGCACTAAAATCAAAGAAACAATAAAAAATCTCGCAACAAAAAAATGCCAGAATTCTATCAAACCTTCAAAGAAGAGTTTATTCCTGTACTACAGAAATTATTCCAAAAAAATTGAATATATTTTTATTTTGAATACACTCAATTGTAATTACTCAGTTTTCTGTAGCATATAATACAGTGTCCAGTAGAGTAGGTACCCAGCAAATAATCCTTAAAAATTTCCTAACCTTTCCTTACACCAAAATAAAGGTATTTTGCAAGATATACTTTTTGTATCATTGATGGAAAAGTTAAATGTTAACATTTTCAGAAAGATATGTATAGTTACTATTTTTGAAAGTGATGTATGTATCATAATGAGATATATCTGTGTTCATACCACATATATATGTATACCTTCATTCAAGTTTGCAAAGTTTCATTTATGCTTTTGATTTTGCTATTAAAAATATATTTGTTAAAGTTGATATCACTATATTCTCATTGTAATGGCCAAAATGAAAAAGAGAGGCAATATTAAATGTTAGGTCAGTTATCGAACAACTATTAAGGAATCCTTATAAACTGCTGCTGAGGGATATAAATTGGTACAACTTCTGTGGGAAACTCTTTAGAAATGTTAATAAAGCTGAACATATGAATGCCCCTATGATCCAACTATATTATTCCTAGGAATAGGTTCAACAGAAATGTATACATGTATTCACCAAAAAGCATGTACAAAATGTTTGTATTAGCATTATTCATGACAGCCACAAAATGGAAACAACCTAGAAGTCACTCAGTGTAAGAATGGGTAAATAAAATTATGATATAATCATATAATGGAATATATAATAATAAAAATGAGTAAACTATTGCTGCATGCAGCAACATGGATAAATTAAGTAAAGGAAGACAGAACAGATGACTTTATGTATGTAACATTCAAAAATAGGTAAAACTAATCTCTAATGTTAGTTTTCAGGACACCAAGTTGGTTTGGGGGGATAGTTTTTGAGTGGGTAAATAAGAGGACTTTTGAAATGCTGCTAATGATGTATTTCTTGACTGGGGTGAAGATTACCCAGGTATATTTATTTTATAAAAGTTCATTATGCTGAATCATTTATGATTTACGTACTTTTATGTTACAATGCAATAAATGACTTAAAAAATCATCTGTAACTACTATTATTTGTTACATGGGAAATATTTTATTTCTAAATCTTTTAATCAACACAGTTGGAATCATTTTCAACCACAGTTTTGTGTTTATTAAAAAAGACCCTGCATATTTTATCAGGTCACTAATTAATTTTTAAAAACAAACTAAGCCCAAAATTAGCAAAAATAAGAATAAAGAACAAAGCACAAATAAGTGAAAGAATGACTAGAAAAACTATAGTAAATATCAGTGAAACTAAGAATTTTTTTAAAAAAGGTAAACAAAATCTGCAGACCTTTAACTGGCCTAAGAAAAGAAAAAGAATACTTAAATAACACGAGAAATGAAAGAGGAGGCATAACAGCTGATTCCACAGATACACACAAATGATCTGAAGAGACTACTCCAAACAATTATATGCCTGCAAATTGGATAACCTAGAAGAAATCGATAATTGTCTAGACACATACAACCCTCTAAGAGTAAGTTATGAAGAAATAGAAAATCTGAATAATCTAATAATAGATAAGAAGAATGAATTGGGGGCGTGGGGAAAAAAAAGAATGAATCAGTGATAAAGTCTCCCATCAACAAAAGACCACAACCTGATGACTTTGCTGCTGGATTCTACCAAACATTTAAAGAAGAGCTAACACCAATCCTTCTCAAACTCTTTCTAAACACTGAAGAAGAGGAAATACTTCCAGAGTCATTATATGAAACCAGAATTTTCTGGTAACAAAACCACACAGGACATGACAAGAAAAAAAAATTACAAGCCAATATCCTTGTTGTACATAGATACTAAAATCTTCAACAATGTACTAGCAAAACTGAATTTAGAAGTACATTGAAAGAATCATTTATTATGATCAAGTGGGATTAATCTTTGAAATGCAAGGATGGTTCAGTATATGCAAATCTATAAATGTGATATTTCACATTCACAGAAAAAAGGACGAGAACCATAGGATTCTCTCAATAGATTAAAAAAAAGCATATTAGAAAATACAACATTCTTTCATGATAAAAACTCGCAAGAAACTGTATAAGGAGAAGGAATGTACCTCAGTATAATACTGACCATGTATAACAAGCACACGGCTAACATTATACTCATCAACTAAAAGTTGAAAAATTTTTTTCCAAGATAAAGAAGACCAAGATACGTATTCTCCTCACATCTATTCAATGTAGTACTGACTAATTCAGTTGGAAGGAAAAATTAAATGCTTATGGATAAATTTGAAAATGTGTTTTTAAGATATATTCATTGAAAATTATGCAATTGTTTAGGAAAATTAAAATAAAAAAATTAAAAGTCGCACTATGCTTGTGAATTAGAAAACTCAATACTATTAAGGTGGTTTTGATTTGCATTTCTCTAATAATTAGGGATGATGAGTATTTTGTCATATATTTTTTGGCCATTTGTCTGTCTTCTTCAAAGATAGTTCTGTTTATATCTCTTGCCCAGTGATAAATTGAATAATTTTTTAATATCTGACAATACCAAGAGCTAATGACGATCGGGCATCTGGAACTTTACATGATGCTCATGGAGAAAGCCTCTTTATGAATAATTTGGCCACCTCATACAAAATTAGCCATACACTTTACCAGATATCCTAGCAATCTAACTCAAAGGCTTCTTCTACCTTAGAGAAATGAGAATATATGTTCATTCATGAATGTTTATAGCAGCCATATTCATAACCACAAAATATTGGAAATAGCTTAGGTGGTTAGATGAACTGTGATATAACCATACAATAAAATATAATACTTAGTAATAAAAAAGGAATGGGGTACTGATACACACAACAATATGAATGAATTTGAATAGTACTATGTTAGGTGAATGAAGACTATATACTGTATGATACAAAAGACTATATACTGTATGATTTCATTTATATGACATTTTGGAAAAAAGCAAAACTGTTGGGATGGAAAACAGATCAGTAGTTGTTAGGAGCTGTGAGTAAAGAGAAGGAATTGAATACCAAGGAAGATATATGAGGGAATCTTTGGGGATTGTGGAAATATTCCATATCTTGATGGTTGTGGTATTATACAACTGTATATGTTTGGAACTCATTGCATTATACACCTAAAAAGAATGAATGTAAACTCTATGTAAATTATTCTTCAATAAACCTGATTTTTCAAAAATAGAAAATGGCAAAGAATATAAAATGTTTATGAGGATATATAGCTTAGGAACTTAATGTATATCCTGCTAATTACCCCTAGGCATTTACTAAGAGTAATGAAAATATGCATACCTATAGTCACTCTTAACTGTAAACATTTCTGATACCTATCAACTGTGAGTGGCTGAACAGATTGTGGTACAACATACAATGGAATACCACTCAGAAATAAAAAGGAACTGAATACTGACATATGCCAGAACTTGGATGAAACTCAGAAGTGTTATGCTAAGTAAAAGAAGTTAGGCATTACGGGCTACATATAGCAAAGCCATGGTATGATGTATATAACTATAGTTATGTGAAATTACTGAAAAAGCAAAACTGTACAGTGACAGCAAGTAGATTGTTGGTTGCAAAGGGTTAAGAAGTAAGACAGAATTAGTTGCAAAGGAATAGGATGGACCTTTTAGAGTCTATATTGATTGTTAAGTGGTTTTAGAAATATGTATCTTATGAAATTGTACACACAACTTTGTTAAATATTACATAAATTAATCCCAATCAAGATAACTAAAAAAAAAAAAAAAAATCACCTCTCTCAAAAGAAGACATACAAATGGCCAGTATGAAAGGATGCTCAATATTATTAGTCATCAGAGAAATGCAAATCAAAACTACAATGAGATATCATCTCAGCCAGTTTTTAAATGGCTGCTATCCAAAAGACAGGCAATAATGAATGCTGGAGAGGATGTGGATAAAGGGGAGCCCCTGTACTATTTCCACTGTTGGTGAAAGTATAAATTAGTGTAACCACTATGAAGAACAGTATGGAGGTTCCTAGAAAATCAAAACTACAACTGCCATATGATCCAGCAATCCCACTGCTGGGTATATATCAGAAGAAAGGAAATCAGCATAGCAAAAAGATACATTCCCTTGTTTATTGCAGCACTGTTCACAATAACCAAGATTTGGAATCAATTTAATTATTCATCAATAGATGAATGGATAAGGATACTGTGGTACATATACACAATGGAATATCATTCAGCCATTAAAAAGGATGGAATCCTGTTCCTTGCGACAACATGGATGAAATTGGAAAACCTTATGTTAGGTGACATAAGGCAAACACAGAAAGACAAGTCTTGCATACTGTCATTCATATGTGGAAGCTAAATATTAAAATGATTTGATCTCCTGGTGACAGAGAGTAGAACAATAGTTAGTAGAAGCTGGGAAGAGGAACCAGCAGGGAGGATAAAATGAGATGATTAATGGGTACAAAACTATAGTTAGATAGAACAATATTTGATAGCACAACAAAGTGACTATAGTCAACAATAAATTATGGTATGCTTTAAAATAAGTAAAAGAGTAGAATTAGAATGTTCCTAACATAAATGATAAATGCTTAAGGTGTTGGGTACCCCAGTTATCCTGATTTGATTATTACACTTTGTATGCTATATCAAAACATCACATGTACCCATAATAATTAAAAATAAAAAATTTCAGATGAAGAAAAACAGAAGCTCTCTAAGCATATTTAAAATACCTACATCATATGCATTTATTATATGCTCATTTTAATATGTACTATGGTATTACTTAACATGTATGCTAAATTAGATCAAATTTTCTCCTGGTAAAGGGAATTTGGAGAGAGTGCTGTGTGCTGGTCAATTGGCTATATAAATAGTCCCTTCACTAATTATTTCCTTTTGTAGTAGGTATTGATTCACCATCAATACAATTTAATTAACTAAGGACTGAGAAGAGAGTGAACATATTGATTGAAAATATTAGCAGTGAAAACATATAATTTACTTTTATTTTTATTATGATTTATTTCAAAAAATTTAAGGTAATATCTTATTACAAATGCAATTAAAATAGAATGCACAAACAGCAGTCAGGATGTTAGCAGGAACTTCAGTAAGCTTGGAGCTGGAGCGCTTTCAAAGATGAATCACTCACAAGCTCCTTAACAGTCAGCCTCAGTTCCCCACTGAGTCAGTGTCTCCATCTGTTCCTTGAGTGTTTTCATGACATTGGAGCTGGCTTCCTGCAGAGCAAGTGATCCAAGGGAGAATGAGGCAGAAGCCCCAATGTCCTTTTATGACTTATCCTGGATAGTCACACTCATCATTTCTGCCACATTGTATTCATTACACCTGTGTCACTGAAAACAACCCAGACTCCAGAGGAGGGAAATTAAGCTCCATCTCCTCTGGGTATGTTTCAAAAACACTACCACAGGTAACAACTTTCATGTAAACAGAGCTAATAAAGTTGTCTTTCTGTATTATTAGCAATAGTTGCTTTACAATGCCAATAATGATATTGATTACATAATTTTTACAATTTAATGAGGATTTCAGAATTTAGGAAGAAGCAAGGCAGAAGAGCATAGTAGATTTCTTACTTTAATAAAGTACACTTTTTCTCCTGATTATCTCTTTATTGTAGATAATCATTAGTTATCTACAATAAAACTATTGTAGTTTTAGTCATGACCTAGTTTGTGTTATCATACCTGGGAATTCTTTGTAATGTTTTACCACAGTTAATAAAAGCTAAATGTCATACCTTATTAATAAGTCACTTAAGTAGATTTTTATCACTTACAATGTGTCAAGCACCCAGCAGTGTACAAGATAGACACTATTTTGCCCATACATGTTTAAACAAATGTGTAAACTAAATAGCAGTGATAAGTAACAGGAAGGATGTAGTTAGGGGGTTTTGATAGTGATTAGGGGAGTGGAGATGGGTTGTTTTGAATAAGGTACTTAGGAATGTCTTCTTATGTGACTTTTTTGAGTTAAAGAAATAGAACCAGCTAACCTTTAAAAGGGGGAATAGTATGTGCAAAGACCTTGAAGCAATCCAGAGCTTCCAGTGTTCTAAGAAATGCTGGATGGCAATTATCAGTAGAGCTTAGTGATTTTAGGAAGAGGGTGCTATTCAGGAGACAAGAGCCTATTAAGAAATCTAGGTGATATGTGATGGTAATAGTATGTTGAACAGAAGCATTCTTGTTTAGTGATTTTTAGAAAATATAACTTATAAGACTTGAACATGAGTTATGTTGGAGAGTGGTTAAGAGAGGGAAATTTCAATATATCTACTCAATACTCGAGTTATTTTAGAGAGTGATAAGGGAGGGAAATTTCAATATATCTACTCAATACTCAAGTCTCAGTATTGAGCTGAGCTGCTCAATTGCATTTACTAAGATAGGAGCACTGGAGGAGCAGTGGTTGTTTATACACTCCTCCATCCCCATGGCTGGGGTTGTGGAGAAGAGTTGGATGGACAGAAAAAGAGTTTAGTTTTAGATCTATTGAAATTGAAACCTCTGAGAGAGGTCCAGATTGAAATATTGAACAGAAACTTAGATGTAAAGAGTAATGTCTGGAACCAAAAGAAAGGTCTAATAATTGGAAATCATTGATTGGGTCCATCTGAGGAGCAGTAGTAGAATGACAAGAGGAAGTAGGGCTGCATCCTGAAGAACGTCAACATTTAAAGCTTAGATATAAGGGGTATTTGCGAAACTTGGTAAATGTAGAATGTAAATGTTTTGGCACAGTAATTGAGATAACGCCGGAAAGGCTATGTTAACCACTGTGATAAAAATGTGTCAAATGGTTTATGAAGTGAGTGTATGATGCCCCATAATCATATCATTGTATACAGTTATGATTTAATAAAAAAATAAATAAATAAATAAAAATAAATAAAGCTTAGATATACAAAACAGAACATCCTCACCCTGGAGAAAACAGTAACAACAACAATAAGAACAAAAACAAGCCAGCTGTGGAGGCTCACACCTGTAATCTTAGCACTCTAGGAGGCACGGCAGGAAGATTGCTTGAGCTCAGGAGTTCAAGACCAGCCTGATCAAGAGCAAGACCCTATTTCTACTAAAATAGAAAAGGTTACCCAGGCATGTGGTGTCCCAGCTACTTGGGAGGCTAAGACAGGAGGATCACTTAAGCCTAGGAATTTGAAGTTGCTGTGAGCTATGGTAATGCCACTGCCCTCTATCCAGGCAACAGAGAGAGACTTTGTCTCAAGGAAAAAAAAAAAAAAAAAAGAACAAAAATAGGAAGGGCTTAAAAGGTAGAAAAATCTATGAAATGTAATGCCCAGTAATAATAGTATTTAAAGATGATAAGATCTGAGGAGAAATTGGTAAGACATACACATAGGCTGAAAAATGTCCATTTCATTTAGCAACAGCAGTTTTTGATAGCCAGGGGATTGAATGTTGTGAATTTGCTCACGCAGTGTCGACAGACTTTACCAGGCATGTATGGTCCTGAATTTTATTGGAGTTTATGAGGTACCCTTTCTGGTTGAGGTGTGATAACACCACAGTCAGGGCCATTAAGACCCAGGGTTTTGATTTCTAAACCAGCAGGACAGGAGAGGGGAGAGACAGGTCCTTAAATCCTGACTCACCACTAATGTTAAATGACAAGAGTGTTGGTCATACTATCACTTTTCTACCTGCAGCTCTTTTTGATCTGGAGTATTTTTTCTGACACTTCATGAGTATTACAGCACAAACATATACAATCTACTGCCAGTTTCAAGTTATAGCTGCAATGTATTGAATCCACCCACAGTATCATTTTAGTTCTCCTATTTCCCTGTGAGTTTTGCCCAACTTTATCAGGTGAATTTAGGCATTTCTTTTCCCTGCGGGAGCACTAAGCAAAGAGTTAAACAGTTACCCAGGAGATCATATTATCTTGCATCTTAGACAAGTATAAGGGAAAGGGATAAGTTAGGCGGAATGACTTGAGTGGTAGGAAGGATGTTTTTCTCCATTGATTCTTTGCTTCAGTGTTTGCATAATTTCCTCTTGTACATACCTCTCAGTATCTAGAGAGGGTCTGGACTTGAAAACACCTTTCTTTTTGTCCCAACGTGTGCTGCCATGTCTCTGCGACGTAGTCATCTGTGCTTTTTGGGCACTCCTGTGGCTAGTAACTCTTTCTCCTATGGAACTGAGAAGCATAGTGATTTAGATGCCTATATCTAACAGAGATAACACATCAAAATTTATGGGACATAGGGTGGGTGTGGTGGCTTATACCTATAATCCTAGCACTTTGGGAAGCTAAGGAGGGAGAATTGCTTGAGCCCAGGAGTTTGAGACTAGCCTGGGCAACCAAAGACCCAATTTATACAAAAACGTTTTAAAATTTGCTGGGTGCAGAGGTACTTACCTATAGTTCCAGTTACTTAGAAGGCTGAGGCAGGAGGATCTCTTGCATCCAAGAATTTTAGGTTCCTGTGAGCAAGGCTGATGCCATGGTGGCTCTTGCCTGGACTACAAAGTGAGACTATGTCTCTAAAAATAAATTAAAAAGTTAAAATCTTTTGATAATTAAAAATTAGATACATTTTAGAGTACATCAATTATATGCAAACCTTTTTTAAAAATAGTAACCTTGTTTTTTATGGTAGGAAGAACAATGACAATATACTTCTCTGAGACCCTAGGCTTTAAATATAATAGTCCTGCCACCTATTTCCCAGTGCTCTAGTAATGGTCATTTGTGTTCACTGATGTTTATATTTCATTAAGAGATCACAAAAACCTCATCTTCTATTAAGCTATCTAAAAAAATCTTGAATGATACCTCATGAATAGACACCTAAGTAGTTCAGAATCCCCTTGTTACAAAGGGTATGCAAATATGCAAATATAGTATTTAAATTTGTAATGTACAAACATTGTCTTTCAGAGATGACTTTAAAATTGTTAAAGACATATGAATAGAATTTTACATGCATTTTTTCACTTGCTATAATTTCTTCTTTTTATATCAATAAATAAAATAATGAATTATTAATCAACCATTATAGAATGGCATGGTAATGACAGCTTACTTGAATACATGGAACATATATAATAGACCTATGGCTAATCCAGAACAATGAATTTTAGATTGAAATATTTCTATTGTTCATTAGAAAAAGTTCATGAATAGAACTTTTCAGGATTATAGGTTTCATCCTGAATGCATAAGCATAGATAAGTCATGATTTATTATTGTGATAATAATTAATCTTAAGTTTAAATTGATTCTATGTTGAATTCTTTTTTCTTGCAGGCGTATTTCTTTAGCTAGTCCACGTCAACTTTTTAAAGCTTCAAATATGACCCAGCGATGGCAGCACCGAGAGATTTCAAATTTTGAATATTTGATGTTTCTCAACACTATAGCAGGTAACCTAAGTTTACACATCGACAATAAATTATTAATTGTGACCTGGGTATGGTACCAGTATACATAGCTTATTTTTATTGCCATTATTACTAGTAGAATACCATCAAAAGTAATTTGATAATAGAGTATCCAGTTTTGTATATGAAGAATTGCCTACTTGAAAGAACTTAAAAGTGGGTATAAAAACTCTTTTCCAAAATGGAAAATGAGATTTTACAATTATTTCATATAATAAGAATGGCCTCCCCTTGTGGAATAGTGGGATTGAAGAACCACATAAACATCTTAAGAACATGTTAATATCTTAATTAGAAATGTGTTTTTGGATAAAACAATAAATTACAACATCGGAAAAAGAAAACTGTGGCTAAAATATTAAGTTATAAAAATCTAAAGACCAAATGGCACTGCATAAGGATGCATAATCATGTAATGTCATTGAAAGTCACCCACTGAAACTATTTACTTTGAAAGAGAATAAAGAATAGAAATGTGTCATTACTTTTTATTTGTGACAAGTAGAATAAAGAAAACAATGTAATTGCAAGACCCTTGAGATTCAGTTCGACAAATTGGTGTTGAACTGAAAGGCACAAAGGAGACGCAAAGAGAATATGGCATGTTGTTTACGTAGAGACATAAAGTACAAATGGGAGTAAAGGGATTTATAGAGTCAATAAAAGAAATTCAAAGTGCTATGGTAATTACAAGAGCAGGGAGAGATGGAAATTATATTCCACCCAGTTGGTGGGAGTAAGAAGAAAATGGGGAAGGATTTCGATGGTCATGTAAGAATGCTAATGACTTTGGCGAGCAGAGCTGATGGGAAATTAGAAGCCATTCTATGTAAAACTAAAAGCAAAAACAAATTTACAAAGATGGGAAAGTGCAAACTTTATCTAGAGATCAATGATATAAGTTGTGTATGTACATCCTAATTATGTGTGTGTGCATAAATTGTGTATTTATATAAAGATGTAATGAGAAAGGGCGGCGCCTGTGGCTCAAGGAGTAGGGCGCCGGTCCCATATGCTGGAGGTGGCAGGTTCAAACCTAGCCCGGGCCAAAAAAAAAAAAAAAAACCACAAAAAAAAAAAAAAAAAAAAAAAGATGTAATGAGAAAAATGAGAATGTGAATATGGAGGATTTTCTGTCAGTTTAAGGAGTTAACAGTCAGTTTGTGAGGAAACTTTTAAATGTTTTTGAGTACATAAGTGATATTAGAACTGTATGAAAAATGAACTTGGATATAGTATGTAAGAGAAATTTGAGTGGTGGGAGACTAGCCAGAGAACAAAGTTAGGGAGTAATTACATATAAAAGTAATGAGGGCCTGTGTTAAAGAGGTGACAGTGGGAATTAAAAGGAAGGATCAAGTATGTAAGAATTTCACAGGCACCAGCGTTTTGATAAGCAGCTGACTGAATATAGGGGGTAAATGAAAACAAAGTGTCAGAAAAGACTTCCAGGCTTCTGGCCCAAATCATTTAGAAATGGTGATGCCATTATTGAAAAAGAAGTCAGAAAATTTGATCTAGGGAAAGGTGATGATTATACTGTGCTTGTAAGACATGTTAAGAAAGAGTTTTTGGAAGTATAGGTGAAAGAGCAAATTCAGAATGTAAGAGCTGGATGCTGGATTTCATCTTTATAGAGAAAAAATCACCTAGAAAGATGAGATCTTCAAAGTTGAATAATAGAGACAGCAATGAGATAAGGTCAAGGAAATGCTCTTGTTTATATAAAAACGAAGGAAAGTTAGTAAAGGAGAAAAGAAGAATGAATGATCCTATAATTTTCAGATGTGATAGGAGAAGAACTGAGGTAAATCAGATGTCTTAAGAGGCAAGGGAAAAGAGAGGAAGATGTTTTTCACCTGTATCAAATGTTACAGCATGGTAAGAGATTTCAGAATGAGTACAGGGCATACCTTTGAGGTTGGGATTCTGGGACTTACTGATGACTTCATAGAGTTCATTTTCAGAATAAGCAAAAATGTTGATTATAAGGACTGAATGAGAACTATTGGCATAAATTACAATTGTCTTAAATATGTTACTAAATAGAGGTGGGTTATGGCAGAAGGGAGAAACCATGGAAGAGGGAAAGGATGAGTAAAAATTCAAGTTATGAGACAGTCAGGTCCAAGAGCTCAAATGAAGGAATTACTCTTAGCAAAGGAAAAAGACAGTATTAGAAAATAGAGAAAGATAGTGGGGGTTTATGAGGAATTGGAAGTTGAAGAGCTCACATTAAAAGGTCTTAGGGTCAGCTGAGAAAAACAAATGCAGAAAATGTGAACAGTTGTATTGAATTTAGTGGGAATTAGAAAACTAGTGCCTAAAAGGATTTTTAGGTAGTAATGAGAGACAAGAAACTTATATAACAAGTTTAATAGTCATATTTTGCATATTTTGTAATACATCAATTAACCTGTATTGATTGAATACATGTTAATGATTACGGAGCAACGTTTATGAAATGATCTACTGTCAAATAGCTTTTATTGTGCCTACAATGTCTTTAAATACGCCCTCTCTATATTCTATTTAAAAAGTAGAATCAATAATTTGTTTTGAGTGTTTTTTTTGTACATTAAAGAGTGGAGTTAAGTCTCACATTATTTAACATTTCTTTTACACTATTATCTGTGCCACATGTAGGTTCTCATGATATCATGACACATTTCCCAAATGGCAGTCAGTACACATTCAGTAACTATATATTGAGTTTAACTTAAAGTTTAATCACACTTAGCAGATGAATTCTCTTCTAGGTACAATAATTTTTGATTATTTCAGATTAAGTAAATAGATGAGACAAGATGAGGATTTTACTCTTGACTGACATTTAAATCAGAAGGAGAAGGAAGTGGGGGGAAAGGGGGAATCATAAAAGATGATTTTTGTGCTAGGTTTGGTTATTTTTTCTTGGAGAAATCAAAATTATTAACAGAAATATGTAGGGACATAATTGCCTCTGAATTAAAATTGTCCTTGCTATCAATGTTTTGTAAGACTCTTTCTAGATCAGTCAATGAAGAACTCTGTTACGCTAAAGCCCAAGATAGATGGAGTAAAATAAAAAAATAAAAAAAAAAGTTAAAAAAAAATCAAGTATGTAAGCCTCATAAAAAAAGGCTTACATACCATGAATCTGTGTGGGGAACTACTTTAATATTCAGCTCTATATTGATATGACATCAGTATATGTTTTATAAAGAAAGAAGAATGGAGGCTTAGCGCTTGTAGCTCAAGTGGCTAAGGCGCCAGCCACGTACTTCAGAGCTGGTGGGTTCAAATCCAACCTGAGCCTGCCAAACAACAATGAAAATTACAACCAAAAAATAGCCGGGCATTGTGGTGGGTGCCTGTAGTCCCAGCTACTTGGGAGGCTGAGGCAAAAGAATTGCTTAAGCCCAGGAGTTTGAGGTTGCTGTGAGCTGTGATGCCACGACACTCTACTACTCAAGGTGACAGCTTGAGGCTCTCTCAAAAAAAAAAAAAAAGAAAGAAAGAAAGAAAAAGTAATTTATGATAGAATACGCAATGAGAAAGGAATCCAAACAATATTAATATACTTATCTCCCTTATATTTTAGCCATAAAAGTCTGTTTACATTAAATCTAACTGAAAATATGTTATAGATTAATAAATAGGAACTGGGATTCAAACACTAGGATTTTGACTCCAGAAACAATGATCTCATCTTTTATGCTACTTCAGTAATGTGGTAATATCTAGAAAACTGCTGTATGTGTTTAGAAGGACTATCTCATCCTTTACTTTAATTTGTATTTTTAATAAATCTGAATATGTCACTGAATGTCATTGGTTTAGAAGAGGCATTAGAAAAACATGGGGCAGCGTTTAGAGATCGGGGGAAGCAACATTGCTATGCATTATTTTCAGAAGATCATAGAATTTGAAAACTGTCACAGAAATTACATTATTATTTGGCAACTCCCTCATTTTACAGATGACTAGCAAATTTCTACAGGAGATAATTCACTTAAACCTGTTTATTTCATTAGACATAGGGAAAGGATTCTGGTTTTGAAAAACACTATGAGAATCGCAAGTTGTTTCCTAAAGTCTTAATAAAGAGTATTTTATTTGGAGCAGCCTGTCAAGTGTGGTTTAAAAGAACATAAACTTGGGGACTACAATATCTGGATTTGAGTATGGTTTAACTATTGCTAGTATGATTTGGGACAAGTTACCTAACTTTTTGCCTCAATTTTTTCATCCGTATAATGGGGATGATACTGATTTCATAGGATTATTATGAGTATTAAATGAGATCGAATTTGGATACTAAGAACAATATCTGGCCCTCAAAAATCATTGGTCGTGGGCGGCGCCTGTGGCTCAGTGAGCAGGGCGCCTGCCCCATATACTGAGGGTGGCGGGTTCAAACCCAGCCCCGGCCAAACTGCAACAAAAAAATAGCCAGGCGCCTGTTGTCCCAGCTGCTCGGTAGGCTGAGGCAGGAGAATCGCCTAAGCCCAGGAGTTGGAGGTTGCTGTGAGCTGTGTGACGCCATGGCACTCTACTGAGGGCAATAAAGTGAAACTCTGTCTCTACAAAAAAAAAAAAATCATTGGTCATTCTTACTTTTAGTAAATTATATTACTGAATCTGTAGCATTTCATTTTTTCTCCCTACCAGGACGCAGTTACAATGACTTAAATCAGTATCCAGTGTTTCCCTGGGTCATCACTAATTATGAATCAGAAGAACTGGATCTTACCTTGCCCAGCAATTTCAGAGATTTGTCCAAGGTAATGTCTTACTAATCATCTGAAAGATAATTGTTTGGTATATAAATAAAATTTTGATTGTGTTTAGTTAATTTTATGTAACTTTAAAAAATCTTTTATATATTTGTAGCTTTAATATCATTATCTTTTGAATGTATTTTTAATATTCTCAAGTTTTAAATTAAAACATTTAAAGTGTGTGATGACCATTAAGAAGACTGCATTATGTTCATTTTTTCATATACATGCAGGAAGACATTTTCCACAAAAAACAACTTCTAATGGGTGTTAATATTTGAAAAAACATTTGAAGAAAATCATAGGCAATACTCACATAAAGACAAGTGACCCTACTCTATTCCAAGTCTCCTAACTGATTTCACTGTTACTTCTTACTCTTATTTGATCCATTTTCACTGCAACAAAATAGGTCCTTTTAAAATCTAATATTAAATTTTGTAACTCCCTAAACCTTTCTTGACTTATCACTGAATACAGAATAAATTTTTCTCAATTCAGAGCTTTTCTTCTTCAACTTTAATGTTTTGTTTCTTTACTTCGTGATTGCCTCACTCTCATCCTTTAAATCACTCTCCTCAGAAAGACCATTATTGTCTACTTTTTCCTCCATTTTACTCTCTGCTTCTTTCATAGCATCTGCCATGTCCTGCATTATACATTTTTCTCTACCTACTTTTTGATTCTTTTTATCTCCCTTACTAAGCTCCATAGTAATAGAATTTTTGCTCGCCCATTATTTCACCCTTACCTAACAAAGTCTTACTACTCAATAAATATGTCAAATGAATTGTATATGTGTATATGTATGCATACACTTTTTTAAAACTTTCTGTAAGTATTTTTCTGTACTTTCAAATATTCCTCAAGAATTTCCTTTTCTATCCTAGAATATCAATAAATGTAGTATCTTTTTTTTTTTTTTTTTTTTTTTTTTTAGAGACAGAGTCTCACTTTATTGCCCTTAGTAGAGTGCTGTGGTGATAGTGACCTCTAACTCCTGGGCTTAGGTGATTCTCTTGCCTCAGCCTCTCCAGCTGGGACTACAGGCACCTGCCACAATGCCCAGCTATTTTTTTTCTTCCTAATTTATTATGTGAAAAAAGATACTATTTTGTAGATTTCTCAGAGAGTTGATTTTGCTGACTTTACTTTGTGGTATAGTCTAACATGTTCCTCTGTCTTTGATATTTCTTATAAATTGGTAATTGATTCCAGAGATTGATAGAATCCAGATTCAATAGTTTTGGCAAGACTGCTTCATAGGACATTTTTGTGTTTTTTTTTCTGTTAAAAGGTCTGCAATATCTACTTTTCTTTTGTGATGTTAACAGTTACTGATAATTAATTCCTGGATTAATTAGTTCAGTAAGGATTACAAATCAGTGTCACTTTGTTTCATTTATTTTCAGACTCATTCTATAAGGAGACACTTCCCTTCATTTACTATGAGGTTATCCAGTGCATATGAAAGATAGGATAAAAGTTTAGTTATTTCTCTTTCACATACCAGTTTTTTAAATCTTGAATTGGTTCCTAAGATCCTCTTAATGGTACCAAACTGACTTTAAAGTACTGTCTTTATGATCACACAGGTTAGAATGTATTTGACATTTTAATTCATTGCAGTTATTATCTTCATGGATGCTAAGTTCTTCTTTTTTTGACTACTGGGAGCTTCTTGAAGTTGCTTCTCAGTCATTTTGGCACAATGTTAGTAGTCTTTGATAACTTCCATGCTCTCTGATAGGACAAAACACTTTAGTCTTCACCCTCATATTTTCTGACACAGATCTAGAATCATCTATTTCTTTGAGGAGCCCTAGTAGGATCCCTTTTAGTGGGAAATAATAACCAAGGGCAATAGATTGGACTGTTGTACTCGTTGCCACTAAATTTGTCATTATTTCTATCCTTTTTAGAGGGAGCTAGGAAAATATTTAAGACGAAATACATCATGAGTTCAAACTGATTCTTCCAATTTAAATGTAGGGTCATATTTCTTTTAACACATAAGGAATACTGAAGAGTCTCTGCCTTCATTTGCTTGGGTGTCCAGAAAGTGTAATCTTTTTCCTAAAGCTTCTTTTCTTAATACTTTCTGGTAATACCTAACAAATATTTACATATTCTACATATTTAACCTGGACGTTATTTGTTGCTTCTCTCCCTTCTGTACCTTGAACCAGTATTGCTCTTTTTTTTTTGCAGTTTTTGGCTGGGGCTGGGTTTGAACCTGCCTCCTTTGAGCCACAGGCGCCACCCTCAGGATTGCTCTTTTATCCCTCCAGGTCACCCTAAAGTTCTTCGAACACCAGATTTCTTGGTTTTAGTACTGACTTTTCCCCAAAATATACATAATCCTGTCCCTCAACTTTTCTTAATCCATTTTAGGCCATAGTGAAGTATTTAAATAAAGCTCTACTGAGTACCCAAAGTAGAAATAGAAATGCAAGGCTTTCAGTGATACCAACTGAGTCAGAGGACCATTCCCTGGTTTCTGCAGATCCCGACATGGCGGGTACCATTTCACTCACCATGTCTAGTTTCCTTCACACAGCATCCAGAGACTTCTACTTCCTTGACACCAGAGAGAGCATGTTCCCTTATTTACACATTCCAGGGGGTATCATTGCATGATGAACATTGGGAATGTTCAGGAGTAACTCCTACTCTCTATCACAGGATATAATCTTCTTTACATAGTCCAGAGAATCACAGTAAATCACTAGTGATGTCAACACAAAGGTTAACATTTTGCTCATGACAAACAATAGTGCTTAGTATTGGCCACTGCCTGTTTATTGCACACCTTTCTGTCTCTCTCCTCAGCTTTGAAATAGTTATTTAATCCTATAATGCCTTATATCTACCATTTGTGCCTTTGCTGTTAACTTTTCCCTTTATCTAGAAATTTGAACTTCCATGGTACTTTCTGTGTACATCTGTAATAATGCATTTCATAATTTATTATAATTTTAATGTTCTCTTCTCTGTGTTCCCTATTAAGGGAAATTATTGGATGTGAAGATTTTATTAATTTTTGTATCTCTGGTGCCTGGTATAGTGATTAAAACTTTAAAATTCTGGGGCTGTGCCTGTGGCTCAGTCCGTAGGGCGCCGGCCCCATATACCGAGGGTGGCGGGTTCAAACCCGGCCCCAGCCAAACTGCAACCAAAAAATAGCTGGGCGCTGTGGCGGGCGCCTGTAGTCCCAGCTACTCGGGTGGCTGAGGCAAGAGAATCGCTTGAGCCCAGGAGTTGGAGGTTGCTGTGAGCTGTGTGAGGCCACGGCACTCTACCGAGGGCCATAAAGTAAGACTCTGTCTCTACAAAAAAAAAAAAAACTTCAAAATTCTAGCAATTTTTATGTCTTCTTCAGTTTTAAAAGAGTGCTTTTAAGTTTCAAAATTAAGCCTTATTTGCAGATTACATATCTGATAAGGCATTAGTATCAAGAATGTATAGACAACTCCTAAAACTCAACAGAAATTAAATGGACAAAGAACTTGAATAGACGTTTATCCAAAGAAGATATACAAATGGCCAGTGAAAACATGAAAAGATGCTAAACATCACTAATTATTAGGAAACTGTGAATCAAAATCTCAGTGAGATACTACTTCACAACCTTTAGGATGGCTTTTATTCAAAACAAGCAAGTCCAGAAAAAAGTATTGATGGGGATGTAGAGAATTGGAACCCTTGTATACTGTCGGGGGAATGGGTAGCAGTGCGGCTGACATAGAAAGCAGTATGGCAGTTCCTCAAAAAAATTAAAAATAGAATTACTATATGTAATCCTATAATTCCACTCCTAGGTATATATCCAAAAGAAATGAAAGCAGGGGTATGAATATATATTTGTATATTCATGTTCAAATTTGTAGCAGTATTTGTCATAGCACTCAAAGGTAGAGACAATTCAAATGTCTGTTTACAGATAAACAAAATGTGGCATATACTTACAATGGACTCTTTTTTAACCTTAATAAGTAAGGAAACTCTGATATATACTATGCTATCAATTAACCTTGAGGATATTATATGTGTGTCATTATGAAAGTTTTGGGATACACAAAAATCAGGAAACATGAAATCTGTGTGGATGGAAACAAATGAAGCCCTCCCAGCAACATTGATAAACTGAGCTAGTTGAAGCTTGCATGGGTGAATCACAAAGAACTCTGTGGTCTGGGTTTTCTGAAAGTGAGATAATGAATCATTATAGGGTCTGTCTCAAAACTTTGGTGTAGTGATCTATGTATTATGCTAAGTAAAATAAGCCAGTCACAAAAAGGGCAAATTTTGTATGATTTCATTCAGAAGAAGTACTTAGCTTAGTCAAATTCATAGAGACAAAAAATAGAACTATGGTTACCAGGGTCTGGGGTGAGGGGAATCAAGAGTTAGTGTTCAGCAGGTATAGAGTTCCAGGTTTGCAAGATGAAAAAGGTTCTGGGGATTGGACAGTGGAGATGATTGCTCAACAGTATGAATGTACTTAATGCTTCTGAGGCTGTATTTCTCTTCTGCCATCCTTGTATCCGAACTTAAAAATGGTAAAATGCTAAATTTTATATATGTATATTTTACCGCCATTAGAAAAAGAAAGGCCAGACAAGAAAAAAAAAAAGTTAGCAAACTAGATGCAATTAGACCTTTGAAAAAATGCTGTGTTTCTGTTCTTGCTTCTCTGTGATCACATTAAGAACATGCCCCGAAACATGCCCAGGTTAACCTGCTAGAGGAGTATGACTGACAAATGGAAGACAGCTGAGCTGTCTCAGCTGAGTCCATCTCAAATAAGCCAGTCCTCAGCTCACCTGACAGCTTACCACAAACAAATGAAGGAGGCCAACTAAGAGCAGCCAAGCTTGGCCCAGATCAGCAGAATTTCCCAATTGACCTGTTGACCGTGAGGAATAATGGTTGTTGTTTGAAAAAAATAAATAAATAAAAATAAAGTCTTACTTACATATATGTAAGCCTTACTCACATGTAAGTATTTCATTTGTTCTAAGACCCCATAGTATTTTACTGTAATCTGTAGAGCTAATAAATGAAGACTGTATTAGTTTGACTTGTGTAATGAGCCATGTAGTAGGTCAATAATAAAAACTGGACAGATCCTTAATCCTTGGGCCATTATATCCTACTCCCTCTTCATCGTTTGAATTTTTATGTACATAAAAGTAAAAATCTCATTTTTCATGAATGAGTTAGAATACAAAATTTGCTTTGGAAACCAAATGACAAATAAATACTCATTCTAGACTTCTAGAATTACTTTCCTGTTTTAGAACTGAATTCTTTGGACTTCTACTTAAGCACATAGCTTATTAAATTATTTTGTGCTTGGATGACTCTTTTTTTTAATCTAAAGATACAGTGGGTAGTAAGATGGATTGTGGGCTAGGCCTGGAGTTCTGTCTTGATGGCAACTAATAGTGACAAATGGGAGGCCATTTGCCTATGGCTTCGGAGGCTGTATTTCTCTTTTTTGCCATCTCATATTGGAACAGCATCTCCCACAGTCCTTTTACCTTCTCCTACCACTACTCTTTCTTGCCAACTCCCTCTACTCTCTAACCCTCATCTTTGTTCTCTACCCCACTAAAAACCTTATATGGCAAGAAGAAAGCCTCCAAAATAATTTTATTATGTAGGCTTATGCTTTTGTTTAATTACAGGTATTCGTTGAGATAATATCAGAAAATTCTGTTGTGCATTATTGGCCAGCTAAACAGAATCCTTTATTAAAATTGAATTTTATTTGTATGTTACAGCTATTCCTAAGGAACTTGCCAAATACTTTTTATGTCTGGGTAAAACACTATTTTAGTGAATGATTTTGCAACTTTACTTCTGGATATGATAAACAGGCCTATTTTTATTCCCCACTAGATGATCAACAGTAATTTTGCTTCTTTATTTTGTTGCATCAAAAGTAAACAGAAGGAGCAGCAAAACCAAAACAAAACAGTTCCTTTCATCAGTCTCTATTCAGATATGTCCATATCCACTAAACAAAGATATAAAAAGTATTATTGATGTGAGTTTGTGCCTTTAATTGTAAAGGTATCCATTTTTCTTTTTTGAGCTATTTTATGAAATACCATAGAGCTTCTGTAACTTGTCTACCCAAGGGTTTGTAACAAACTGGTCAATATATGGAGGTGGTTAACATCAGGAACTAGACCAACTCTACTGATAGGAACATGTGGTGCATGTGTGGTTTATGAAAATTAGGTCAGCTTAAGAAGGTGGTCAGTGTAGAGAGGTGGTCAACCATGGAGGTTTTACTGTATTTATACTTTTAGCTGAAGAACGGATATTTATAAAGAGTACTTTCAGCAAGAACTGAAGTGCGCATAGTGTAATGATGAACAATAGTGTAATTAATAGGTCTAGGGAAAGTGAGGAGATCAAACACTCAACCCACTTATCTTATAGCTAATATCGCCTTTCTTAAAAAGCAGCAGTAGTTTGAATGCTGCAAAAGTCATTCGGGTTCATGAAAATGGAACTCTAGTACTAATTGCTTTCATTAAATATTGATAAAAATAAGTGAGTTTGGAATTAACTACATTATTTTAATTGAAATAATCAAGCACATGAGAAAATTGAAAATTTTTCTTTGCTCATGTAAAATAGTGGTAATTGGCTCTGCACTCGTAGCACAGTGGTTACAGTGCCAGCCACACACACCAAGGCTGGCAGGTTTGAACCCAGTTCGGGCCAGCTAGAACAATAATGGCAACTGCAACAAAAAATAGCCAGGTGTTCCAGGTGTTGTGGCAGGCACCTGTAGTCCCAGCTACTTGGGAGACTGAAGCAAGAGAATCGCTTAAGCCCAGGAGTTTGAGGCTGCTGTGAGTTGTGATACCACAACACTCTACCAAGGGTGACATAGTGAGACTCTGTCTCGAATAAATAAATAAAATTGTGGTAATTATTTATTAAAATTATCTCATTCCTTTGAGTATTAAGGTCTGCTGGGTGGCGCCTGTGGCTCAAGGAGTAGGGCGCCAGTCCCACATACTGGAGGTGGTGGGTTCAAACCCAGCCCCGGCCAAAAAACCACAAAAAAAAAAAAAAGAAAAAAAAAAAAAAAAAGGTCTGCTGAAATGTTTACAGTATGATTCACTTTTCAAATATTTGTTTATACACACATTTTGAGGAATGTATCATACATAAATGAGCTATATCTGTTCAAATAATGATTATGATAGAATTGTATTAAGATTTGTCCCATGCTATGCATTTTGCAGACATTACTATTTGTTTAAATAAACTTGTAAAGTCCTAGAAAACGTGTGCAAAACTTAATTTAGACTATAAATAGATCTTATTCCTATTTTTACGTGGATAATGTTAGGCTGACTCCCTTTAAAATATATTGAATTATTTATCCATATTTATTTCTCCAAAGCTGGTTTTCAGAGGAGTTATAGTAGCTTTGATACAAAACTACAATTGTATTTGGTAATCTCTTCAGTATTACACAGGAAATTTTCTTTCTAAAGCTGAATTAATGTAGTCAACACCCTTTCTTCTACATTATTTTTCCAATTTTTTTTGAAAAGAAAAAATCTGAATAGAACAATATAAAAGTACCTTTTCAAAAGTATGAGATTTTATTTCATGTATAATACCTCTTTATACTCATTGCAAATTAGTATTGTTGGTATGCTGAGAAGTTCAAATCTACTTTACTCTGACAAACTGATGAAAATTAAATGTTTTCTTATATTGAAAAAGTTCTCATTTGGCGTAATGGTTTAATTTATTCTTTCAAAGATGAGAAAGAAGTAGGGATCAATTTTGAAGCTGATTTCTCCACTCTTGCTTTCCTAGTTGTTTTATCAGTACTCTGAAATTCTCACTGATGAGAAGACAGATCTAACAATGCATAGAATTCGGAGTGACATTAATCCATATTTTTAAATACACATTGATTTTATATTTTGACAACCTCCTTGGAGAAGATAAGAATCAATATTTGCTTTTTGTCTTTTCTTTATAAGAAATTATAATCAGGGCAGGGCAGGCAACATTTATAAAATGTCATACTATAAAAACAAATTATGATGGCCAAACATTTCAGTACCAGGACTTCCTTTGTAGATTGGGGAGATTTCCTTTGCAATTATGATTTATTTTTATTTTTACTCTGCTTTGAAGAGTGATTGTGTAAGACAATTTTGTAAGAGAGGAAAACCCAACAATCCGAGGCAATCATTTTTTTTCTAATTGATTGCCGTAGTAATATTGGAATATACAGGGTTTAACATAGTAAATTGCACATGAACTTTATGTCCACCCTGAATACTATGTATCTATACCATAATCACCTACATATTCCCCAAAACTAGTATGTTCTTAAATTGAAGTATAGTTGAAGGCTGGGTGTGGTGGCTCATGCCTATAATCCCAGCACGCTAACAGACTAAGACAGGTGGATTCCCCGAACTCGGGAGTTTGAGACCAGCCTGAGTTAGAGTGATACTCAGTCTCTAAAACATAGCTGGGCATTGTGCCACGCACCTGTAGTCCCAGCTACTTGGGAGGCAAAGGCAAGAGGATCACTTGTACCCAAGAGTTTGAGACTGCTATGAGCTGCGATTCCAGGGCACACTACCAAGGATAACTAAATGAGACTTTGTCTCAAAAAAAAAAAAAAAAAAGTAGTGCAGTTGAAAACCATACACTTGAAAATGAAAACCTCGTCGTGGCTATGGAATTCATAAGGCAAGAACATCCTATTTTATTATTAACTAATATTTATTGAGCACTTACTATATGCTGCTAGGCTCTTGTCTATATGTTCGACATGTGTTAATTCCTTTAACCCTTCATAAGATCATTATTATCCTTCACAGAGGCAGAACCTTAAGTACCATGTAGTTGAAGTTGCACATGGATAGAACTAGAATTGGAACATTAAGCCAGTGGTTTTCAAACTTCAGCTCACAACTGTACTTAAAAAAAAAAAATGAACAGAAAAGCATAGCATAATATAACATTAAAAAAAAAAAATCAGCACAGATGATGTATGACCCTTCTGCTCAAATTTGGCACCAGTTGTTGAGCGTGTTTTAATGTTATTTTATCAAGTTGCATTTTACCTCTCATGCCAAAATACCTGGGAAAACATAGCCAACATTCTATTACTTGAAAAGGGAATTCTTTTTTTTTTTTTTTCAATTTTTTTTGGTTGTCTTTGAGTCTATTTTACAAAAAAGCTATTTGGAGCTGGGTGTGGTGCTCACACCTATAATCCTATAATCCTAGCACTTTTGGAGGCTGAGATAGGAGGATCTATTGAGGCCAGGAATTCAAGACCAGCCTATGCAAAAGTGAGACCCCTGTCTCTTCAGAAAATAGAAAAATTAGCTGGATATGGTGGTGGGATAACCCTATAGTCTCAGCTGTTAGGCTAGGAGAAAGGCCTTCTTTCAAAAAAAAAAGGTTGTTTGGTTAGAACTAGAGATTCCCTAGTGTTAACTGTTTCATCATTTATTGGTTGCTAACGTACATACTAATATATACTAATACTAAAACTAATATATGCCAGAGACTTTTAGTTTTTGTAGATTTGAAAGAATAAAATAAAATAATTACTATCTTAGTAAAAAAAACACTAATGGCCAATGGATAAGCAAATATCTTGTTTTTTTAATAATTAGAACTCACATTTTTTTAAAAAGCATTTATTTTCCTGTAATTTTGAAACTCAGTAAGTTTGACATTTTTGTTGTTGTTGCTATTTGGCCGGGGCCAAATTAACCTGCCACCTCAGTAAATAGGACTGGCGCCCCACTCACTGAGCCACAGGCGCCACCCTAGAACTCACATTTTTTAAAGAAAGAATACCAAAACAGAGTTTAAGGTTGAGAAAAATGAAAAAAAAAAAAAATTTCATGTTTCGAGTATAAGAACAATGTAAGCTGTTACTTTGGTTTAGAGTGCGGAAACAAGAAAAGTAAAGAGTTGAGCAAATAGAACCTGTACTGTGATCTCCTGATTTCTCAATTGCAGTAGAGTAATCCTAAGGAAAATTTACTAAAACTGAATGGAATTTTAAATTTTGGCCCAAGTTCTGAGAGTAGTTATGTTTTGTTTTTAAAACCTATGTTACAATGCTGTGCTGTTTATTAGAGAGCTTCAGTTGCTCTATTCTGGATTGAAATGTTTCTAAAGAGTAAATTCTGAAAAAACTGAGGAGAACCAAATGGCAAAGCTCTGCTGAATTTACTTGTTTGTTGCTGAGTTGCTACTGTTTGTCCTAGTATATGTTGTGTGTATGTGTCTCTGTCTCTATAAAAGTAAGTGATTTTCTTTTCTTTGATTTATCTTCCATCATACATGTGTTGTATATGTGCATATATATTTATATGTGGGATATTTCTTTCCAACATACACATTTAATATACAGTATACATCTTGACCTGGAATTGACTACCGACATTTAACTGTTGTTGATCAGACAGCACTTCTTTATCTCTTTATGTTTTAAGTGCTGTTTCTGACGAATGCCAGTCCTTTTTAGTCTGCTCTGTAACAGATGCACTGGGAATCAATATACCATCTAGATGTCACAAAGGGAAAAGAAAATTCTTTTGGGGGGATGAGGTAGAGAATATAGTTTAAACATAGTAGGTGTTACAGCTTTTACTTTGTCTTTCTTTTTATTGGGATTCAACAAAACCAAAAGAATTCAAGCTTAAAAATCGAAACAAATTCTATGAGACTAAAAACAATAAATAATGGATTTTAAATTGTTTAAATAAAATATACATTTGGAGAAAAAAATAAAAATTACCCCATACTTGATTATGTTTTAGATATTATTTATTGTCTGACAAACTATATTGAAATATTTTAATCTTGGCATCAAATATATGCCACGTGGATTTTAGAGATTATGGTATAAATTGCATTCCTTGGCCTTAGAAAGTGCAGTTGAATCAGTATAAGAATGACATGGGGAAAGTTCAGAATGTTATTTGTAGGATTGCAAGGGAAGCCTTAATAGATGTCTTCCACTATAACATTTTAGGTATGCTCTTTCCTTTAATCTCCTCAACAACACTGGAAGGAATGTGTTTTTATCTTTATTTTTCAGATAAGGAAACTAAGATGTAATAAGGTTAGTGAACTCTCTAACGTTACTTATTTTCCAAATGGTAAGCCCAGGATTTGATCACTGTCTGACAGTGAACTGGTAGACTTCAAGTATGCCCAGAACAAATACTTTATATTGAATACTTGCTTTATATCCACTTCATTCCAAAATCTAACTACCCTTTCTTCTGTATTATCAAAAGGCTAAAGATTTGCTTTTTGGAGAATCCATGTCTTGGTAATTTCTGAGATGAAAACACTAAGCATGAACAGAAGGAGGTTTTAAGGTAAAAGATGAGAACCAGGAGGATTATAACTGAAAGCTATAAGTACTGAACTTTGAAGGCCCCCAGACCCCTTTTGCTGTCATGCTATCAGAATGCTGGCAGCTAGGCGAGCCAACCCCTACCCCACAGACAAGAGATTGTACCACCCTTTGGACTTAGTGAATGGCTCAAGAGAGAAGGCCTAAATGCTGATAACATTTAGGGATCTTACTTGATTTTCCTTCAGTGAAGTCCAGTTCACTTTGTTATTTATGCTTCCTGTGCTTCAGTCAGCTCTTCCCTGCCTTATTCTTAAAAATGAAGATGCAGCCAAATACTGTCAACATGTAAAGCCAATCTGCAGTGTGAAAGCTGACTAAAGCAAACTGAAAAATAAAAAGAAACCTAAAGAAACAGAGGCAATTTAGGAAGCAGAAGAAATAATAAAAAGCAAAAGACCTAGAATAAATACCCTTAGAGAAATAAAAGAAAAATATTGCATTAATAGAACAAGAAAATGATGCTATGAAAAGTGAATAATCATAAAACAAAAAGAGCAGTAATAAAATTAATAGACAAGTTGGAAATGGAAGTTAAGTACAGTTGTCTTCTAAAAGATTATCAACATGATCTGAGGAAAACAGCCTGGAAAAATGAAAGTCATGGAAAAAGCCCAAGTGCCCATCGATCCACAAATGGATTAATAAATTGTGGTATATGTACACCACGGAATATTATACAGCCTTAAAGAAAGATGGAGACTTTACCTCTTTCATGTTTACATGGATGGAGCTGGAACATATTCTTCTTAGTAAAGTATCTCAAGAATGGAAGAAAAAGTATCCAATGTACTCAGCCCTGCTATGAAACTAATTTATGGCTTTCACATGAAAGCTATAACCCAGTTATAACCTAAGAATATGGGAAAGGGGGAGACGGAGGGGATAGAGGGGGGAAGATGGGTTGAGGGAGGGTGATTGGTGGGATTACTACCTGTGGTGCATCTTACAGTGATACATGTGAAACTTAGTAAATGTAGAATATAAATGTCTTAACACGATAACTAAGAAAATGCCAGGAAGGCTATGTTAACCAGTGTGATGAAAATATGTCAAAACTGTTTATAAAAGCAGTGTATGGTGCCCCATGATCGCATTAATATACACGCTATGATTTAATAATACAAAAAAAGAAAAGAAAAATGAAATTAGAGGACCAGAGTAGAAAATATTTGGATTTAGATAGACGTGTTATTCTGCTTACATTTAGAAGTAGGGAGACCTTTACTAAATTATTTAACTTGGGGGATCCTAGGTAGCAAACTGATTTCTTTTTTTTTTTTTTTTTTTGAGATAGAGTCTTATTTGGTCACCCTCAGTAGAGTGCTGTGGTATCATAGCTCACAGCAACCTCAAACTCTTGGGCTCAAGCGATTCTCTTGCCTCAGCTTCTCAAGTAGTGGGGATTATAGGTACCTGCCACAATGCCCGGCTATTTTTATTGATGGGGGGTCTCACTCTTGCTCAGGCTGGTCTCAAACCCATGAGCTCAGACAATCCACCTGCATCAGCCTCCCAGAGTGCTAGGATTATAGGTGTGAGCCACTGCACTTGACCTTAAACTGTTATTTCCATTATATAACCCCAAAGAAATGTTTACATGGGTAAACTGAACTTTATACATTACCATTGTTAAATGTGGTGTGTTTGTCTAAAATAACAACTGTGCAACATTATCCCTATGATGCTGCTACATTCAGCAAAGTGTGAACATACATGCGATGCATTTAGAGGATTTGTTGAAGTTTTGTTTTTAAAATAATAAGTCTACTTAAATTATTTTGCCTGACTGTATTTCTAAATTTATACATATTAAGAATTAGCTCTCCATATTACAGATTTTGTTTGCTACTAGAAGTTATCTTCTGGCGGCGCCTGTGGCTCAGCTGGTAGGGCGCCGGACCCATATACCAAGGGTGGCGGGTTCAAACCCAGCCCCGGCCAAACTGCAACAACAACAAAAAAATAGTCAGGCGTTGTGGCGGTCGCCTGTAGTCCCAGCTGCTCGGGAGGCTGAGGCAAGAGAATCACTTAAGCCCAAGAGCTGGAGGTTGCTGTGAAGCTGCGTGTGACGCCACGGCACTCTACCAAAGGCGGTACAGTGAGATTCTGTCTCTACAAAAAAAAAAAAGGAAAAGAGCAGGGCGGCACCTGTGGCTCAGCGGGTAGGGCGCCAGACCCATATACCGAGGGTGGCGGGTTCAAACCCAGCCCCAGCCAAACTGCAACAACAACAAAAAAAAAAAAATCAAAAAAAAAAAAAAAGAATTTATCTTCTAAGAAGTTTTTGAATGACTCTATAAGAGGTTAGCTCTACATTTAATTTAAGCAGCCTCCAATGACATTATTTTTTAACATTAGTCAGAAAATGATAAAATGAAGCAACTGAAATGAATTGTGGTTAATATTACCATCAGAGTGATGAATAATTCTGACATACCCCAGCAACACAAAGCCAGTCAGTAATCTTTCTCAAAGTTTTTATTCTCTAGTCATATTAATTTACTGTGATGTGGAGTAGCCATTTATTATTTATAAATGAATTGTTTTATTTGCATAGCATTACTAGTTTTATCCCATAATGCTTTCTATTTTCTTAGCTTAGTGCTGGGTGTTGATTCAGACAGAGAAGAGAATACTTACAATGAATTTACATAAAAATTGTTTTTAAAACACCTAGGAATGTTTTTTGATTTTTTATTTTTTTAAAGCTTAATAAGTGGTGTCTGACTTAAGGCTTGGGTATTTTTTTCTTACTATAGAAGGTAAATTTAATAGAAAGACATTTTTAAAACCTGTATGCATTTATAGTTTCAAAATATATTTGTACCAACTTTTCATTCTTGTGTTTCCTGTGATTTTAAAACTTATTTTACATGAATATATAATATGCTTTTTTATAGTGGATAATATAATAAATTATCTTTTATTTTTACGTCCAAATCCCCCCTGTCCGGTTCCTTATTCTCAAAGTCCAGTTACTTGAATAAGTGTATTAATTCAACATAAATACCTTTACAATAACTGATTTTTAAATCTTTGCTAGATGCTTTTTGTGTACATTATTCTGAGGACTCTGCCAGAATCAGAAGTGAACGAAATTGCCCCTTCTTCTAAAAACCTTAATAATTAAATGTAAGTTATCTATGAACCATTAATAAGCAAGTATCAGAAAACACTTTATTTTTATGTGATTTATTTTTTAGACTATTCCACTTTCAGAACAGGTTGCATTTTTTTTTTTTTTTTTTTTGAGACCGAGCCTCAAGCTCTCGCCCTGGGTAGAGTTCCATGGCATTGCAGCTCACAGCAACCTCCAACTCCTGGGCTCAAGCAATTCTCCTGCCTCCACCTCCCAAGTAGCTGGGACTGCAGGCGCCTGCCACAACACCCGGCTATTTTTTGGTTGCAGCCATCATTGTTGTTTGGTGGGCCCGGCCTGGATTTGAACCTTCCAGCTCAGGTGTATGTGGATGGCGCCTTAGCTGTTTGAGCCACAGGTTGTATTTTTTTTTTTTAATATGAATCTACAATTTATCATTTGAAACAAGTTTTGGAAGTGAAAAGGGTTATTTCTTCCAACAAAACCATGTTATCATTGGCGTAATATAAAAACTAGAATAGATAATTTAAAAGTTATATTTTAAAAAGATAGGAAGAAAATCAGTAGTTTTGCTGGGAACTATATCTTATTAAAACTACATTAACTCTTTTTTTTCTTTTAACATTTTAATTTTTTTATTTTATTTATTTTTGTTGCATTTTGGCCAGGGCCAGGTTTGAACCCACCACCCTCGGAATATGGGACTGGCGCCCTACTCACTGAGCCATGGGCGCCGCCCCTACATTAACTCTCTTACTTTAAAAATGTAAGGTTTTTTGTGTGTGTTTGTTTGTTTTTGAGACAGTCTCACTATGTCGCCCTGAGTAGAGTGCTGTGGTGTCACAGCTGTCAGCAACCTCAAACTCTTGGGCTTAAGGGATTCTCTTGCCTCAGCCTACGAAGTAGCTGCGACTGCAGGTGCCCACCACAATGCCCAGCTATTTTTTTGTTGCAGTTGTCATTGCTGTTTAGCTGGCCCAGGCCAGGTTCAAACCCGCCAGCCTGGGTGTATGTGGCCAGCGCCCTACCCTCTGAGCTATAGGCACCGCCCACTAGCAGCCTTTTTGAAGACTTTGGGACTTCCTACACAAATGAATACAGCACCTTGGAATGAGGACTTCCTGTACTATACAATGTTTAAAAGAAATACTGAGAGTGCCTTGACTGTGTGGTCTTAGGGGATAAGCATTCAGTTTTTCCCTATTAAGTATGCTATCAGCTATAGATTTTTTGTAAATTCCCTTCGTTAGGTTGAATAAGTTCCCATCTATTCCTAGTTTGTTGAGAGTTTTCATTATACTTAGGTATTGACCTCTGTTAAGGGCTTTTTCTGAAGATGATTGGCTTTTTTTGTTTTGTTTTGTATTTTAGTTTGTTAGTATAGTGAATTACACTGTTGATTTTGGAGTGTTTCATTTTGGGGATAAATCCGATTGCGATGTATTATCCTTTTAATAAATGGCTAGATTCAATTTGCAAATATTTTCTGAAGAATTTTTATATCTGGATTCAAAAAAGATTGGTCTGTAATATCTTTGTCCATTTTTTGCATCAAGGTAATGATTATTTGACAAAATGAGTTTCAGAGTTATTTCTTTTTTTTTTGAAAAAAAGGTATAGAATTATTATTTTTTTCCTTAAATGTTTGATGGAACTTACTAATGAGACCATTGAGGGTAGGAGTTTTATTTTTGGGAAGGTTGTTTTTTAAACTTTGACCTCAATTTCATTAATAAATATAGGGCCATTCATATTATCTGTTTGTTATGGAGTGAGTTTTGGTAGTCTGCATCTTTCACAGAATTTTTTTTTTTTTTTTTTTTTTGTAGAGACAGAGTCTCAGTTTATCGCCCTTGGTAGAGTCCTGTGGCGTCACAGCTCACAGCAACCTCCAACCCCTGGGCTTAAGTGATTCTCTTGCTTCAGCCTACTGAGTAGCTGGGACTACAGGCGCCCACCACAATGCCCGGCTATTTTTTTTTGTTACAGTTTGGCCGAGGCCAGGTTTGAACCCACCACCCTCGGTTTATGGGGCTGGCGCCTTACCGACTGAGTCACAGGTGCCACCCACACAGAATTTTTTAATTTCATTTTCAGTTCGCCCTTCATTCTTTCTCTTTTGTTTTTGGCCGGGGCTAGGTTTGAACCCGCCACCTCCGGCATATGGGACCGATGCCCTACTCCTTGAGCCACAGGTGCCACCTGCCCTTCATTCTTAATGTTGAAAATTTTACCTTTGTCTCCCTCTGGACCAGTTTGGCTTGAGATTTTATTTATTTTTTTGTTTGCAATTTCAATTATCTTTACTTTTCTTACTATTTTTTCCTGTTTTACTTGATTTGGATTTATTTGTCTTCCTTTTTAATACTATCTTAAATTAGAAAAAACTTTAAACTATTGATTTGAGAACATCTTTCTCTTCTTTTTTTCTTTTTTAGGCAGAGTCTTGCTCTATTGCCCGGGCTAGAGAGCAATGGTATTATCATAGCTCACTGCAATCTCAAAGTCTTGGGCTCAAGAGATCCTCCTTTCTGGATAGTTGGGACTGCAGACATGTGCCACCAGTCCTGGCTAATATTTTTATGTTTTGTAGAGATAGAGTCCTGGCTGTTGCCCAGCATGGTCTCAAACTCGTGGCCTCCAGTGATCCTTCTTCCTCTAGGATTATAGGTGTGAGCCACCATGCCTTGACATTTTTTTCTTTCTAATATATAACCATTTACTGCTACAATTTTTTCTCAAAGAACTGTCTTATCTGGGTCCAATAAATTTTATATCATTTTTGTTCCATTCAAAATCTTTTATTATTTCCCTTACGACTTTTCTTTTTGACTTATGGATTATTTAGAATTGCATTGTACTAGCATTCTGGGATGCCAAGGTGGGTAGATCGCCTGAGCTCAAGAATTCAAGACTGGCCTGAGCAAGAGTGAGACACCCCCCCCGCCCCCATCTCAAAAAAAAAAAAGCAAAATAGCCGGCCATTGTGGCAGGCACCTGTAGTCCCAGATATTCAGGAGGCTGAGCAAGAGGATCGGTTGAGCCCATAGTGTGAGTTATGACATCATGGTACTCAATCCCAGGGTGACTGAGTGAGACTCTGTCTCAAAAAAAAAAAAAAAAAATTAGAATAGTATTATATAATTTCCACATATTTTGGGGATTTGTCAGATTTCTTTCTCTAACATTTCTTTTTTAATTCCATTGTGGTTGGGGAACATATTCTGTATGACTTCTGTTCTTTTAAATTAGTCAAATTTATTTATTGGCTCAGAATATGATCTGTCTTGGTCAATGTGTGTTTGAAAAGAGTACATATTCTGTTGTTAGGTAAAGGGTTCTGTAGATATCAATTAGGTTAAATTTGGTTGTTAATACTATTTTTATCTCTCTCTCCTTACTGATTTTCTGTCTACTTGTCCTGTTGGTTACTGAGAAGAGTGTTGAAGTCTCCAACTATATATTTAGATTTGTCCCCGCTGCTTGGGACGCTGAGGTGACAGGATCCCTTGAGCCTTGGAATTTGAGTCTAGGCTGCGTAGTGGAACCCTGTCTTTCAACCAAAAATCAAAAGCAAGTTAGGTTTGTCTATATGTTTTTTCAGTTGTCAGTTTCTACTTTATGTATTTTCAAATGTTTGGGTTGAATTGTGTGACCTAATTCTTAAACAGATTCTTTGTAGATGTAGTCAATTTAAGATGAACTCATTAAGAGGGCCCCAAGTCCATTAGAACTGGTCTTCTCTTACAAAGATGAAAACACCATATGAAGACAGAGACATGAGAAGAGAACACTGTGTGATGATGAAGGCAGAGATTAGAGTTATGTTGCCATAAGCCAAAGATACTAGGCTCCCAGAAGCTGGAAGAAGCAGGGAAGGATTCTCCCATAGCGGCTTCAAAGAGATCATGGACCTACTCAAACCTCCTTATTAGACGTCTAACTTCCAGAAGTATGAGAAAATAAATTTCTGTTCTTTTTTTTTGTGACAGAGTCTCACTTTTGTCACCCTTGTTAGAGGGTGGTGGCATCATTGCTTACAGCAACCTCAAACTCTTGGACTTAAGCAGTCAGCCTCAGCCTCTCAAGTAGCTGGGACTACAGGCCCCTGCCACAATGCCCAGCTATTTTTTAAAGATGGAGTCTCACTCTTGCTCAAGCTGGTCTTGAACTCCTGAGCTCAAGCAATCCACTGGGCCTGGCCAATTTCTATTCTTTTAAGCCATCCAGTTTGTGGTACTTTTGTTACTGGCTGTTCAACTACTTAGTTTTTGTCTTCTACCCATCAAAGAATGAAAGTAAGAGACAGGTTTGAAGGAGCAAATTTCATTAAAATAAAAGTTCACTGTTGAAGGGTTAAGAGCATGCATGTATCTAAGCAGAGTGTGGCCCTGGGGTTTCTGTGTAATCAGCAAGGGGCAGTACCCTCCAGAAGGAGTAGGAACAGGCACACATCTCAGCAGACTGTGGCACTGGGTGCTCTTTGGATTTCTCTTCTTTCCTGTCTGGCCTCTCCTCCTTCCTGAGGTTGTCTTCTCTCCTTTTCTTTTTAACCAGTGGGGATGTTTTCCCCTTCCTGCCATGGGGGGAGTTTTTCACCTTATCTGGTTAGGTAGAGATGTGTTGTGATGCCCAAAGCCCACAATGGGTGTGGGGGGGGGGGGGCAAACTGCAATGTTGTATATTGTGCCCTGTGCTGTTTCTGTTATATTTCTTATGACACTTGTAGCCACCCTTATCTTGTTATTGTCACAGTATGTTCTCTTACTCAGCATTGCGTTTGTTTAGGTTGCTTGCTTTGGTATTTTCTCTGCTCTCTTCTCACTTTTCTTATGCTAACTTTCTGTGACACTTGTGATTACCCTTATCTTGTCAGTGTTTGAGTCTCTTACTTAGCATCTCCTTTGTTCACATTGACCATTCTGTACTTCCTCTGCTCGTAGCTTACTTTCCTACCTACACTAACAATTGTTATCTCAATATTGCTCTCAAGTTTAAATGTAAAAAAATATTGTTTTTTCATTTCCTCTCAATTATAATTAATAAAAAGAACAAGGAAGCCAAAGTTTAGATAATACTTTTTTTAAAATTTGCTTGTTCCTCACCGAACATAGCAACTTATCTTATATTACTATATAAAGAAATAACTGCAATCAACACTTTAGAGTATTTGGATTCATTGTTCTTCAACTTCAGTCTATCTTTCAGGGAATGTATTGAATGAAATCCTTCTTTATCACTTCTTTTTAACTCATAAATTAATTTCATTGCCTCTTGCTATGGTGTACATGTATTAGTGAGATTTCTCCAGAGAAACAGAACCAATAGGAGATGTCCCTATGTTTTTCTATATCTATATCTATATCTATATCTATATCTATATCTATATCTATATCTAAAAAGAGATTTACTGTGAGAAATTGGCTTCCATGGTTAAAGAGGCTAAGAGGTCCCACAGTCTGCCATCGCAGACTAGAGACCTAGGAAAAGCCTGAAAACCAGGGCAGCTGATGATATAAATCCCAGTCTAAGAACAGAAAGTGATATGTCTCAGTTTAAGTAGTGAAGCAGGAAAAACGGAACAAATTCCTCCTACCCCTGCTTTTTGTTCTGTTCAAGCCCTGGGCAGATTGGATGATGCCCACCCAAATTGGAGGAGGCTATCTACCATACTGATTCCACAATTTAAAGGCTAATCTCATCTGGAAATATCCTCACAGACACACCTCAAAATAATGCTTAATCTGGGCACCCTGTGGCCTAGTCAAGTTGACACATAAAATTAATCATCTCATAAGATTTGTCTTATGTGTTTTTTTTTTCTCTAGCTGATAAAGGGAAGTTTGTAATCCAAAACTGAACAAAAGATTTTTTTCTTTTATTTTTATGGAATTTGTTATTACTTCTTTTTAACTTACATTCTAGAGGTAGTGCAAAGCCATGTCCTGCTGTTGCATGCAGTGGTTCAGATTACTGATTTCTAAATCTGAGCTTCACTGGCTACATCTGTGCCCTCATAAATATTGATAAGCACTATCTTAATCAAATGACTAAATTTAATCACCTTCACCAAATTTATCTGACATACAATTTTAGAGGAATAGTAAAGTTTTCATTTTCTTTTGTTTTCTTTTTTTAGGGAAGGCTAAAATATAAGTTCTATAGGTTGATCATTATTCCAAAATATCCTCTTGCTCAGAGAAAGTAAAATAAATTTTAGATAGCGCTTGTGAATCTAATCAGCATTTGTTTTCACCAATATTTTTGGTCAGCAATCTGGCTGCTCCAGTTTAACCCAGCTGGAGTATTTTGCATTTCTATTGTCTTTTATAACCACCCAGAGAACAGCCTTTGGGAGTTTTTACAGAGGTTGGGCTACTTTAGCAGTCTACTTCTTTTTAGAAGTGCTTCATCCTGAGATTGTCTTGAAGCTCATCTATCACTGACCCTTGCCTATCAGTACTAGGTTTTTTCTAGCAATATAACTCCTTTAAATTTTTGGTCATTTGTCCGTTAGGTCTCACATTGCTAAAAGTTAACTGCAGAAGTGTTTATCCGCTTCTACTAACTCTGTGTATGATCCACGGTTATTTTTAAAGTCATGAGAAATATCAAAATCCCTTCTGTTTTAACAGTTGAATAATAAGGGATTACCTCATTAAATTGATTGCATTCTCCTGTTTCTTTTGAAAGCCACCGTATACCTCTGGTTACACTTGTTCAAAAATATTTTATCTCTTGGTTTGATATTTGAAGTTTACTGTAGTTTCAAGATGCCTTACAACTCAGATTTCTCTCTCCTTCTCTATTTTTCTAGAAAGAGAGAGAGAGAGAGAGAGATCATATATCTATTTCTCGTCATCCCTCCTTCCTTCCACCCTTCCCAGCCTTGGCAACCATTTTATTTTCCATCTCCATGAGATCTGTTCTTTTTAGCTCCCACAGATGAGTGAAAACATACAATATCTGTCTGTATTAAGCTTAACTTAACACGATGACTTCCAGTTCCATCTATGCGTGCCTATATGTTGACTTCTTTAGAGCTTCCTACTTTATATCTAATTTTATATTAAGTTTAATATTTCCTCCAAAAAGTAATTGATTAGTTCAAAACAGAGAATAAAAGAATTATTTTTAGTCATGTTTATGGATTTTGAATCTTCCTTTTATATAATAGTTATAATTTTTTAACAATTCATATATAAATCATTAGAATATTTAGAGCTATTAGTCTAGGTTTTTAGCTAAACAATAAACACACAGTTTCCTCACTCAGAGTTGAGTTAAAAAGAATGTATATAAAGTTTGCAAAATTGGAACTTGTTCTGTTATATTCATATGACTTGTAAAACAAATAGAAGAAGAGTTTCAAAAGCTGAGTATTTGTAATGTAGTTTCTAATTTTGTTTCTAATGTTTCTAATTTTATGTTTCCAGTTTATAGAGGCTACAGGAACATTGATGTTTGTATTACTGATAACCTATTTTAAAAACCTGTAAATGTAACAAACACTGTGTAGATGAATTACTTGATTTAAGTGGATAGAAGAATATATCTGCAAATGAATAGATTCTGTTACATCAGCATTGGGTTTCTTCATTTTTAGTAATTTTAAACTTTTTTAGCAATTATCCATGGATTTTTTAGACTGTTTCTTGGGTTCTTCTAGGGATTTATCTCAGCACTGGGCATTAGATTAATAGATTATTTTCAATAATTTATATGACTTTCTCAAACTCACATAAAAAGCCTATAGTAAAAAAATCACTTAATACTTACTGTAGCTGAATAACATAGAACTGTGAAGGCATTGCTACTAAATCTACCAATGTAAGCATTTGAAATGATTTAGATTCTACATAGGCACAATAAGTAAAATGGAATACTTTCTTTTTCCCAAGATGCGTTCATTAAATTGAAATGGTATAGTGGTTATATATTTAATGCCACTTGCAAGAAAGTGTGTTTCCAAGGGATTAAAAAGTACTCTGGTACTTGAAAACAAAAGTGCTTATTTGTTAACTCTAAAAGCCACAGTGGTGTGCTGATGAAATTTTTTTCTTGACGATATTAAATAAAATCTAAAGCATGTGAGGATAAGTGCCAAACCATTTCAGCTGTGTATAGCATATAACAAAATACTCTAAAAGCCAAGGTTGAATAAAAATGCTGATCAGGCCGCTTGTTATACTTGTCATTTAGATAAAAGAGCTGCTACAACTGAAACAAAATAGTTGCAACACCCGAACAGTAACAATATTGCTTAAGTGACAGAGGCTATCTGTTCATTTTCTTCACTAGAGGGTGGGGAAAGAAGGCAGATGATGGAGGCACAGAATAAAATTCATTGGCTTAAAAAACCTCAGCAGTGCAGAAAATTAATGACTCTTAACTGGGTTCGTGGGTATGTGCATACAAATACTAAGAGGGAAAAAAGGCAATAAACTTCGGTGACAATGCTTAACATATTTTGTCAAACCCCCCCACCCCCTTTTTGAGACAATGTCTCAAGCCGTTGCCCTGGGTGGAGTGCTATGGTGTCATAGCTCACAGCAACCTCCAATTCTTGGGCTCAAGAGATCCTCTTGCCTCAGTTTTCCTATTTTTAGTAGAAATGGGGTCTTGCTTTTTGCTCAGGTTGGTCTCAAACCCGTGAGCTCAAGCAATCCACCCACCTCAGCCTCACAGAGTGCTAGGATTACAGGCGTGAGCCACTGCACCCGGCTTGTTCACACATTTTTTTAAAACTATTTTTGCCAAGCATCTTTTCCACATACCACAAGACAAAATCTGTTTTCTTTTTCTTTCCTTTTGTGATGCCTTCTTATAAGGTGATGTCTATAGACATTATCTATAGGTAAGGATAAAAACTTTCAATGTATTTTTTAATAAGGGCATCTGAGAGCTTCCATAACCGAATCAAATGCCTTTCAAATGTAGCACCAGTACTTTCAGCAATCATCACAACCCAAATCACTCTCGTAAGATTTGCTTGTCAGTTTTGTTGTCAGTAGCTTTGAAACTTGTTGCTGCCACTGGCTGGGTAACCAACCATTGACAGTTATTTAACTTTTTGGAGACTATAGTTTTTCACTTGCAAATTGGGAATGCTAACAGGTCTGTACATGAAGAGTTGCTATGAAGGTTGTGAGGTGATTTATGTAAAATTCATAGAACCTTAACTGTTTTACCAGCAACTAGTAACATTGTCATCAGATAGAATGGCCCCTTTGATATGTACCATAGTTTTTTCCTAGAGTCTTTCCAAACCAAATGATTATTCCTTAATCAAGAAAGACTATCTTTTATGATATAATATTTCCTGATGTATATCCTCTTTCATGCTCTGAACTTGAAGCTTCTGTTTGTGTGTATAACAGATACCTTCACTCATTCTGTCCTTTAAACTGACATTTTTATAATACAGAGGTATAAAAGGACATTGCTCTCACCAACTTGCTTTGTATTCCCCGCTAGTCTTTTCCCCTGACTTTGCAATGGCTTTCTTTCAATATTGATTGGCTTACTCTACTTCCACAGAGGAATAAAATAATGCATAGCCTTTATTTACATACAACCTCTTAAGTGCTGTAAGGCAGACTTTATGGCATTATGGAATTAAAAGATGTGTTCAGTTTCCTAGTTACGCCAAATGAAGATGACCTTGGCAGATGGCTTTCAGCCAGTCATCAGCCTCAGCAGAGTTGCGGTCATTCTCTTTTGCCTCCCTTCTCAAGACCCTTTTTACTTTTTATGCCCACAAAATGTATCTTTATGAAATGCTGTCCTTTAGGTTTTCTAAGGACCTTATTTCCAAGTCCAATCTTTGCTTTATAGGAATTCTGAGATTTCTTGCCTATTTTCCACAACTTTCTGAACTTCACTTTGGCAAGCTTTATGTATCGTAACAGTTCATATAGAAATCTCAAAAGGAAAGAAGGAATTATGGTGATGGTAATAACAACATTAATAGCAGCTAAACTTATTGAGTATTTCCTTTGTGCCAGGAGCTTTTCAAAGCACCTTTACATGCATTAGCCTTTTAAATCAACCACTAAATAACGGTTTTTAAATAAGCCTATTAAATAAAACCTATTTCAAAGGTCATATTTGAAAAATGGAAATGATAGGAAATTATTGAAATTAGGACTATTTGCATAATAATACATTTTTAGATAGATAAAATGGGATAAAAGGGGTTTTGAGTTTAGGTTGATTTTATGCACTGTTACTTAAGATACTTTATTTCTTCATTATTAAAATAGGCATATCTAGCACACATAGTTATTGTGAAAGTACATAAAATGTCTTATAAATTACAAAGTATAAGGTAGAAGTATTATTATTGTTAATTAGATAACTTCAAGTGAGAATTCCTGGAATTAAAAGAAAGAAAGACAAAAGTAGATACCTTTTCTTTTCATAGCTAACTTTTACTAGTAATCAGATCACTAATATTTTGGCACCAGGCACCCATTTCATGGAAGACAGTTTTTCCATGGACTGTCCAACCCCTCTGCTAATGATAATCTGTGTTTGCAGCCGCTTCCCAGCACTAGCATCACTGTCTCAGTTATACTTCAGATCAAGCATTAGATTCTCATAAGGAGCGTGCAACCTAGATCCCTCCCATGCACAGATTATAGTAGAGTTGTATACTCTTACTCCTAGCTGATCTGACAAGTGAAGCATAGGCATTGATGCAAGGGATGGGGAGCAGTTGTAAATACAGATGAAGCTTTGCTAGCTCACCTCTTGCTGTGCGACCCAGTTCCTAACAGGCCATCAATGATACTGGTCTGCAGCCTGGGGTATTGGGGTCCACAGAATTAGATGAAAAAGTCTGCTATGTGCCTTGGAAGGAGTCTGTGGATCTAAAACCTTTGATTTTAGTTGGTATTGTAGAAGATTATTATAACTTGCTTGACATTTCATATGCTTTTCATAGTAAAATTTAGAGCCCCCTAGCATTTTGGAAAGTAGTTTTCGTTTTGGTTATGTTCTGGAAGTAGAGAAATTCAGTTGATTGGGACTACTGTGTACTGTTAGGCTTTGGGAAAATAATGCAATATGTTTTTATCCTGTTTTGTCATGAGAATATTGTGATGTTTGATCATGTTCTTTTCTGTTAGCCTCTTAATTTCTTCAGACTTATTTAAATGACTTTTTTCCTTAAAAATTCTTGATCAAATAACCTGAAAAATAATAATTATTATTACTAATAATTCACTGTTTACCAGATACTGAGTTGGTTTCTTTACATGAATTGCTTTTGTTAATTAGCAAAATTACTTCTCAAAGAAGGTAACAAAAGATGTTGTTTTTATTGCAGTAGTCTTGCAAAACTGATTTTAAAAGTTTTATTTTGCATATCCTGTTTTTTTGGGCAGCGCCTGTGGCTCAGGCCCCATATACCAAGGGTGGCAGGTACATATCCTGTTTTGAAAGGTATCATTACTATCTCATAAACAGAATACTTACCACTTTATCACAGTTGTCAACTTTGCTATTTGTAAAACTATTAAAATATCTTAAATGTAGTGATTTTTTTGGATATATGTACCTTTTTATGAATTTAAATTTTTCTTTAATTTGTCTTTTTCTATTTTATGTGATATTTAGTCCAAGTTTTTATTACTATTTTTAAACAAATGCTCTGTTGATAGACCAGATGCCCTAAATTTTAAGTTATTCTACTTAATTTTATTTTATTTGACCTTTTTTTGTATCCTTTTGTGATTGAGGTTTTTTTCTTAGTTTGTGGAGTTAAAAATTTTTATATAATTCTATTATATTTTCGTAGTGTTCAAATTTATTTTTCTATATCCTAAAGCTATTTGTATTTACCTGGTTATAAATTTAAATTATACCACTTCTATATTCTCTAATCGGGACTTTTTTTTATTGATTTTGTTCAAGAAGTGATGACCATTTTTAATGACCAGTATTTGGGGGTTGCGTCTTTAAAAAATTTGCTGATTTTAAAAAATACTCTGTCAAGCTTGTTAAATTGTACAAAGATGTAAGATGATAATGCTAGGCATCTTCTTGGACTACTTTGCAATTGTTACTCTTAATATGCTATGTAAGTAAGAGGAGCCATCAGCATTTATGTTGAGTTCTTTTGCAGAGAGGAATAATCTTGAAATGCTGATTTAGATAATGTTTTAAAAATGCTATAATGTACTTTGGTGTATGACTGACTCTTGCTTAGTTAAATGTTTTGCAGCATTATAACATAGTTGGATTCAGCTCATCTTTTAAAGCAGTTGTCAGAAAAATATGGGCCAGCATGGTAGAATGTATTAGCTCAATACATTGTCTCCATTTTATTATGAAGCTGCTGAGGAAGCTGTGATATACAGCACTGTCATTACAGATCTATTGTTAGGACGGTTCCACAGTCTTCTTTGCACTGCCATTAATTTATAGCAGTAAACAATATGTAGCCTTCCAACTGCAGCAAAGCAGAATCTTTTAATGAGGTGGATGTTATTACCACAATAAATCAGTGCTTTCATGTAATGTATAATTCAATGTGTGTATTCCCACTGTAACTTCTCTGAGTAAGCTGATAGTGTATCATTGTCATTGCACAGCTCCACTGGTCTTTTTTTTTTTTTTTTAACCTTCTTTTATTTGGGGACTTCTTTTTTATATGCTTGCAAATAAATGTGGTATGTCTTGATAGCTGTCCTATAGCAGGCTTCAGAAACCAACTGTAACGATAACAGCCAGAATCAATACTGTGGGTTCTACCAATATGGATCTCTGCACAATGCTATTTTTTTTTTTCAGATGCTAGTAAAATCAATCCTAATTGTTTTTAGCATTATATTCAAGAAACGTGATTCTATAACTATTGATTTTGGGGGTTACTCATTTGGAGAGTAATAAAAATGGAAGCAGATAGAGTGAATACTTCATATGCTACAGAACCTTACAAAAGGAGAATTGATTCTATTTTTAATTCATACAATTTGTCTTCTACTGATTTTATTTCTTTCCTTTTGCATGGCTTATTCTTTAGGGACAACAGCTAAAATACATTTACAGGCATTCCAAATTGGTTCTGTAACAAAGAAAGAATTCTTGGAGCCAATTTTGTTCCTAACTGGCATACATTTAGTAAGTCAGATGTAATTCTTTTGTATAGAAACTAATGCTTTAAAAGATACCTTTTTAAAGTTAGTATGCTGTGACATTGACTTAAAATAGTAATCAACTAGAGATTTTAAAAAATTTGCTTATAAAGTAAGAAAAGGCTTAAAAAATAATAATATTGATTAGAATCAAGCTATTGAAAGAGAATAGTATCAAAGATAAATAGCAGTTTTGAAGAAAGAGATAAGTAATTTAATAAAAATAACCAAAATGATATATTTAAAATTTTGGTTAAAATCATATAACATAAAAAGCATTTCAAAAATTGGTCTGAATATTGCTTCATTTCTGATAGAGTATTTCCTAATACATCCATTTCTAAACTAATATTTCTTACTTATTTTAGCATTTTCTCCATAAATAATCAGATATTAAAGATATAAAGCCAAAAAAATCTGTTCTAGATTTTACTAAGAAAAGTAATCATATATATTTTGTTTTTCAATGAATTGGTATGTAAGATTTGAATAAGGAATAGAGATTTTCTAGAGATCAGAATGTTTTGAGAGAATGAATTATTATTTAAAGCAGTTGATCTTAATGTTCTTTGAGCCCTAGACCCCTTTGAGACTTTCAAGAATAATCTCTATGTCTTCCTTAAGAAAATGTACATTACATGTGCATGCTCACACAAAGATCTGCCTGCTGTTTAATGAAGTCCATGTATTCCCTAAATGACAACAACAGCAGCAATAATGATACAGATACCAAGTACTACTTATTAAGCTGTTATGTTATGCCAAGCAATACGCTAGGTACTTTAAAGGTAATTATTAACATTTTATTCAAACTTCCTTACCCCAATTCTGAAAGATCATTTAAAAATTATAGTTAATATTCATTAATTGTTGTCTGGCATAGTTTGTAGGACTATAATGTACTTACTTATTTTATGTTCTAAGGCAGCTTTCTGAGTGAGTATTATTATCATTCAAGTGAGCCCAGATTCTTTACCATGTTGCTGTACTGCTCTGGGACTTCCACTATAATGTGTTATTTTGCAGGATAAGCTCATAATCTGTCTATTGTTCTTTCTGTGTTATATTTTTTTTGTAGCAGCTACAAAAAGGATAAAAAGTTTTTATCCTTTAGTTTCTGGTTTCTACTCATACTAACAGAAATTTCCAGTTACATTTTAATCCCACTGTCAAATAGTTTCATCGATGCAGTCTGTCTCACCTCTCTCCCAGTTTTGTACCATCCTCTTCTCAGACTCATTGTAAGTCATTCCTCCGGCTTCAAGATGCTGTTTCTAGATGTTGCTTCTAATTAGCCAAATGAGATTTTATAGGTGCTTTCCGAAGTGTTAGATAACTATTATTAACTCTACATAATTGTCTTTATGTGATCTTTGTTAATGGGCTGGTTAAAAACTTCTATTTAGCAGAAACTAGACTTAACAGAGAAATGACAGGTTTATTCACCTACCTGCTTATATGTGTATGTTCAACCTGTGTTGAAAAATAGATGGTTTTTCCATTCATTCTCTGAATGTCACACTGTGCCTCAGTTTAAATAGTATATATTTTTAAAATTTCACAATTACTAATAGGGTAACATTAGGAGAGAGGAAGAGGTAAAGGATGATTGCATTCATCTATTCTTGTTTTCTTCCCCCTTTTCACTGGCAGCCAGTAGGAGCCTTGAATCCAAAAAGAGCGGCGTTCTTTGCAGAGCGTTTTGAGTCATGGGAAGATGATCAAGTTCCAAAATTTCACTATGGTACTCATTACTCAACTGCAAGTTTTGTTCTTGCATGGCTGCTGAGAATAGTAAGTTTGATTTAAATAATAAACCATGACTAAATAAATTCAGTGTTGTGGAGAATAGGCAAGAATTAGAAATCAGTAGCATATTTTTTTAATGCTAAACATCACTTTAATTGATTGTGGTTCTAATTATAAATATCTATCTTCATTTAGTATATGTTTCATAACTTACTACTATAGAATTGACTCATACATATTTCACCTGGAATTGTGTAAATTTTTTCTTTAAATTTGCCTTGTTGTAATGATGGCTATATTACCAAATTCTAAATTGTAATTCGGTTCTTTTAGAATGTATTCTATTAAAATAAGAACTAAATAAGATTTCACTAGCACAAATATATATTTATATATTTTGGAAACTTCAGTTGCTCTAAGTGGAATAAGGTAAGTTTGCTAGCAACACCAAGGCTGTCGTGTATTGATAATATATTGGTTAAACAAGAAATGTTTCTGTAAAAATTGAAAGGTGATTCATCTACTAGGAAGTAATTTCTTTGGGAAAGCATTAGCAGCACATCATTAATTAAAGCTTGTTAGAAGGGTACAGGCAGACATAAATCCTAGAAGTAATTTATAGTGCTTAGCTAATTTCAAGCAATTATCCACTAATATGTGTTTAAGTGTTCTTTAACTAAGAGGAGGCTTTTAAATCTTCCTAACATTTTTCTTTTCTTAATCATAAATTAAATATTGAGCCATAACAATAGGAAAATTACATATTGGACTATTTCCTTGTACGGTGAAGAATATGCATCTAATTTATGTCTGAATATTATTAATAAATTATTCTGGGAAAGGAAGGAAGTCTGAAAAAATGTTGCAAATATCAAATTTTGGAAATATTTAGAAATACTTCTTTTGAAGGAAAAATAATTTAAGAACTTTAATATAGTAATTTAGATGTAATTTCCATTCTATATCTAGTATATACTACCCAGTGCCTATTAGTCATGAAAATATTTAGATCTAAAGATTTATAAAAACCACATTTTTATGCATGAGGGAACATATGGATTTTTTTTTTTTACTTGCTATTTTTCTAGGAACCCTTTACAACTTATTTCCTAAATTTGCAAGGAGGGAAATTTGATCATGCAGATCGAACTTTTTCATCAATTTCCAGAGCTTGGCGAAACTGTCAGCGTGATACATCTGATATTAAGGTACGGAAATGTTTTATTTTACAGTTGTTACTGCCAGTGTGTCCCTTGTGAAATGAATGTTGAGAATTCCTCTATCATTCTCTACCTCTTTTCCATGCCTATGTCTGACTGTGTGTCCTAAATTTTTCTCTCTTCTCTGTCTGTCTTGCTCACCTATTCCCCTCCACCTACTTCTTTAGAATCTTTTTGTTAAAGGAAAATTATAGTGGCATGGATATAAGGCATTGAGGCAGTATGCTCAGTGGAATTCTAAACTCAATGAATAAAATTACTATAGTCTAAAAAATACTATGAGAAAAATCTGAGACGTGTGTATTTAGATATCCCATATGCCCATTCTTAAAATAATTATCTTTTGCCTGCTGCTGGTTCAAAATGCATACCTGACTTTGCCCAGCATTGTAGTATTAACAAATGGAAATAAGAGTCCTTCTATCTATAGGCATGTTCACTAATGTAAAAAATCAAAAACTTTTGCACAGTAGCTATTCTAATCCTTATTAGACTTTAGCTTCTACCTTCAAAGGTACTTTTTATTTGCTTGATACAGTGTCTCTTTCTGTAAGGTACTGTGTCAGATATTAAGTATAATGAGGCATAATGCCTATGGTTTTGAAGCTTCTTATAGTTAATAAATAAGAATGATATATAAATAATTATACCATATAGGAGGGGGAAAAGTACTATATAAGAAATATAGAAATATTGGTGTCTAAGAAAGGAAAATTTACTTTGCTAATATGTGTGTTACTATAAAGTACTTGATAACTGTACCTTACTTGTCTGATACTTTATAGTCCATAAACTGTGTTCACATACTTTATCCTGCTCAGTGTAGAGTACATGGCTCATAGCAAAGATACTTCATTGATTTAGATTCTATTATATGGAAAAATCATCTTTTATTTTGGGCTATCTATCACAACATTTTGGTCTCACAAATAATGTACTCTGATATACTCTTAAAAAATAAATATATCATATGCTTTAGAAATCACCTGTAAATAATCCTGTAAATAAGACTAGTTAACACTTTACTAATTTTTAAAAAATTTTCCTCTCATCTCAAAGCTATTTAATTACTCATTTAACTCTTTTAAGAAATAATAAGGGCGCTCGGCCACCATGGTCTCGGACGGTGAGGGCAGCGCCGGGCGGGACCTCAGACTCTGTAGCTGGGCAGACTTGGCTTGGCCAGGACCTGTCAAATGCAGTGTATCTTCTGAGCTGGGTGGAATTTGTTTGGTCTTTAGAGGAGTACTCGGTGTATCCAGTCATTCATTCAGTAAATGTTTTTGGATCGCCTCCTGTGTGCTCGGCGTTCCTTTCTGGACTGGAATAGAGATCATGACAGGGTCCTTGCGGAGGTTGCCTTCCAGTGGGCGAGACAGACTGTCGGCGAGGGAATAAAAATAATTCCACAGGGTGACAAGAGCTGTGAAGACAACGTAATAGGACAATGTGGTAGATTGTGATTAGAGTCCCGGAGGAAGCCGCTTTAGGTAGGAGCCCAAGGGAGAGTGGGACATTGAAACAAAGACTTGAAAGATTATTTTAAGTCCCACAGAAAGTGCTTTTTAAGTAGAAAGGCTCTGTGGCACGTCGAGCCACCAGATTACACTAAGAAAGAAATGGAGAACTTGAGTATAGAGGGAAAGGGGTTTCATTCATACATTAAACCCCGTTATACAGTCCGGTGTCTTGAAGAAAAACGATAGAGGGATGAGATCAGAAAACTAGCCAGTTGCAGCTCATACGGGGCCTTGTGGGCCATGATAATGTGGTCGAGCTTTATTTTTAAGTGTAATACGAAGCCATTGTAGAATTTTAAGCCAGGAAGTGTTATGATTAACAATTAAAAAATCATTCATTTTTGCCTCTGTGTGGAAAATGGACTGTGGAGAGCAGCCATAGGAAAAAAAAAAAAAGAAATAATAAGATATACGGATGCATGAAAACAACTATAAACATTTTTTTTTTTTTTTTTGTAGAGACAGAGTCTCACTTTATGGCCCTCGGTAGAGTGCCGTGGCCTCACACAGCTCACAGCAACCTCCAACTCCTGGGCTTAAGCGATTCTCTTGCCTCAGCTTCCCGAGTAGCTGGGACTACAGGCGCCCACCACAACGCCCGGCTATTTTTTTTTTTTTTTTTTGGTTGCAGTTTGGCGGGGGCCGGGCCTGAACCCGCCACCCTCGGTATATGGGGCTGGCGCCCTATGGACTGAGCCACAGGCGCCGCCCAACTATAAACATTTTTGTTCTCAAATTGAAAATTTATAATTATTTTTATTTTTTTAATTTCAGATTGATGTGAAGGTACAGACAATTAGGTTACGTTGTTTGCATTTGTTAGGTAGAATCCAAGTTGTAGGTGTGGCCCTCCCCCAGGAGTTGTGCCATATAACCCTTACATTGGTGATTGTTTTTTGGCCAGGGCTGGGTTTGGACCCACCACCTCCGGTGTGTGGGGCTGGTGCCCTACTCCTTGAGCCACAGGCGCCTCCCGTGATTGTTTTTTTTTACTTTTCAAATTCCTCCATTTGTTGCAGTTTTTTTTTTTTTTTTCTTTTGTAGAGACAGAGTCTCACTGTACCGCCCTCAGGTAGAGTGCCGTGGCGTCACATGGCTCACAGCAACCTCTAACTCTTGGGCTTACGCGATTCTCTTGCCTCAGCCTCCAGAGCAGCTGGGACTACAGGTGCGCGCCACAACGCCCGGCTATTTTTCTGTTGCAGTTTGGCCGGGGCTGGGTTTGAACCCGCCACCCTCGGTATATGGGGCCGGCGCCCTGCTCACTGAGCCACAGGCGCCGCCCCAAATTCCTCCATTTGTTAAACATCTCATGACCAAATTTTAACTTCGTATGTAAATTTGGTAATAGAAATATAAACAAAAGTAAAGTCATAAATTTGAGGATTATTTTTCTGCTTCATAATACTGATAGTAGGTAACTACTTCTTGACTCTTTTGGTATTAGATATTCTTCTTAATGCTTTGATGGGGAGGAGGTACATATGGTGCAGATCCTAGAATTTTTTTGTCTTTTTTTTCCTAAATCTTAGGCTTTTTCCCTGAAGATTAATTAGTGTGTATCTGATTTCATTTTCCTAACACTTTACTTAAAATACCCTACCTGTGGAAAGGTAAAGGATTCTAACATTGGGAAAAAAAAATTCACACTATCTTTACATTTCCCCTCCCTTATTTTTCTTTTATTTTTTATTTATTTTTTTTGTGTTTTTTGGCCGGGGCTGGGTTTGAACCCGCTACCTCCGGCATATGGGACCGGTGCCCTATTCCTTGAGCCACAGGCGCCACCCCTCCTCCCTTATTTTTCTAATTATTCTTCTTTCTTCACAAATGATAAGGATTCAAATCCATTTGCTTTTTCTTCGAATGCTCCGTCTTTAAAAGAATAACTCCTATGATTAAACAAATACTAGAATTTCAGTGCTTGCTTTTGTGATACTGTAATTTCTACTTTTTTTTTTTTTTAAGCAGTGTTATATAGGGCATCTAAATGAAGAAGTAAAGTACAAGGTCAAAGGAAAAGTTGTTTTTTTTAGAAGGTTCAAAGTTATATTGAGTTATAATTGTCTGTTTAATACAACTGTACCATTTTCTCTTCTAAGAACCATCTCATAAATTAAAGAATGAGACAGCCAAGAAAGAGATTTAAGAAGTTATTTCTAGATAAAACTCAATTTAAATCATATTTCAAACACTATACTGTCCCGTTTTATTGTAATAATTTCACCCACACAAAAATGAATTAGTTGCTTTTACTGTGTAATTTTGGAATACCAACTCTATGCCTCCAACAGAAAATCAATAATTATTTTTATAACATTAATTAGTTATTTCTGTAGACAGTATCAACTGAGACTTTTTTGCACTTATGACTAATCCATTACAAACATTTGCCGATCTTAAAAACACAATTCCCATAAAAGTGCAGTTACACCAAGTACAGACAGGAAGGTATAAGGAGCTCACTGGCTTTGCTATACCAAATGGATAAAAAGGGAAACTGAATTTATACTGTAAGTATATACAAATAAATAAAATAAAATCCTACCCTTTCTTTCTGTATTTTTCTTAGATTTCTTTATACAAATAACAGAATGCTTCATTTTATTCAATAGGATGAATTCCTTAGAGAAAAACCAGAAAGAGCTGATAATCAACACCCAAATTTTTGGCTGATTTTTTTTTCTACTTCTATCAATTTCCTGACACGATTTAACATAAGCAGGAACATCTTTTCAGTAAACTGAGGACTTGAGTTTACAGATGTCTTGAAGAACTTTGACAAGTTACATATATCCCATGTTGCTTTTGGTTTCCCATCTCTTCTTTGCTTCAAACCCCCATGCAAGTTTCTTCTTTTTTCCAGCAGCCTGTGAATTTTCAGCCTCCTTTTTGGCTTTTACGAAGTTGTGGCAAGCCACTGCTTTGGCAATTTTTACACCTAGCTCTCGGGTAGCTAGCTGGTTGCTGAGTTCTTCCGCCTTCTCAGTATTCCACTCTTCCACAGCTCGGTCTATCCTCTTTTCAAGGCCTGACTTTTCAACTTTTTTCTTTTTAACAGGGGGTTCAAATCTATCATTGACTCCAAAATACTGAGTAAGTTCCTTCCAGTGGGTTTCATTTGAGGGCTGTTCACTATGAGTTTCTTTTTCTTTCTTCAATTTACCTTTTCTGGAGTGTTTTCTTTTTTTCCTTCTGAATCTTGATGTTGAGCTTTTCTGTTCAGAATGTTTTTTATGCAATTCTTGAAATTTATTCCACATATTTAAGGGAATTCCAGAAGGGCATTCTTCATACGCATTTACATTTGCCTCTGTTTCAGTTTTTGAACCATTTGTTGGAAAATCCAAGGTTTCTGTTTTTCTAATGTTTCCATCCTCTTTATTTTCACGCAAGTTAAGTCCAGAGTCCTCTAATGTGGCTTCATCTTCAGAATTCGACTCAATATCACCTTCATTTAGGCCAGGAGGTAGCAGCCCACTCCACATCTTTTCTTCTGCTCCCGGCGGCTCACATGAGGAGCTGCGAGGCCGCCCACACCACTTCTCTCGGCTGCCCGCACCGGGACCTCACGAACCCGCAACACCAGAGCCCGAGCCGGCCGGTAAGGAGCCCGCAATAAGCCGTACGCACCGGGCAGGAAGCAGCAGCCCGGCAGCCATCTTATGACCCCGCCAACATCGGAAAAGTTTTTAAAAAATAAAAGAACTTAAATTTTGAAGTATCAGGGTTGTTGGAGCCAAGTTAGAAATATAGCTGCTTTCTTTAATTTCACTTTACTAACATTTATATTCTCCTTCTTTACACCTGCCCTCCCCAAATATCCACAGGGTAGTGGGTAGGGCATTTGTTTTTTGAGAGTCCTAGTATGTTGCCCTTGGTAGAGTGCCCTAGTGTCACAGCTCAGAGCAACCTCAAACTTTTTTTTTTTTTTTTTTTTTTTTTTTTTGGCCGGGGCTGGGTTTGAACCCGCCATCTCCGGCATATGGGACCGGCGCCCTACCCGCTGAGTCACAGGCGCCGCCCAACCTCAAACTTTTGGGGTTAAGCGATTCTCTTGCCTCAGCCTCTCAAGTAGCTGGGACTACAGGTGCCCACCACAATGCCAGGCTATTTTTTTGTTATTGTTGTTATAGTTGTCATTGTTGTTTAGCAGGCCTGAGCTGGGTTCGAACCTGCCAGCCTTGGTGTATGTGGCCAGCACCCTAACCACAGAGCTACAGGCACCGAGCCCACATTTTTTATTTGGTAACTAGCTAATTTGACCCCTAGCACTCAGTGACTTCCAAATACTTTGGAAAAGTATACAATATATGGTTACATACACTATTAAAACAGCCTAGTAGTCTTTCTAAAATCAAGTAGGTATTTAATCATACCTTTTTAGAAATCATGCTTCTTTATAAAATGCTACACATTAGAAAGTATACAGTTGACAAAAATGTGGAAATGGCCTAAATGCCAACCAACCCAAGAATGGATTAATAAGTTGTGCTTTATGTATACCATGGAATACTATACAGCCATTAAAAAAGATGGAGACTTTACATCCTTTGTATTAAACTGGATGGAAGTGGAACACATTCTTAGTAAACCATCATAAGAATGGAGAAACAAGAATCCTATGTACTCGGGGCGGCGCCTGTGGCTCAGTCAGTAGGGCGCCGGCCCCATATACCGAGGGTGGCAGGTTCAAACCAGGCCCCGGCCAAACTGCAACCAAAAAATAGCTGGGTGTTGTGGCGGGTGCCTGTAGTCCCAGCTACTCGGGAGGCTGAGGCAAGAGAATCGCTTAAGCCCAGGAGCTGGAGGTTGCTGTGAGCTGTGTGAGGCCACGGCACTCTACCGAGGGCCATAAAGTGAGACTCTGTCTCTACAAAAAAAAAAAAAAAAAGAATCCTATGTACTCAATTTGATCAAGGACAATTGATGACCTAGTGCACAGTGGGGTGTGGGGGAAAGGGAATGTAGGGAGAAAGAAGGAGGGAGGAAAGTGAGAGGTCATGAGATGTGCCATACTCTTGGGGATGCGTCACAGTTATAAGAGGGACTTTACCTAACAAATGCAATCGTGTAACCTGGTTCTTTGTATCCTCAGTGAATCCCCAACACCAAAAAACTGCCTGAAGAAACAGTTTATAAATAGACTTAGAGGTACTGTCTCATGGAAATATGAAAAGGAAAAATAAAGGGAAAAAAATTATTTTGAGACAGAGTCTCACTCTGTCTTCCTGGATAGAGTGCTGTGGCATCATAGTTCACAGCAACCTCAAACTCTTGGACTAGAGATCCTCTTGTCTCAGCCTCTCATGTAGATGGGGCTACAGGTGCCTGCCACAACCCTGGCTAGTTTTTCTAATTTTAGAAGAGATGGGGTCTTGCTCTTTCTTAGGCTCCTGAGCTCAGGCAGGAGCTCTGCCTCAACCTTACAGAGTGCTGGGATTATACCCGCACCCCGCCAGTAAAAAGAAATATTTAAGAACACATTTAGATTACTATAAATATTTCATTCAGATATAATATTGTATTTCAAATGGAATCATCAATTATTAATTATAAATCACAGTTGTCTTAATTTTGTTTGTATTATCTTGGAGTTTCTAGAAATACTAAAAAAGTTAAACAGTAGGGAGGGGACAGTGAAATATGAGACTCAGATAATAGGAATCATTTTATAGAGTGGCTCATAAAGTACATTGCCTGATTAATATGATATATATTCTCTAAAGTGTTTTCATGGAATTTTATGAAATGTTGTGAGATAGGTAGAAGATATAATTAAATTATTTCTTTTAGAAATGGAAAAAATAATAATATAGCATTTCTAGTACTTAACTCTTTTTTGGTGAAGGTGAGCTGTCACTTGAGTATTTTAGAATCCCTATTTCTTACATTCTACCAATACCCAGAGAATAATTTTACTAAAAAATAAAATGTTTCTATGAAATAAAGGTTAAAATTTGAATTCTTTTAATTTCAGAGAAGAAATACACCTTATTAGGTTTTAATAAAGCAATCTTTAATTTTTAGCATGATTAACCGTTTTTAACGTTTTAGGGATTGTTTGTATTTCTGTGCATCATTGGTGATTCCATTTTAGACCTGACCCCTTAATGATGCTTCGTATTCTGCCTGAAGAAATAGTTTATAAACAGACTTAGAGGTACTATCTCATGGAAATATGATGCAAGACACAATTGTAACGTGCTGTATGATTTTAAATTTTTTTGTAGTCACATTCTAAAAAGTTAAAAGAGCCATGGGATGTTAATTTTAATAATATAGACAATATTTTAACCATGAATATCTAAAATATTATTATAAAATAGATAATTAAATATTTTACTTTGTTTTCATACTAAGTCTCCCGATCTGGTGTTCATATTTTACATTATATATCTCTGTTTATATATCACATTTCTCTTCAGACCGGCCATATTTGGAATGTTCAATATGACTACCATAACAGAAGTGTAGACTTTGGACTTTTTTGGGTAATCAGCCCAAAGGACAGGTTGCAGCTTATGTAAAGAAAAATGCCTTTATCCTCTCTGAACGCTGATGTTCCTGATGTGTACTTCACCTAAATATGAACTGACAAGTAGAAGCAATAATCTGTAGTCTTAAAGTCTATTTCTATCTGAAATAGAAAGTATTAAAATTGGACTTGGAGAATCATTATTATGTTAAATGTTATTTTAAAATCTCCAGTAGAGTCTGTGTTTCAAATCTTTAAAATTACTTAAATTTAGATACTAAGGTTCAGAATGGATTACTCTGTTCAACCTGAACTCTGAATTGTTATAACCAAATTTTGTGGAACAAATCACAGGCTCGTAAAGTTTAAGTGAATTCCACTAGGCAATCACTTCCAAATATTGGGCAAATAACTAAGCTTTTCTACATAATTCATTGTCACTCATTTTTCTTTCCCTTCTCTTCAGGCAGCATACTCATTTCAGATACCCTGATTGTCAATAAATTCAACCTAATGGTTAAGTACAGTCTGACTTGCTGCAGTTTAAACTCTTTTCTTTCTCTCTTACAGAAATGATTAATAATCCATATTAGAGCATAGAAGACATCATAAATGTCACCTTGGTTCATTACTTTGGAATGAGGACAGTTGAAAATGGATCTAAAATAGAGATTATCACAGAACCATACTTTTCCAGAAACTCAGAATTTAGTGCAATATTGTATTATTAAAATATAACCTATTGTTATGCCCGGGAGTCTCTCAAAGATCACACCACCAGACAAGTCGAATTAAAGAAGAGTCCTTTATTGAAGAGCCGGCCAGCGACTGCTTCAGTGTCCCAACAAGGAATTTCTGAGTGCAGCCCCAAGTTGACTGAGGCTCTGACTTTTATAAGGCAAAATGTTTCCAGGGAGCAAGCATAGAAAATAGCAGTTAGGGGAAATCATGAGCGTAAGGCGGCTTAGTCAGTTTACAGTGCTGTGATTACGAGAGCACTTAGTAATTCTTTTTACATAACAAATACAATCTGTAATGTCCTAAGGTAGTGTAGGGAGGGGGACTCGAAGGTGGGGGTCATAAACAGCATGATCACAAAAAGCAATAATCACCAGTCAGTAACTTACATCACTAACAATTTTAGTTGAATACATTCACAGTCATACAATAGGAGGGCAAATGAGGAACCAGTTTTGAAGGCAATGGGATATAACAGAAAAGGAGTAAACAGTAAAGTGAAGTCAAACTTGCTCTTTTAACATTTCTATATCATATACAGATAGCATGAAGACCACCTTAACATAATCACATAGGTTGTTGTCATAAAAGTAGTTACTGACTTTCTACCCAATACTGATAATTCTAACAGTTCTAACCAGGTACACTTAAAATACCATGCAATGGGTTGGGAGGGAAGCAGAATTGGTTTTTTTTAAATGCAATAAAATGTAGCAAAACAACAGAATGGAATCAGGCCTGGTTTGCCTTCCCAGTGATTCTCAGGAAAGAAAATTACATCAAAACGGAGTTAGGCTTGCTTCTCTTTCACTCCAACACTATGGTAAAAGTAAAATTATATAGAGTAAAAGGTTTGGAAGAATCCTGAGATATCATTTACTTTTTAAATTGTTTATTTTAGTTAAGTTTATCCACTATCTGGTCCTGGTTGTGCTACAGCACCAAATATGATATAATTCTTACCTTCTGTGAGTTTTTGTATTAAATGAAATACTGATGATTAAACAAGTCCCAGAAATTTAGACTAATAAACGTTGTGTGGGCTTAAAGACACAGTACCCAAAATAAAGAAAAGGGAGAAAAAAGAAGAAATGCAGGACCAATCACTGGGGGGACCTTATGCTTTGTTTATCCCGGCATAATGGGGAGATACTTGGGAGGATTTGAAGCAGGGTAATGAGATAAAAAGGTTTTATGTTTTTCAGAGATTGCTGGGCTTGGTGTGGAAATATGATTATTCTTGTGTATGTCCAAGAGTGGAAGCAGTAGTCAAGTTGGTAAAGTGATGGGGCAAGAAGTAAGGCTTAAGCTCCATACTGGCAGTGGAGCTAGAGAAATGTGGGTAAATTTAAGACATATTTAGAAGGTAACTGTTAGGGTTTGGTGATTGATTTGTAGGATGAAAGAAGAGGAGGAAGAGAAATTTGGTTTGGGCACATGTTCAGAGAACAAAGAGCAGGTTTTGGTGAGTCATGTTGGCTTCCTTTAGGCAGAAAATTGAAAGGTGAATTATATCTCTCAAAACACATTTAATTAAGCTAACAATTATTGGTTAGTTACCATATTTAAATATGGTAGAGAGCTCTAGTAGTGAAAGAATAAGATAAACATTTTTACTCTGTTCCACACAGGGACTATTTGGATCCTTCAGACACCCCAGTTATACTCCCACCTCAGAGCTTTTGCTTTTACCTTTCCTTTCATGTGAGAAACTTTCCCCAAATATCTTTATTGGCTCATTCTTTATCCTTTTTAAGTCTTTACTCAAATATCATGTTCTCAGTAATTCCTTCTCTATCCTCCCCATTTAAAATTGTAACCCACAGTGCCCCATGCACTTTTGTTTACATTCTGTCTTCATTTTTCTTCATGTCACTCACTACCTGACATACGTGTATTATCCTTATTGATTTGCTTATTATATCATCCCATTGGAACAGTAGCTCCATGAGAGCATGAATTTGGGACTGTTTTTCTTATTGGTTTAGACAGTGCTCGTAACATACACAGTAGGTATTAAATTAAATAGTCATTGAATTAATGGCTTGCTGAAATGAGGAAGAGTATTCTAAGCAAGAGAAATGGCACGAACAAAGTTCAGAGAAAATATTTGGCACTTTGAGAAATACTATTGGTCTTACGTTCATAGTGTGTAGGAAACAGACAAAGATACCAAAAGGAAGTCGTGTATAATATGAAGAATTTTGGCAATACTCTGAAAATACTTAATATTTGGCTTAATTCTATAGTCCAGCTCAGCAAAATTTTTTAGTAAACAGCCATATAATATTTTTGGCTTTTCAATCCGTGTATCTCTGTCACAGCTACTCAGCTGTATCTATATCACTGTAGCACAAAAGCTGCCATAGATGATATCCAAACAAATTAGTGTGTTCCAATAAAACATTATTTACCAAAATAGGCATTAGATAATTTTTGGCCTATGGGCTGTAGTTTGCCATCTTCTGCTGTAGGGAGTGAGGAGCCATTTAAGATTTTTGAGTGGGAGTATGATATAACAGTCTCTATTATAAAAGAGAGATTTGGTAAAAAGTACGTAAGGTTGATCCTGAGGATGGAGAAAGAGGATGAGAGCTGGAAGTAGGAAGAAAACGTAAGGAGTAGGGGAGTGTCTATTGCAGTTAGTTAAAAGGAAAAATGATGAGAGCCTGAACTAGTTAGGAACTAAACTAAGGGGTAGAATTATAAGTTATTCTCCGTGATTTGGCATTTGGTTAATTATAAGGGTATGTAGACATAAAGCTTTTCTAGGAGTAAGTGAAAGAGCCTGGGAAAAATAGAGAGGTCAGAAGAAAGAGGTGTGTGCATGGTTATTCCAACCTGAAGGGCACAGCAGAACCCAAATAGATTTGTATTCTACGTGGAATGGGGCTAGTGATAGCTCATATATTAGGACAGGATTTTATAGGATTTTATAGTGGTTATCCTATGCTGATCAAGAGTTCTTAAAGATTCAATTTTCCACATTTTTACAATTAATACAGATTGAGTTCTTACTGTTAAAGCTTACAAAAGAAGTCTACATGGACATCCCATTACTAATCGTATCTTGGATAGTCTAGTTAAAAAAAACCTCCTTGGTACCTAAGTCTGCCTCGTTGGTGGTAAATATAAAATTCTTATTCAATTATGAAGTTTATAGGGTCCATAAAGTGTATTACATATTTATAGTTAATAGAATGCAATTAAATCCTAACAGATTAGCAAATAATTTTTTTTTTTTTTTTTTTGAGACAGAATCTCACTATGTCGCCCTCGGTAGTGCTGTGGTATCACGGCTCACAGCAACCTCGAACTCTTGGACTTAAGTGATTCTCTTGTCTCAGCCTCACGACTAGCTGGGACTACAGGTGCTTGCCACAATGCCTGGCTATTTTTGTTGTTGTTGTTGTTGTCATTGTTGTTTTAGCAGGCCCGGGCCAGGTTCAAACCTGCCGGCCTCAGCGTATGTGGCTGGTGCCCTACCCACTGAGCTATGGGTGCTGAGCCTAGCAAATAATATTTTAAAAGTAAATTTTTATGCAGCAATATAATATGAATTAATTTTAGCTTTAAAAATTAACTCTTAAAAGTTTTAGGTATATACTGTGATGCCTGTTTAATAATACAAAATGGAGGTGATCATAGAATAGTTTTGTGCCTTGTGAGATTTGTAGAACATGAGACCTTTGACTTGCCCTCTACTACCTAAGAAATCTCAGAGGTTTATAACTGAAGATAAATTAGGTTTCTTTTTTCCCCTAGCAGCATGTCTTCTACCATGTTAATACATTCCATGGCTGCTGGTAATATCAGCATTAGGCCCATTTATAAGAAAGTGTTTAACTATAGTAAATACCATGTAATTGCTGGAGATGTCCTTCTTAATGTATTTATTTTTAAAATAAACTTTAATGATTTGGTAATTTTATTTTCTTAAAAAAATTCATCACTTATTCTTCTTGTTTTCAGATCTCTTTAATTTATAATTTTTTTTTTTTTTTTTTGAAACAAGAGTCTTACCCTATTATTGCTCAGGCTAGAGTGCCATGGCATCAGTCTAGCTCATAGCAACTTCAAACACCTGGGTTCAAGTGATCCTTCTGCTTCAGCCTCCTGCATAACTGGGTCTACAGGCTCCTGCTACAATGCCTGGCTAATTTTTCTATTTTTAGTAGAGACAGGGTCTTGCTCTTGCTCAGGCTGGTCTCAAACTCTGGAGCTCAAGTGTATTTAGAATTTTTTAAATATTAAAAGAAAGGAAAATAAAAATCATCCTTTTTGTGCATCACTTGCTCGTTTCAGACACATATGCTTCTTCCTTTTTCCCTCTCTTTCTCTATTTCTTTTTTTTTTTTTTTTTGGCCAGCCTGTTTTTCCATCAGTAAGTTCAAGCTTTCTCACCTCTCACTTAGTGTAAAACAGTCACCCTCTAACTAAACTATATCTGTTTATCTTTGCTTTCATTCATAACTTATATGTAACTTGTAATTTGTTAATTTAACTCCACTCTTTAGCACTTTTATTTTTCATGAGTCAATAGGTTAAGTGATGAACCCAAGTATTAACTTTTTTAGTATTAAAGTTTATATTCTTCAATGAACCGTTTTTTTTGTAGTTCTTTAATAAAAATCACTTTAGAAGGTGGGCGTGGTGGCTCACACCTATAATCCTAGCACTTTGGGAGGCTAAGGTGGATGAATTGCCTGAGCTCAGGAGTTCAAGACCAGCCTGAGCATGAGCAAGACCCCATCTCTAGAAATAACTGGGTGTTGTGGCAAGTGTCTGTAGTCCCAGCTACTCGGGAAGCTGAGGCAAGAGAATCACTGGTGCCCAAGAGTTTGAGTTGTGAGCTGCGATGCCGTAGCATTCTACTCAGGGTGACAAAGTGAGAGTTTGTCTCAAAAAAAAATTACTTGAAACACTGGTTATTTTTCTTCTCATGCTATTTATATACTGTGCAAGAAAAGAAAACCTTATTAAGACATTTGAAACATTCTTATCTTCCTGAATTATAAAAGTGTACACGTATGTCAGATATGATTTTGTTTTTTGACTGGTGATCTTACATTTTTGTTTAATTAAAAAATAAGGACTATTAACTAGTGTGTTCATAGATACTGATATGAACTGTTCTCCTCCTGTGCTTATAGATACAGATAGATATAGGTACATATATACACATTCACCTTTTTCCAGGAAGGAGTGAAGATGTGCATGTTATTCATGCCTTCTCTTATGGCAGTTATAGCTCACCCTTTGTTTGCATTATTAATGCTCATTATCTCTTCCCAAATTACAATTTTCTTGAAGATAGGGGCCTAGAAAAGCAAAAGGCTTAATGAAGATGTCCAGTCCAAATATGGAAGTGAAAAATGTGTGGCAAGCAGGAAAGAACTACAAATCGTTAAGGGTATTTATCATAAAATGAGATGTGTTATGCCATGCTGTCATTACTAATAAAAAAAAGTATTTTAAATGTGATAGTTATTTAATAGTAAATGTTAAGTCTCAAGTATTTTTGTGAGTGTATTTATTTTTACAAGTAAATTTTGTGTTCCCAGGCTTATGTTAAATGTTTTTATAAATGGGCATGTTTCAGTGAATGACCTATTAGCTTTAAGAATTAGGCAAGTTCAATCTGTAATTTTTAAGCAGACATAAGAAAATACGTTGACATGATGGTTTTAGAATGCATAGAATTTGTGATTTTTAAAAGGAAAGTCGTATAACCTGGCTGCAAAGGCTACTAACTTCTATCAGTGGATATTGTACCTTAATACAGAAAACTAAAGCATATGTGTGGTCACAACCAATCCTTGTCATTATACAATGAAAGCCTTGGTATCTGTGATCAAAGCGATGGGCTTATCCTGAACTATAGTATAACCTTTGGTTGAACCTTTCAAACTTTTATTTTAGGAGACAATATACTTCATTTTGACCATGTGACCTGCCTTTAAAACCTATCTGCTTAATTAAGTGATAGAGATTAAAATTATTGCAAACAAACCAGAAGAAAATGTGAATTGTAAACGTATCTGTTTCTGTCAATGCTGTTTACTTAATCTTTTTCCAGTGGTGTGGTAAAGAATTGCTGAACATGTGTTTTTTATCCAGAACTGAATGTTCTGTGCTGATGAGTGTAACACATACTTCACTCAGTAAATGTGCATTAACAGTATTAAGAAGACAATCTTTGACTCTGCTCCTACAGTTCATCTGTCATAACAGATAATTTTGAACTATAGTACTTGGTATTGTATCAAGGTATGGTTCTTAGATGCTTTAGGATTAAAACTGACTTCTACTGTATAACTTGAATGTCATTCTCTTCCATAGTAAGATTTTGGCTGTAAGTATATTTACTTACTTATTTTGTTACATATTTGTGTATCTCAGTTGAGTTCACCATGTTTACTTCATATTAACAGGGTATTTGACTCTCATCAATTGATTTATTTATACAGATTTCCTTATAGGAAGTTTGTAATATGATTTAAGTGCGGCATGTTCTCAAATAATGCCATGTCATTCAACACTTCATTATGTCATTGGTGAGGAAAAAAATCAATTCCTGGCTGCAGCTACTGTGTGCGTGTAGTTTGCATGGCATCCCCCTCTCTGCATGGGTTTTCTCTGTGTGCTCTGGTTTCCTCTTATATCCCAAAGATGTACACATTAGGTGGATTAGTATGTCTAAATTGTGCCAGTATGCGTGAGTGTGATTATGTGTGTGAGTGCACCATGCTGTGGAACGGTGTCTTTTCCAGGGCTGATTCCTACTTTGTGCCCCGAGTTGCTGTGATAGGCTCCAGCCACCCTGGACCTTGAACTGTAATAATTGGGTAAATAGGAGGCGGAGCAAGATGGCAGCCGACTAACAGCTTCTTTGCATTCGGGCACCATGAGTCTGGGGAGATAAGACTCCAGGCATCTCTGGCTGGTGGGATTTGCCTATAATCATCCCTTTGAGGATACAGGGAGTCAGAGAGAGACTTCTGGACCCCAAGAGGAGGACAAAAACAGTGGAAAACTGGCAAGTAATCGCGTGTGTTTGATCGGTCTAATCCTGCCGACAGCTGTAAGTGCAGTAGCAACGAGACTGCAAACTGGAAAGGCCTCACCTGTGAACTGTTTTGGTGTTTTTGGACATGGCACTCAGTTGAACTGCCTTGGGGAGAGCTTGAGCGGGAGTGCGGAGAACTTTGGGCGTTGTCTGGGACCCCAGACTGAGCCACTGAGCCGGACAGACAGAGCTAATAGTGTTTGGCTGAGGGCTGCAGGGAGCCATTGTGAGAGAACTGCCCCATCAAGGTCTGCCCTAGGGGTTGCAGAGCAAGGATTGGGTGGGACCTAGTAACCTAGTGACAGAGCAGCCTAAAGGTGGGGTCTGAGCCACCCTACAGCCCTAACCCTCAGGGGCAGAGTGAGACCGGTTTTGGCACACTGGGTAAGTGGATAGCCACTTCAGCAGTGATTCCAGCAACAAACACATTCCTGGCAGAGCTTTTGCTTAGCAAGCTTAGAAGCTCAAAGTGCCTTTTAAGAGGGCTGAAGAGAGACTTAGGGTGTCTACCCTGTGGGGCTTGAGAAATCAGCAGAGGCCTTCAGTCATATCAGAATTGTAATTATGGGATATTATGAAGCGTTCCAACATACGAGTTATAGGAATCCCAGAAGGGAAAGAAGAATGGCCCAGAGGAATGGAAGCCATACTAGAGAATATTATAAATGAAAATTTCCCAAATATCACTGAAGATTCTGCCACACTGCTTTCAGAGGGATATCAGACCCCAGGTCACCTCAGTAACCGAGCTTCTCCAAGACACATTGTGATCAACCTGTCCAAAGTCAAGACAAAAGAAAAGATTCTGCAAGCTGCCAGAAGTAAGTGCCAGTTGACCTACAGGGGCAAATCTATCAGAGTGACCGCAGACTTCTCTAATGAAACTTTCCAAGCAAAAAGACAATGGTCATCTACCTTTAATCTACTTAAACAGAACAATTTCCAGCCCAGAATTTTGTACTCTGCTAAGCTAAGCTTTAAAATTGACGGAGAAATCAAATCATTTACGGATATACAAGCATTGAGGAAATTTGCCACAACAAGACCAGCTTTACAGGAAATACTTCAACCTGTTCTACACACTGACCATCACAATGGATCAGCAGCAAAGTAAAAACTCAGAAATTAAAGGACAGGACCTAACCTTGACACTGATGCAAAAGATAAAACTAACTAATGGTAGCCGGGCGTTGTGGTGGGCGCCTGTAGTCCCAGCTGCTCGGGAGGCTGAGGCAAGAGAATCGCGTAAGCCCAAGAGTTAGAGGTTGCTGTGAACTGTGTGACGCCACGGCACTCTACCCGAGGGCGGTACAGTGAGACTCTGTCTCTACAAAAAAAAAAACAAAAACTAAGCAACGGACTCTCACAAAATAAGATGAATAGAACACTACCACACTTATCAATTATCTCAATAAATGTTAATGGCTTGAATTCCCCACTTAAGAGACATAGATTGGCTGACTGGATTAAAAAGCACAAGCCATCCATTTGCTGTCTGCAAGTAACACACATGGCTTCAAAAGACAAATTAAAGCTCTGAGTCAAGGGTTGGAAGACAATTTTTCAGGCAAATGGAATTCAGAAGAAAAGAGGAGTTGCAATCTTATTTTCAGATACATGTGGATTTAAAGCAACTAAAGTCAAAAAAGACAAAGATGGTCACTTTATATTGGTCAAGGGAAAAATACAAGAAGAAGACGTTTCAATTCTAAATATTTATGCACCCAATTTAAATGCTCCCAGATTCTTGAAACAGACCTTACTCAGTCTGAGCAGTATGATATCCGGTAATACCTTAATAACATGGGACTTTAACACTCCTCTTACAGAGCTGGACAGATCCTCTAAACAGAAATTAAACAAAGATATCAGAGATTTAAATGAGACCCTAGAACAACTGTGCTTGATAGACGCATACGGAACACTCCATCGCAAAGATAAAGAATACATATTCTTCTCATCACCCCATGGAACATTCTCCAAAATTGATCATATCCTCGGACACAAAACAAATATCAACAGAATCAAAAGAATTGAAATTTTACCATGTATCTTCTCAGACCATAAGGCACTAAAGGTGGAACTCAACTCTAACAAAAATGCTCGACCCCACCCAAAGGCATGGAAACTAAACAATCTTCTGTTGAATAACAGATGGGTGAAGTAAGAAATAAAACAGGAAATCATTAACTCCCTTGAGCATAACAACAATGAAGACACAAGCTACCAAAACCTGTGGGATACTGCAAAAGCAGTTTTGAGAGGAAAATTCATCGCTTTAGATGCCTACATTCGAAAAACAGAAAGAGAGCACATTAACAATCTCACAAGAGATCTTATGGAATTGGAAAAAGAAGAACAATCTAAGCCTACACTCAGTAGAAGAAAAGAAATATCCAAAATCAAATCAGAGATCAATGAAATTGAAAACAAAAGAATCATTCAGAAAATTAATGAAACAAGGAGTTGGGTTTTTTGAAAAAATAAATAAAATAAATAAACCATTGGCCAGACTAACGAGGAATAGAAAAGTAAAATCTCTAGTAACCTCAATCAGAAATGATAAAGGGGAAATAACAACTGATCCCACAGAGATACAAGAGATCATCTCTGAATACTACCAGAAACTCTATGCCCAGAAATTTGACAATGTGAAAGAACTGGATCAATATTTGGAATCACACCCTCTCCCTAGACTCAGCCAGGAAGAAATAGAGCTCCTGAACAGACCAATTTCAAGCACTGAGATCAAAGAAACAATAAAAAAATCTTCCAACCAAAAAATGCCCTGGTCCAGATGGCTTCACTCCAGAATTCTATCAAACCTTCAAGGAAGAGCTTATTCCTGTACTGCAGAAATTATTCCAAAAAATTGAGGAAGAAGGAATCTTCCCCAACACATTCTATGAAGCAAACATCATCCTGATACCAAACCCAGGAAAAGACCCAAAGAAAAAGGAGAATTTCAGACCAATCTCACTCATGAACATAGACGCAAAAATTCTCAACAAAATCCTAGCCAATAGATTATAGCTTATCATCAAAAAAGTCAGTCATCATGATCAAGTAGGCTTTATCCCAGGGATGCAAGGCTGGTTTAACATACGCAAGTCTATAAACGTTATCCACCATATTAACAGAGGCAAAAATAAAGATCACATGATCCTCTCAATAGATGCAGAAAAAGCATTTGATAAAATCCAGCATCCTTTTCTAATTAGAACACTGAAGAGTATAGGCATAGGTGGCACATTTCTAAAACTGATTGAAGCTATCTATGACACACCCACAGCCAATATTTTACTGAATGGAGTAAAACTGAAAGCTTTTCCTCTTAGAACTGGAACCAGACAAGGTTGTCCTCTGTCACCTTTACTATTCAACGTAGTGCTGGAAGTTCTAGCCAATACAATTAGACAAGACAAGGAAATAAAGGGAATCCAAATGGGAGCAGAGGAGGTCAAACTCTCCCTCTTTGCTGACGACATGATCTTATACTTAGAGAACCCCAAAGACTTAACCACAAGACTCAGTGGTCATCAAAAAATACAGTAATGTTTCAGGATATAAAATCAATGTCCACAAGTCAGTAGCCTTTGTGTACACCAATAACAGTCAAGATGAGAAGCTAATTAAGGACACAACTCCCTTCACCATAGTCTCAAAGAAAATGAAATACCTAGGAATATACCTAACGAAGGAGGTGAAGGACCTCTATAAAGAAAACTATGAAATCCTCAGAAAGGAAATAGCAGAGGATATTAACAAATGGAAGAACATACCATGCTCATGGATGGGAAGAATCAACATTGTTAAAATGTCTATACTTCCCAAAGCAATCTACCTATTCAATGCCATTCCTATCAAAATACCAAGATTGTACTTTCAAGATTTGGAAAAAATGATTCTGCGTTTTGTATGGAACTGGAAAAAACCCCATATAGCTAAGGCAGTTCTCTGTAACAAAAATAAAGCTGAGGGCATCAGCACACCAGATTTTAGTCTGTACTACAAAGCCATAGTGCTCAAGACAGCATGGTACTGGCACAAAAACAGAGACATAGACACTTGGAATCGAATTGAAAACCAAGAAATGAGACTAACATTTTACAACCACCTAATCTTTGATAAACCAAACAAGAACATACCTTGGGGGAAAGACTCCCTATTCAATAAATGGTGTTGGGAGAACTGGATGTCTACATGTAAAAGACTGAAACTGGACCCACACCTTTCCCCACTCACAAAATTTGATTCAAGATGGATAAAGGACTTAAACTTAAGGCATAAAACAATAAAAATCCTCCAAGAAAGCATAGGAAAAACACTGGAAGATATTGGCCTGGGGAAAGACTCCATGAAGAAGACTGCCATGGCAATTGCAACCACAACAAAAATAAACAAATGGGACTTCATTAAACTGAAAAGCTTCTGTACAGCTAAGGAGACAATAACCAAAGCAAAGAGACAACCTACACAATGGGAAAGGATATTTGCATATTTTCAATCAGACAAAAGCTTGATAACTAGGCTCTTTAGAGAACTCAAATTAATCCACATGAAAAAAGCCAACAATCTGTTATATCAATGGGCAAGAGACATGAATAGAACTTTCTCTAAAGACGACAGACGAATGGCTAACAAACACATGAAAAAATGTTCATCATCTCTATATATTAGAGAAATGCGAATCAAAACAACCCTTAGATATCATCTAACCCCAGTGAGAATGACCCACATCACAATATCTCAAAACTGCAGATGCTGGCATGGATGTGGAGAGAAGGGAACACTTTTACACTGCTGGTGGGACTGCAAACTAGTACAACCTTTCTGGAAGGAAGTATGGAGAAACCTCAAAGCACTCAAGCTAGACCTCCCGTTTGATCCTGCAGTCCCATTACTGGGCATCTACCCAGAAGGAAAAAAATCCTTTTATCATAAAGACACTTGTACTAAACTGTTTATTGCAGCTCAATTTACAATCGCCAAAATGTGGAAACAGCCTAAATGCCCACCAACCCAGGAATGGATTAACAAGCTGTGGTATATGTATACCATGGAATACTATTCAGCTATTAAAAAAAATGGAGACTTTACATCCTTCGTATTAACCCGGTTGGAAGTGGAAGTCATTATTCTTAGTAAAGCATCACAAGAATGGAGAAGCATGAATCCTATGTACTCAATTTTGATATGAGGACAATTAATGACAGTTAAGGTCATTGGGGGGCAGGAAAAGCAGAGAGTGGGAAGGAGGAGGGGTGGGGCCTTGGTGTGTGCCACACCTTCTGGGGGCAAGACATGATTGCAAGAGGGACATTACCTAACAAATGCAGTCAGTGTAACCTGGCTTATTGTACCCTGAATGAATCCCTAACAATAAAATAATAATAATAATAATAATTGGGTAAATAATTATCTTACTTGTTTTTATTAAGCTTTCTTAAATGTATGGATAGTTTATATTTATTTCAATGTTTAATATCAGAAATGTTTTGGGTCTTTGTTTAGAAGTTTGGTTATGTTTTTGTGACTAGAAATATACCAAGGGAGCTTAACTCTTGTTTATATCTATTAGCCTATGGTACAACTGGTTTTGTTATATGTGGTTTCACTTGACGTAACAGTTTCCAAGAACCAAGTATCTACATTATGTGAAGATTTACTATAAAGATGCTCACTTGCTTTCTAATTTAATTATGCAAATTTGATAATGTTTTTTATAGTTGTATGGAATTTTTATAATCTTAGGCTAGATGGGATGGCTTATACATGTAATCCTAACACTCGAGCCCAGGCAGGAGGATCGCTTGAGATCAGGAGTTCAAGACCAGCCTGCACAAAATGAGACCTTATCTCTAGCAAAAATTGAAAAATTAGTTAGGTGTGGTGGTGTGTACCTATAGTCCCAGCTATTCAGGATGCTGAGGTAGGTGGATCTCTTGATCCCAGGAGTTTGAGGTTGCTGTGAGCTAGGCTGAGGCCATGGCACTCTAGCCCTGACAACAGAGCGAGACTCTGTCTCAAAGAAATAAAGATGTTCAGTAACTAATGAAATAAAAATTAAAAGGATAGTAAAGCACCCTTTAAATAAAAAAAGGAATTTTCATAATTTCTTTTAATTTTTAATCTTTTCAAAATATGTGTCCTATTTTTCTTTTTCAGGTATTGGTTTCTTTTAATTTCAGATTAATATGAGGGTACAAGTTCCAATGTTTTTCACCCTTTTTTGAAATCTCACAGCACATTTGAACTTATAGTTAAACTTCCATGGCACACTTAAATTATGTAGATCAAAACAAAAGAGTTAAGGAAAAGAATATACTTACTGTGTTTTTGACTTCTTTTTAATTAATGATCTTTAAAATTTTTCGTGGCACACTGAAATTCTCTCACAGTACACAGGTTGAAAATCACTGGTAGAAACGGTTATGTTACATCATTTTCATTCGTTAGGTAAAATACAAGTTGTAGTTGAGCCCTTCAACCAGGAGATGTGCCATGTACCCTTACATTATGCCCATTAGATGAGAACACACCAGTCTCCCTCCTCTCCCCCTACCACTTGAATTTAATTGTTTTCCTCTTATCTGGGCATGTAGTTGTTAATCTACTAGTTACACATTACTATTGAGTACATTGGATACTTGCTTTTCCATTCTTCTTTTTTTCTTATTTTATTAAATCATAGCTGTGTACATTAATGCAATTATGGGGTACATATGCTGGATTTATATACAATTTAAAATACTTCCATCAAACTGGTTAACATAGCCTTCACCGCATTTTCTTAGTTATTGTGTTAAGACATTTATATTCTACACTTAGTAGACTTAACTTGAACCCTTGTAAAATGCACCGGAGTGCTTTTCCATTCTTAATGCTTTACTGAGGAAGATGTTCAAGTCCATCCAGTTTAATACAAAAGATGTAAAATGGCCATCTTTTATGGCTGAAGAGTATTCCATGGTATACCTATACTACAATTTATTAATCCATTCGTGAGTTAATAGGCACTTGAGTTGATTCCACATTTTGGCCACTGTCCTATTTTAAATTCATGTTTGAAAGCCTCAGTCTCATGGAGCCTTAAATTTAGAGAGAGATACAAACCTACAATTATAGTACAGATTTGTAAGTTCTATGTTAGGAAAATAAAATCAATTATGTTCTTTTCCTTATAGCTTTCTCTGACTGCTTCAACTGTTTAGACATAATTTTCTCTTTTGAACTTCTACAATGTTGTTTGTTTATACAACTTGTTTTCTCTTAGTAAGTATATCTTTTCACTCTTTTTTTTTTTTTTTTTTTTGTAGAGACAGAGTCTCACTTTATGGCCCTCGGTAGAGTGCCATGGCCTCACACAGCTCACAGCAACCTCCAACTCCAGGGCTTAAGTGATTCTCTTGCCTCAGCCTCCCGAGTAGCTGGGACTGTAGGCGCCCGCCACAACGCCCGGCTATTTTTTGGTTGCAGTTTGACCGGGGCCGGGCCTGAACCCGCCACCCTCGGTATATGGGGCCGGCGCCCTACCGACTGAGCCACAGGCGCCACCCTATCTTTTCACTCTTACTTACTAATTTAGGTCTGTGTTCTGTAGGGGGTTTCTGCTTCTCATGTTTCTGTATTCCAAGCCCTAACACAGTTCTCTATAAAATGTAAAAACTAAATAAATGGATCTTTGTTATGATGATTTTTGTATCAAACTTCGTATTTACCTAAGGCTTAAATCAAATAATCAGTTAAGAAGAACTTCTTATAAGTGTTATTCTTTTAATAAAAAGTAATTATATTCTACTTTATTTCTACTCATATTTTCTATTTTTTCTAGAAATATATTATCATTAACTTATTAGTAATTTTTGTCATTACTGAAATAGATAGAAAAATCACAAAAGATACCAATTCAATGTATAAGAAATGTCCCAATTTGAATTTAGCCCTTTACTTATATTGGGCTAATGAGAATTCATTAATAGTTACTAGACAGATCGGGCAGGGGGGTTCTTTTCTAAAGGATTGAATGACAATCTAGTGTTATGTGCCACCTAGAAAATTGGTCTTCATATCTTTAGTCCATCTTGTTCATTAGTCATATAAAGAGTCACATGGTCTTTTGAAGCAGGCAGCTCTGTTGACTATACCAAGTTTGTGTTAGGAAATATTTGCTGATGCCAAAAGGCCTGGTGCCAAGGGACTAGCTTCCCTTGGTGTACCATGCATGAGACCATCATGTACAGTGTACAGTAGGCCGATTATTCTCTACAAAAGGACAGTTAGTTGACTGAGGAAAAGAATAGGAGCTGAAATCTAGTCTGTATTCACTCCATTTACCAAACTACATTAGCCTCTCTCTTAAAAAAAAATAAAAATTAAAAAATATATATATACACATTCATGTATGTATTTATTCATTAATTTTTAGGGAGAGACTGAGAGAGAGGCATATAGTGACCCTGCCCCCTACTCTCCATCCCCTGGGCTTCAACTTAACCTCTTTGTCCCTTCTTTTTCTCTGCAGAGTGGAAAAAGCTGATTATAGATTAAAAAAAAACTTGTCTCTCACACCTTTTGGGGGCAAGACACGATTGCAAGAGGGACTTTACCTAACAAATGCAATCAGTGTTACCTGGTTTATTGTACCCTCAATAAATCCCCAACAATAAAAAAAAAAAAAAAAACTTGTCTCTCTCATCTTGGGAAAATTTTATGCCTTTTTGGCTTCTGTCTCTTTAGAAATACTGACTTTCGATAATTCCTCTACTTGGACACTTTACATAATCTATATTTGCTTTAGACTTTCACAAAAGACAGAAAAGAAGCGTGCTTTCCAGAAGGCTCTGCTCTGGCCCTTATACATGTTCTTGAGGAAGGAATTGCCTGACTGCTATCTTTAAATTGGAAAAGAGTGAATGTTTAAAAAATAGAGAGTAAAATATAATTTCCTATGTGGATAAATTTCAAGTGCAATATTAAGCTCAATTTTTAATTACTAAAGTTTATAAATTTTTGATTTTGGAATATTTTTATAATGTCCATTGTATAACATCTATATAAAATGTATCTTTAAGAAGTCACAAATAAAATCTGTAGTACTTAAATGGAAATTGGTGTTTATTACCTCTTTCCCAGCATGATGGATATAATATAGCTGAAAATTTAACATGGTCCAGTAAGACTTAAAAGCTTGAAATTGCTTTCTTCATATCATTTATTAAAAATTTCTTTTGTAATTTATATTTTTGCTCCATTTAACTTCTAGCTACAGTAAGTGAATTTATATTTAGGATAAGGTATTGATACTAAAGTAATTTAAGTTCATATTAAGTTTATATGTTTAAATAAATGAGACCAGGAACAAAATATATTTCTCTGTTAATTGAGTTTAGAACTTGTAAAAGAACATTTGGAGAGCATTTCTATTCTGAGCAAATAATTTTTTTGCTAATTTGTTGAATAACTTAAATAAAATAATAGATGATGGAGATGATATACAAAATCATAGTATTTTGGTGCTGTACATTAGAAGGATTGACAACTTCATTTTTATGACAATTGCTATGAGATGTCGTTTGTTACATTCTGCTTTTTGGAATTGGTCTTGATAAAGAGTACTTTCATATATTTTTACTATATAATATTTAGTTCTGATTTACAAATGTCATTTGATCTCCTAAATTTAAAACTCAGGAGAAACCTACAACCTAAAATTCAGCCACTTTAGTTGTTGCTTTGTATCTAGAATTATTACATAAGAGCACAGCAGGTATAACAGGCAAAAGAAGGGCAACATCCTCTAATCATGACAGGGTATATCAGTGAGGATGGAGGAAGGCAGCATTTCTTTTTATTGAAATGAAAAGAATTTAATATTAATTAAATATAAATATTAATTAAATTTAGTATTTAATTCAACAAAATGTTGCTTTTGATTGTAAATAAACAAGGAAGGGATGTTCCTTACTATTATTATTGATAAAGACCTGGGTATAGTAACATTCCTCTTCAGTAGCTCAAGTGTTATGGAAAGAAAATAGTACGTTTTGGTAAAATGTCTCAAAGTTAGAAAATAATTGAATGCACACCTTAACAATTAATAATTAAAAGTTATAAAGTGACTTAGCAGTGAATAATAATTACAGCATTTTGAATCTTTTGGATTAATTTTATTATGTATGATAGTTATTATAAGAGCTTTACATATGCTATATAATGTATATATTTTCATTATAGCAATTGTTTTCTTATCACATAAGAATAATTTAATATTTGGGTTTTTTAAATAAATTACTTGGAGTATATATTAAAAACTTATATTTAAAATGTTTAGCTCCATGTATGCTATATCAGTAGAATCCAAGCTTATTTGGTGACTAAGGACTCAGGCTTTGGATTTAGACAAATCTTGGTCCAAGTTCCAGATTTATAACATATCAGATGCAGGTTACTTAACTTTTTTGATCCTTGGTTCATTTTTAAAATGGAGATGATTGATAACTTACCTCATAAAGTTGTTGTGAAGATTAAATGTAATAAGATTTAAGAGTTTATTTTAGTACCTGACTCATACTATGCAATAAATGTTAGCTCAAACAAATTGGATATGACTTTGGCTGCATAAAATAACACACATCTGTCTTTCTCCCTTTTGTCAATTAGACTTATATGCATTGTTTCAAAGATGAGAACCTTAAAATTTTTGTGTGATCACTGTCTAACTTCATTTATAGCTAAACTTTTAACAAGGTCTTTTTTTTTAATTGTTCAGTTTAAGTATTTTTTAGGTCTAATGATCAGGTGGTTGTCAGCCATGTGAAGGACAAGCTCATTTCTACCCTGCTTAGTTAATTATTGTGATTGTAAACAAAGGATGTGCAATTCAAAGTCTGGCAACATTTCACATGGGTGATGGAGGTGATAATAGCTTAATTCCTGCTGGATCCTTTTTCTCTGCTCTGGCAAGTTCATACTGACCTTGTCCAAAATCTGATGACCTCTCTATTTTACTCAACTGTTTGGAAAGCTAGGCCTGCCATAGCTGGCCCTGAGGGGGTATCTGAAAGACCACTGAGCCACTGACCCATGTCAAGACTGGATTTCAAGTCTGATCTATAAGGCCTCTGAAATAGTTATATATGGGGCTTACTGCACACAAAACACTAAATGGCTGCATTTTTCTGCTTATTAAATGTCCTAATAAAGTGTTTTTAAGGCATTGTTGTTAATATCATATATTTATTACTTGGTTTCTTATGTAGGTCCTTTTCTGTGTTGATTATAAAGTTTGATCTTTTATCAGACTTAGTATCTTTTTTTTTTTTTTTTATTGTTGGGGATTCATTGAGGGTACAATAAGCCAGGTTACACTGATTGCAATTGTTAGGTAAAGTCCCTCTTGCAATCATGTCTTGCCCCCATAAAATGTGACACACACCAAGATCCCACCCCCCTCCCTCCGTCCCTCTTTCTGCTTCCCCCCCATAAACTTAATTGTCATTAATTCAGACTTACTATCTTAAAACTAAACTTGAATGCTTTGAAATGTAAGGAAAATATAAACCGTGGCTAAAATGTAATGAATAATCTTCTTGGTTGATGAAGGCACCAAGACAATGGTATTTGAATGTTTATATTATAAAGATTTTGTTTTTTTCTGGCAAAAATTTCATATACCTCATTTTAAAAAATCTAGTTTAGGCTGTCATTATTGTTATAGCACGGTAATCTCTTTTAATATCTTTTCAAACCTCAATTATTACCCAAATGTTGGTATTTAAGAGTTTTGAGGTTGAGATGTATTATGAAGGAAGGCCTATCAGATGTGTTTATATCAATAAGATGTTATTTAACCTTGATTGAATAGACTCTGTCTACCTTAGTAAAAACTTTGTGATAGGGCTATGAATGCAAAGAGAAAATAATTTCTCTATATTTATTTTGATCTTCTGCACAAAGAAAATGATCAGGTCCTTTTGAATATCTAGTCAGTATCCTACAGTAGATAATATAACATTTTGTTTTATTTTTATTTAGGAGTTGATCCCTGAATTTTATTATCTCCCTGAGATGTTTGTCAACTTTAATAATTATAATCTTGGAGTGATGGATGATGGGACAGTTGTATCTGATGTTGAACTTCCTCCTTGGGCCAAAACCTCTGAAGAATTTGTTCGCACAAACAGATTGGTAAGATAGTAATCATCTACTCTGTCTGTCATGGGCCTTTTCTCAAAGCATCTTTCATTTGTTGGTGTGTAATCATTAACTCTTAACTCTTCTGGACAAAGCTGTAGTTGATAGGGATAAATGAAAGCAATAGTTCAAGAATCAACATATATACTTTACAAAATTTTATTGAATTGAAAGGTATAATATTTTCCTTTATTATTTTTTTTTATAAAATTTAGGTCAAGTATATGTATACATGATAATTCAAAATTACATTATAAGTGAAACTAGAATTGTAAGCTTTTTCAAACATGGGGTTCTCCTACCAAGAAGGGGACATATTTTTGTGTTTCAGGAGACCATCATACATTTTGGTAAAAGACATAAGATTTTCAAATTAGATCTTGTATCTATCTTTTTCAGGAAATCTTGACATAATATTTAGAATAACGAAAACTTAAAAGCACAGTAACAAACAACTCCTTAGTATTCTACTTAGTGGACTTTTTAATGTCATCTGTTATACGGATTCTGTATTTTGTAAGAAAGTATCCTTTTTGCCTTTTTAAGTTTCATGAAAGTTTAGAATAAGGGAGCTTTATTCTTAGTATTTAAAAGTAGCATTGTTATTATACTCTGTGTTAAAAATGAAATGAAAATAAGAATATGTTTACTATAATGTTTTATATTATCATTGACAATGTATAAAGTTCCAGTTTTTCCATAACCTTGCCAAGACTTGTAATGTCAGTCTTGTTTAACTATTCTAGTATGTATATCATTATTATTTTAATTTTAATGATGAATAATGTTACCCCTCTTTTCTTACATGTATATGTTCTGTGGTGAACTATCTATTCAAATCTTTTGCCCGTTTTTAAATTGGGATCTTTGTTTTTTTCTTATTGAATTATAAATGATCTTTATATATTCACCATGAAAGTTTTTTATCCAACATGTTTCACAGATTTTTTTCAAGTAGTCTGTGCCTTGTTTTTTCATTTATTAATGGTACCTTTTTTTTAAAAGGTTACCTTTTAAATCACCATTTAAAAATTGTTTCAAGTAATTTTCAGATATAAAGTAATATTTATATAATGATAAAAGTATAAAGTGTCATCCCCATTCCTGAAGTATATGTTTTTAAAAAATAAAATCATGTTCTGATCATTATTGACACACTTTTTCTCAATATGACTTAAAATTTTAAGTCTTAAGGGAATCAGTTCTTTATTAATCATTACCATAATTTAGTAATTTTTAATAATACAAAGGTTTATGGGTCTATTTACTTTACATTAAAGGAGGTCTAAGAGGTAGAAACATTTGAATAAGTTATTTAAAGTTTTTACCAATATTTTGACAGTTAAAAAATTTAATTGTATAAATTGAGATAAACTGTTCTCCTTACAGTGCTTCCCATCTTGATCCGTACTGCCTTCACCTCAGAAAAACAATAATTATTTTGGATGGGTTTATAAGGGCACCAAGGAAAAGACGATTGCAGTTTACCAAATTGTTTTTTTTTGTTTTATTAAATCATAACTGTATACATTGATATGATCATGGGGCATCATACACTTGCTTCATAGACCATTTGACACATTTTTATCACAGTGGTTAACATAGCCTTTCCGGCGTTATCTCAGTTACTGTGCCAAAAACCTTTACATTCTACATCTACCAAGTTTCGCAAATACCCCTGTAAGATGCACCACAGGTGTGATCCCACCGATCCCCCTCCCTCTACCCAACGCCCCCTTTCCCACTTCCCCCTATTGTTAAGTTGTAACTGGGTTATAGCTTTCATGTGAGAGCCCCAAATTAGTTTCATAGTAGGGCTGAGTACATTGGGTACTTTTTCTTCCATTCTTGAGATACTTTACTAAGAAGAATATGTTCCAGCTCCATCCATGGAAACATGAAAGAGGTAAAGTCTCCATCTTTCTTTAAGGCTGCATAGTATTCCATGGTATACATGTACCACAATTTATTAATCCATTCGTGGATCGATGGGCACTTGGGCTTTTTCCATGACTTAGCTATTATGAATTGGGCTGCAATAAACATTCTGGTACAAATATCTTTGTTATGTTGTGATTTTTGGTCTTCTGGGTATATGCCCAGCAGAGGAATTACAGGATTGAATGGCAGATCTATTTTTAGATCTCTGAGTGTTCTCCATATATCTTTCCAAAAGGAATGTATTAATTTGCATTCCCACCAGCAGTGCAGAAGTGTTCCCTTTTCTCCGCATCCACACCAACATCTCTGGTCTTGAGATTTTGTGATATAGGCTAGTCTCATTGGAGTTAGATGATATCTCAAGGTAGTTTTGATTTGCATTTCTCTGATGATTAAAGATGATGAGCATTTTTTCATATGTCTGAAGGCCGTGCGCCCGACTTCTTCAGAGAAGTTTCTCTTCAAATCCCTTACCCAGCCTGCGATGGGATCCCTTGTTTTTTTCTTGCTGATGCGTTTGAGTTCTCTGTGGATTCTGATTATTAAAACTTTGTCAGAGATATACCCTGCAAATATCTTCTCCCATTCTGAGGGCTGTCTGCTTGCTTTGCTTACTGTGTTCTTAGCTGTGCAGAAGCTTTTTAGTTTGATCAAGTCCCAGTAGTGTATTTTTGAAGCTGCTTCAATTGCCCAGGGGGTTCTCCTCATGAAATACTCACCCAGACCAATTTCTTCAAGGGTTTTCCCTGCATTCTCCTCTAGTATTTTTATAGTTTCATGTTTTAAGTTTAAATCTTTAATCCAATGAGAGTCTATCTTAGTTAATGGTGAAAGGTTTGGGTCCAATTTCAGTCTTCTGCAGGTTGCCAGCCAGTTCACCCAGCACCATTTGTTAAATAGGGAATCTTTTCCCCACTGAATGTTTTTAATTGGCTTGTCAAAAATCAAATAGCGGTAAGTAGCTGGATTCATCTCTTGGTTCTCTATTCTGTTCCAGATATCTACTTCTCTGTTTTTGTGCCAATACCATGCTGTTTTGATCACGATCGATTTGTAGTAAAGTCTGAGGTCTGGTAGTGTGATTCCTCCTGTTTTGTTTTTATTTCTGAGTAATGTCTTGGCTATTCGAGGTTTTATCTGATTCCATATAAAACGAAGTAATGTGTTTTCAAGATCTTTAAAATATGACAGTGGAGCTTTAATAGGGAGTGCGTTGAAATTATATATTGCTTTGGGTAGTATGGACATTTTGATAATGTTGATTCTTCCTAGCCATGAGCATGGTATGTTTTTCCATTTCTTAACATTTTCAGCTATTTCTTTTCTTAGAGTTTCATAGTTCTCTTTATAGAGATCTTTCACATCTTTTGTTAGATAAATTCCCAAATATTTCATCTTCTTTGGCACTACTGTGAATGGGATAGAGTCCTTAACTGCTTTTTCAACTTGACTGTTGTTGGTGTATATAAAGGCTACCGATTTATGGATGTTGATTTTGTAACCTGTGACGCTGCTGTATTCCTTGATCACTTCTAGGAGTTTTGTAGTAGAGTCCCTAGTGTTTTCCAGATACACAATCATATCATCTGCGAAGAGCGAAAGTTTGATCTCTTCTGACCCTATATGGATACCCTTGATCGCCTTTTCTTCCCTAATTGCGGTGGCTAAAACTTCCATTACAATGTTGAAAAGCAATGGAGACAATGGGCAGCCTTGTCTGGTTCCTGATCTGAGTGGAAATGATTCCAATTTAACTCCATTCAATATGATATTGGCTGTGGGTTTGCTGTAGATGGCCTCTATGAGTTTAAGAAAAGTCCCTTCTAGACCAATTTTCTTGAGTGTTCTGATACTGAAGGGATGCTGGATATTATCAAAAGCTTTTTCTGCATCAATTGAGAGAATCATATGGTCTTTGTTTTTTAATTTGTTTATGTGCTGAATTACATTTATAGATTTACCTATATTGAACCAGCCTTGACACCCTGGGATAAAACTAACTTGGTCATGATGTATAATTTGTTTGATGTGTTGCTGGATTCTGTTTGTTAGGATCTTGTTGAATATTTTTGCATCTATATTCATTAGTGATATTGGTCTGTAATTTTCTTTTCTTGTTGGGTCTTTTCCTGGTTTGGGGATCAGGGTGATGTTTGCTTCATAGAACGTGTTGGGTAGTCTTCCTTCTTTTTCTACATTTTGGAACAGGTTGAGTAATATAGGTACTAATTCCTCTTTAAAAGTTTGGTAGAATTCCGACGTGAAACCATCTGGTCCCGGGCTTTTCTTTTTAGGGAGGTTTTGTGTAGTTGATGCTATTTCTGAACTTGATATGGGTCTGTTCAACATTTCCACTTGATTCTGGTTAAGTCTTGGAAGGTGGCGTGCTTCCAAGTATTGGTCAATTTCCTTCAGATTTTCATATTCTGAGAATAAAGTTTCTTGTAATATTCATTAAGGATTTTTTGGATTTCTGATGAGTCTGTTGTTATTTCGTCTTTGTTATTTCTGATTGATGAGATTAGAGATTTTACTCCTTTTTTTCCTGATTAGGTTGGCCAGAGGTTTATCTATTTTATTGACCTTTTCAAAAAACCAACTTTTTTATTTATTGATCTGTTGTATTATTCTTATGTTTTCAATTTCATTTAATTCTGCTCTAATTTTGGTTATTTCTTTTCTTCTACTGGGTTTGGGGTTGGAATGTTCTTCCTTTTCCAGTTGCTTGAGATTTCCCATTAAGTTGTTAACTTCCTCTCTTTCCGTTCTCTTGAGGAAGGCTTGCAGTGCTATAAATTTCCCTCTTAGAACTGCCTTTGCAGTGTCCCAGAGGTTCTGATAGTTTGTGTCTTCATTGTCGTTTTGTTCCAAAAAATTGGCGATTTCTTTCTTAATCTCATCTCTGACCCAGCTATCATTCAGCATAAGGTTATTTAACTTCCATGTTTTTGTATGAGTATGCAGATTCCTGTTGTTACTCAATTCAAGTTTTATTCCATGATGGTCCGAGAAGATGCATGGAATAATTTCTATTCCTTTAAATTTACTGAGGTTAGACTTGTGACCTAAAATGTGGTCAATTTTGGAGTAAGTTCCGTGGGCTGGTGAGAAGTATGTGTATTCAGTTTTGTTGGGATGAAATGTTCTGTAGATGTCTGCTAAATCTAAATATTGGATGGTTAGGTTTAAATCTAAGATTTCGTTGCTCAGCTTCTTGCTGGAGGATCGATCCAACACTGCCAAAGGAGTGTTGAAATCTCCGACGATTATGGAGCTGGAGAAAATCAAGTTACTCATGTCTGTTAGAGTTTCTCTTATAAATTGAGGTGCATTCTGGTTGGGTGCATAGATATTAATAATTGAGATCTCATCATATTGAGTATTACCCTTAACATATATGAAGTGACCATTCTTGTCCTTCCTTACTTTTGATGGTTTAAAGCCTACTATATCTGCAAATAAAATTGCAACACCTGCTTTTTTCTGATTACCATTTGCCTGAAGTATGGATTACCATCCTTTCACCCTGAGTCTGTATTTGTCTTTTAAGTTGAGATGTGACTCTTGTATGCAACAAATATCTGGCTTGAGTTTTTGTATCCAGTCAGCTAACCTATGCCTCTTTAGAGGACAGTTTAAGCCATTCACATTGATGGAGAGTATTGATAAGTCTGGTGAAATTTTGGGTATCGAGTTTTTCAAAGGTCCAGTGGACATTTTTAATCCTTTTGCCAGTGTGGAAGTTGGAGTTTGATCCAAAGTTTCTGAGTGAGTTTACTTTTGTGGTATAGGATTGGGTTGGTCATTGTGGAGGATAGGTCTGAGAATACCCTGAAGAGCTGGTTTACTTATGGCAAATTTTTTCAACATATGAATGTCATTGAAGTATTTAATTTCTCCATCATAGATGAAACTCAGTTTAGCTGGATACAAGATCCTGGGTTGAAAGTTATTTTGCTTTAGGAGATTAAAAGTTGATGACCACCCTCTTCTGGCTTGAAAAGTTTCAGCAGAGAGATCTGCAGTTATTCTAATATTCTTACCTTTGTACGTAATAGTTTTCTTTCGCCAGACTGCTTTGAGAATCTTCTCTTTCATGTTAACTTTAGTGAAACTAATTATGATATGTCTGGGGGATGACTTATTTGGGTTGAATCGTGCTGGGGTTCTGAAGCTGTCTGCTATCTGAATTTCAGATTCTCTAGGCATGTCTGGAAAATTTTCTTTCATAATTTCATGCAGAAGGGCCTCTGTGCCCTTGGAGGCCACTTCATTGTTCTCAGAAATCCCTATAATTCTTATATTGCTTTTTTTCGAATTATTTGAGAGCTCTCTGAGTGAGTGATCCGTTTTTGCTCTCCATTTCTCTTCCTCTTTGAGAGATTGGGAGCGTTTGAAGACTTTATCTTCAGTGTCAGAAATCCTTTCTTCTGCTTGCTCCATTCTGTTGCTGAGGGATTCTACTGTATTTTTCATATCTTTGAGGGCTGTAAATTCTTGCTTCAGTGTGTCTAAGTCTTTGGTGGTTTTGTCTTTAAATTTGTTAAATTCTTGAGACAACTTTTGAATTTCTCCTCAAATTCCTAATTCCATTTTATTAATCTTGTCTGCAAACCAAATTCTGAATTCGACTTCTGACATCTCAGCCAGTTGTTTATGAATGGGATCTTCAATCACATCTGCCGTATCTTTTCTTGGGGGGGTTGATCTATTCTGGTTATTCATGTTACCAGAGTTTTTCCGCTGATTCCGCCCCATGGTTATTTTACTCCCTTTGGTTTTTCCCCTGGGGCTTTATCGAGGGGCCGTACAGTGTTGTGGCCTGAGAAACTGGGGCCCTGTCTGGTGTGGTGGAGCAAAGTGGTTCTGTCTTGTTTTCAGCTGGTTTCTGTTCGATCCTATTGCAACTTCTACTCTGGCTTGAAGTCTCGGCTGTATGGAAAAATCAGCAATTAAGTCACCCCGCCCGCCCACCTCTGGCCCCAGTTGGAAAAGGAGAATCAAACCTTCCTACAACCGCACACCCAGGGCACTGCCTGAAAAGGCCTCACTCTATTAGCCCAGTTCAAAAGGTCCAAATCAACTGTCTCAATCGGCACCTGTCTCGGGTGGGAGAGTTCAAGAGGTCTCTGGGAACTGGATCATAGGGGCCTGGTGACTTCTCTGACATGGCTCACCCCAGTGCCACGTGGAGTCAGGAGGAGCCACCCAGCAAACAGAGCAGTCTGGGAAGGTTGACGTCTCCTTCCCCACTTTGCCCCTCCATCGGACCCAGTCACTGGTATCTCTGCAGATGGCTAACCCAGTTGCCTGTAGTGAACAGACACTCCAGGGGTTTGCACCTGCCTGAATCGCAAGGAAGTCTGCCAGGCCCCCGCAGACTGCCACTATCTAGCAGGAGGAGATGGGGCCTGACATCTTGGAATGCTTGATGCAGGTGATGTGAAGGAGGTGTTCACTCAGGCTTAGCCCAGTTCCTGATGGATGCTGCTAACAGAACAGAACGGAACAGACAACTTTGCGGGGTTCTGTCTCTCTTCCTGCCGAAATCGCCTACAGAAGACGGGCTGTTCTGAGTTCAAACGTCTTTGCTGCTGGAGGTTTCACCTCTCTGGGTCGGCCCCGCCCTGGAAGCTTCCCGGGTTTGTGAGCAGTGTCAGGAATTCCCCCGCTCACCTGTGGCCTCCTCTGGTTGCCCAGGGAGACAGGAGGTGTGGCCTCAGAATATCCAGAAGTGAGCGTTCTTCCGTTAAAGAAAAAAACGGCTGTTGATCTACCTCCAGGGAACTGCTGCTCTGGTGTGGGCACTCAGCCAACCCTTTTCTCCTCTGTCTCGCGCCCCAGAGTCATCACTGAGCGGCCGCAGCTTATGCTGGGTCCACACCCCTCAAGAGATCCCCCAAGAATCCGAACTCTTGGGAGATAGGCCCCCAGACCCCGATTGGGAGTCGGGGGGAAGCTAGAGTTTCATTCAGTTTTACGCCCCCCCGGGGAGGGCTGTTGCACTGCACCACAGGGAAGTGCCGCCAAGGCTCGATTTCCCCTCGGCAGAGTGCCCTCTCCTTGCTCACGTGTCTCAGAGTCAGCACTGACCTGACACAGCTCGGGCACTGTGCACTCCCCTCGAGAAATCACCCAAGGATCTGAACTCCTGGGGGATAGGCCTCCAGACCCCGAGTGAGAGTAGGGGCTCTCAGCTCTCAGCGGGGAAGCTAGAGTTTTATTCAGTTTTGTGCCCGGCCCCGTAATGTTGCCCGGGGAGGGCTGCTGCACCTAATCCTCAGGGAAGTGCTGCCGAGTCGTGACTCCCCCTCAGTAGAGTGCTTTCTCCTCGCCCGCATGTCTCAGAGTCAGCGCTGACCAGTCGCGGCTCAGGCACTGTGCGCTCCCCTCGAGAAATCACCCAAGGATCCGAACTCCTGGGGGACAGGTCCCCAGACCCCGAGTGAGAGTGGGGGGGAAGCTAGAGTTTCATTCAGTTTTATGTCTGGCTGTATTGATGCACCGCACCACAGGGAAGTGCCGCTGAGGCGTGACTCCCCCTCAGCCTGGTGCCCTCTCCTCACTCACGTGCCTCAGAGTCAATGCTGACCAGTCGCAACTCGGGGACTGTCCACTCCCCTTGAGAAATCACTCAAGGATCCGAACTCCTGGGGGACTGGCCTCCAGACCTCAGTGGGCGGGAGGGGAGTGTTGGGGATTCAGCGTTGCCGGCAAAGGATTTTTAAAGTTTTATTCAGTTTTATGCCCGGCAGGAGAACGCCACGGCACCCCAGTAGGGGAGGTAGGTCCAGTTTTTAGAAGGTCTCTCCCACGGAGTGTAGTGGGAGGGCCTTTAATTTCCGCCCGCTTGTTTAATTGTGGGGCTCTTGAGCAGGTCTCATGAGGGAGGGGGACTCCCGTCCGCTTGGTGGTGGATTTTGTACCTTTTGTTTGCATCCTTGTGATCACAGCTTGCCTCAGGGGTGTTGATGTGCGTTCTTCAACCTTCTCTCTTGGTGAGGCTCAAGTCCACCAGGATACTTACTAAATTCCTGTCCCTTAACTCTCCTTCTGGACGGGAGCCTCTGTTGAAAGCTGGGTTCAGTCCACCATCTTGTCCTCCCAAATTGTTTTTCATCATATTTGCATTTTGAGTACCTATTCTCCAGACTTAGACATTACTATGAAATTATATAGAAACTAATATTTTCACAGTATTAACAGTACTTTTATTATACAATCTTACTTAATTCTCTCCCCCTGCAAAGATTTTACTCCTTGAGTTTTATGATGTCTTCATAGTTTAGGCTCTGAATTAGCTTATATTCCCAAACCAAACTGTGTATAAAAATTCGTTGCAAATCAAATGCAAACGTAGTTTAGAGTTGATGATTTTAGTTTATAATTAGAAAAAAATACTTAATTTTATATATGTGCCTTTATGAAAGAATTTAATAACTCATTCACTTATTCAAAACTATTTATTTATCACATACCTATAGTGAACAAAGCTTCCTCATAGTACAGTACATTGTATATTGATTCATTTTATAATTTCATGTTTCCTCATAGTACAGTACATTCTATATTGATTCATTTTATAATTTCATGTTACTTTTCTATAAGTGATTAAGTTGTTAGTGCAGTATCTTATGTACAGGTTAGCATGACATTGCATAAGGCTTTTCTCCTCGTCCTCTTTTTGGTTTACTTCTTCAAATCCACAGATTTTATGCAATGATTGTAGCTCATGAAATGCATACTACTTTGATCTGTGACCTTTTTGTGGTGCTAATCGGGTTCCTGATATCATTATACCTCACTCATTAATCATATTTCCTGCAGCCCGTCAGGCAGCCAGACAGCACAAGTCCGTTTTCAGCCCTCTGTTGGCAGGTTTCTGCTTTTCCAGATTATTGCAGACGATACTTTTGCTTCTCATAGCCAGAGCCACATCAAGCTGTGTGTTACAATTAAAGTCAGATGGTCCTCAGGTTGAACAGGGATATAGTGTTGCAGCTGTCTCTCCTCCTGGAACAAACCAACATCAAGAACAGATGATCTATTGGACAGTGAATAATAACAGATTGTGCAATACTCAGTTGGTAGCAGGGGATCACAGGATTAATTCACTGACATACTCATTTTAAGATACTCAGCATGTTTTTCTTAAGTATTTGGTTGTCTGAATTTTAATTCAAGGAGTTAGGATATTTTTAGGAGCATGATTTTGATAGTGAACTAGTAATTCTGCATTTTTAATTTGTATTAATGGACTGTAATTACTGTCTTATCTCACTGTTTTCATCCTTAGATCTTTCTATAAATAATGAAGATCTAAATGTGGTATTGGTAACTTGGCTAAACAATGGTCCTACATACAAAAGATAATATCCTACATATTTTAAAAGAGAAACTCACCTAAATTTGACTAGTTTTTCAGGCAAATAAATTGTATTTACTTTGTTCTTAACAGTTGAAGTCAGGGCAAAATCAAGGCATTTGCTAATGTAGGTCTGTGTTATCTAATATTGCCTTGACCAGGGCAAGGCATTTTGATTCCAAATATTGCTTCAGAGATATAAATGAGAAACAGGCTTTCATACCTTTAAATAATTTAAAAATGTATGAGTTCAGAATGTTCATCATCTATCTGTCTCTTAGAATATAACATCAGAGTTTTGGTCCTGTGTTACATTGGTACTTATCACCTTCAAGTTTTAAGTTGAATAAAAGACAAAACCTGCTCTGAACACTAATGCTAGACCTTTTCCTGTTTTAAAAGATAGGGTCATGCTCTGTTGTCCCTGCTGGAGTGCAGTGGCTTGATTTTGACTCTGTGTAGCCTCATACTTCTGGATCCTCGCAATTTTCTAAAAGTTGACAAAGTGGAGCACTTTGTTTTTGTCAAGGAGATATAGTTTATTCAATTATGATAACAGTAATTTATTCATTTACATATATTCAGTGCCATTAGACTTGGGGAATAAGACAAACAATTTCCGTACTCTTTTGGAGGTTACTTTTTCTTTGATAACTTGCCAAAATAGATTTTCAAGGCCTAGAGGTAGCATGAATCTAGCAAAGGAAGCATTCTATTGATGAATTGTCCTGTGGTTACCAGTTAAAATTATGTTTTCTTTTGTGTAGTTTCTGTAGCTTTTGTCTTACTATTTCATAATAGTGACATAAATAGTCACTTACTTGAGAGGTAAAGAATAATAAAATTAGTGTGTTGTCTGCTTTCCATTGTCGTCATCAGAGACTATATGGACAAATTAAAAGAGATGTTTCCTTTTACATTACTGCCTGACAGAAAAAAATTTAGATTTTATTTATCGACCTTGTTTTTATCCATTCATTGCTAAAATTCAAATCTATTCAACTTAAACCTTCATAGATCTTACATCTCAGAGTGAATTTAGGTCCATCTTTTAAAATTTTTCCTCTAAATGGAAAAGTTACAATTCTATAGTGATAGCAGCATAGTGGAGACTAAGAATGTCATGTCAAGGAAAGAGTGTGGGGAAATGACATTCAGAAACCTGTTTTTTTTCTTTTTTTTGTGGAGACAGAGTTTCACTTTATCGCCCTCGGTAGAGTGCCATGGCCTCACACAACTCACAGCAACCTCCAACTCCTGGGCTTAGGCGATTCTCCTGCCTCAGCCTCCCAAGTAGCTGGGACTACAGGCGCCTGCCACAACGCCCGGCTATTTTTTTTTGTTGTTGCAGTTTGGCCGGGGCTGGGTTTGAACCCGCCACCCTCGGTATATGGGGCCCGCGCCCTGCTCACTGAGCCACAGGCGCCGCCCCAGAAACCTGTTTTTTAAGAGAGGTGACCAGGCAACATTTTAAAATATTTTGGAATTGACATGCCAGAAACTAACGTGCTTGTTTCATGTTTTTTCTTTTCCAGTTGGGTTTTCATTTTCCACATTGATAATGATAGGATCAAGAATGTAAATAGCCATGGTGGCTGCAGTTGGTAATAATTATTGTCAACTGTGGATATCTCCCCTTTGTGCTCCTTAACCCCCTGTATTGGTCAAATCTAAATTCCTGGGAATTGTAGGAAGATATGTATGAACTTTGAAAAACATCTAAAATTACTTTTGTTTGGTTTTCTTTTAGTCTTCATAATGTAGTTTACTGTGAAATTTTTAGTTAATAAAGGACATCTAAATAAGTAGGAAAAAAGATGTAACATGTTGATTAATTCTCCCCAAATTTATTTATAAATTCAATGTAAAAATCAATCTATGTATCAGTAGGTTTATTTTGTTTTGGTAGAACATGAAAAGCTGATTCTAAAGATCAAAGGTTCATTATGGCCAGTATCTTCTCTCAGAACACGAATAGGTTTCAAAGTGACTTGCTTTTCCAGAATTAAGAATTCTGTTTTCTTTATTTTAATTTTAATTATTTTAGAAACAGGATCTTGTTTTCTCACCCAGGCTGGAATGCAGTGGTACAGTCACACCTCACTGCCACCTCAATTGGTCCTCCTGCCTCGGCTTCCCAAGAAACTAGGACTACAGGTGCATGGCACCACACTTGGTTAATTTTTTAAATTTTTTTTTTTTTTTTTTTTTAGAGACAGGGTCTCGCTATCTTGTCCAGGCTGGTCTCAAACTACTGGCCTCACGTAGTTCTCCTGCCTTAGTCTCCCATAGTGCTGGAATCACAGGCATGGGTCACTGTGCCAGGCCAACAATTCTTGTACACTATGGTGAATAGGACAAATTAGGAGAAATAGGCTAGGAAATGAAAAGAAGGCTCAAGAACAGACTAAGACATATAAAGTAACTTTATTATAGAGCTGATATTGCAGGTCTATGGGAAAAGAAACACTTTTCAATTAAGGATTCTGAAATAAATAGTTATTTCATTAGTTTTCTAGGGCTGTTGTAACAGACTTCAGGCTACAAGTCTGAAATGAAAATTCAGCAGAGTTGGTTCCTTCTGAGGGTTGTAAGGGAAAGATCTGTTCTAGGTCTCTCATCTCGTATATTTCTCCTTGTTTTTCTTCACATCACCTCCCTCTATCCACGTCTGTCTGGTCCAAAACTTCTCCTTTTAATAAGGACATCAATCATATTAAGGACTCACCCTTCTCTAGGATGACCTGTTCTAAATAATCACATCTGTAATGACCCTATTTTCAAATAAGGCCCCTTTTGCAGTACTGTGAGGTTAAGACTTCAGCGTAGGAGGTTGGGATGGGGGGATATTCAGCCTATAGTAGATATGTGTATATGGAGGAAAAAAATCAGATTGGAACCTTATTCTGTATCATAAACACAAAGGAAGCATATTAAAGCTTTCAATATAAAGGCTAAACTGTAAACATTCAGAAGGTAAAACAGGAGAATTTCTTTGTGATCTTGAAGTACTGAAAGATTTTTAAAACAAGGAAGAAAAAATGAAATATGATGCTACATTAATTGATTGTTGAAGGTTAAATCAACCTTGCATTTCTTGGCTCAGCACCTGTACCTCAGGGGCTATGGCGCCAGCCACATACACTTTAGCTGGTGGGTACAAATCCAGCCCAGGCCTGCCAAACAACAATGACAACAACAAACAACAACAACAACAAAAAAAAAAATAGCAGGGGGTTGTAGAGGGTGCCTATACTCCCAACTACTTGGGAGGCTGAGGCAAGAGAATCACTTAAGCCCAAGAGTTTGAGGTTGCTGTGAGCTGTGATGCCATAGCACTCTACCCAGGACGACAGCTTGAGGTTCTGTCTCAAAAAAAAGAAAAAAACCCTTGCATTTCTTGACTCTGTCACACTTGGATGTTGTAAGTTTTTAATTTTTTTTAAGATGTTAGAACTATTTTTTTATTGTCTCAGGTAAATTCAGGGTACAAAGATTATTTGTTCTTTTTTGTTGATTAATTTAAATTCTCTGTAGATTCTAGTTATGAAACCTGTGTCAGATTCATGCCCTGCAAATATCTTTTTTTTTTATTGTTGGGAATTCATTGAGGGAACAAAGAACCAGGTTACGCTGATGGCATTTATTAAGTAAAGTCCCTCTTATAATTGTGTCCCACTCCCAAAAGGTGTGTCACACACCATGACCCCCAACGCCACTCCGTCCTTCTCTCTATCTGCTCTTTTCTTCCCCCCTCCCCACCATGTAGTAGGTCATTAATTATCCTCATATCAGAATGTACATAGGATTCTTGGCTCTCCATTCTTGTGATGCTTTGCTAAGAAGAATGTGTTCCACCTCCATCCCGGTTAATACAAAAGATGTAAAGTCTCCATCTTTTTTAATAGCTGAATAGTATACATATACCACAGCTTGTTAATCCATTCCTGGGTTGGTGGGCATTTAGGCTGTTTCCACATTTTGGCGATTGTAAACTGAGCTATGATAAACAGTCTAGAGCAAGTTCTTTTCCCATTCTGAAGATTGTCTATGTGCTTTATTTGTTGTGTCTTTAGCTGTGCAGAAGCTTTCAGTTTGTTTAAGTCTCATTTGTTTATTTTTATTGTTGTTGCAATTGCCACTGACACGTTCTTCAATCTTTTTTCCTACACTTTCTTCTAAGATTTTTATCGTTTCATGTCCTAGATTTAAATCTTTTATCCAGCTTCAGTCAATTTTGTAAGTGGTGAAAGGTGTGGGTCCAGTTTCACTCTTTTAAATGGGGTTATTCAGTTCTCCCAGAACCATTTATTGAACAGGGATTCTTTCCCCCAGTGTATGGTCTTGTTTGGTTTATCAAAGACCAGGTGGTGATATGAGGCTAGTTTCATCTCTTGGTTTTCTATTCTGTTCCGTATGTCTATATCTCTATTTTTTGTGCCTACTGTTTTGATCACTATAGCCTTGTAGTACAGCCTAAAGTCTGGTAGCATGATTCATCCAGCTTTGCTTTTATTACTAACCTGACCCTCCAGAGAATGGCAGGTTGCATCTTCACATTGCCTTCTCCTCTTCTGTCAAATGTGTCCCCTGCTATAGCCTATAAGGATACATTTGATTACATTTAGGGCCCTCCCTAATAATCTGGGATGATCTTCCCTCTCAAAATCCTCAAGTTAATCACACTGTAAAGAACCTTTTCCTATATAACATAATATTTTCAGGAGTAGAACCTGATATCTTCCCAGGAGTAGAAGGGTACATTTTTCACCCTACCACAGTGCATATATGCTCATATTGTTATGTCTGTCTGATGAATCAACCTTTTTTTATTGGTCATAAATTGTCTTTCTTTGTTTCTATCAAATTTTTAGTCTGTTTTGTCTGATAATGCCAAAATTACACTAGTTCTCTTAAAATGACTGTCCGTAGGGTATACCCTTTCTCATTCTTTTACTTTCAACCTATTTTTGGTTTTGATTTCAAAATGTGTCTTTTTGAGAGAGCGTGTATTTGATCCATATAGCATGTGGTAGCATATAGTTGGATCTAGTTATTTATTCAGACTAACAACTCTCTGTCATTTGATTGAAATGTTTATTCCACTCACATTTAATGCTATTACTGGTGCGGTTGGATTTCTATCTCCCATTTTCTTAATTATGATTTTAGTCTTGAGTCTTTTCATTTCTGTGTTCTTCCCTTATTACCTCCTTTTGTATTAGATTTTTTAGTATACCATTTATTTTCATGAAAAACCTTTTCACTATTTCTTTTAGTTATTTTCATAGTCATTGCTCTAGGGACTACAATATGCATTTTCAATTGTAATAATCTATTTCAGATTAATACTAACTCATTTCCAATAAAGTATAATTCTGGAACTATTGTATAATATTGTTCTAATGCATCTCCATTCTATCTCCCCACTTTGTGCTATTATTTCCATATATATTATGTTTGTGTTATAAACCCATACACAGTGTTTGTAAGTATTGCTTTACACGATCTTGTATCTTCTCAATAATTTAAGAGGGTAAAGGTGAAAAATACCTATTACTTTTATTTGCTACTTTTACCTTAGTAAATATATTCCAAAATAAATAGAAGAGTGCATCAAGATACTCAGCATCATCTAGGAATGGGATAATAATTCCCATACATTAAAAGTTCCTTAGAATTTAAGTTTATACTTTTAAATACTATACTAATCTTTTCACCACATCTCTTGGAAAAAAATATTTTTGTGAAATGAACTACACATTTCTCTACCTCTTAAGTGGAGAATTCTGGACTTTTAAATAGCCATTTCTTGATTACTTATGGTTGAATATTTAGACATTTTTCATGTTGTCTTGAAGATTAACTGGGATGTATAGATCTTTCTGATGCTCAGTTAAAATGACCCACATTCCTCTTCTTTCTTTTAGCTTTTCTGTCAGCATTCACAGTTCTCTTCTGTGTCAGTTGTTACTTTTCTCTGTCAGGATTTTCATCTTCCTGTGATCTATTATGTCATTTAGTTGGGAACCTGTGGCCTCAAGGGCACATGTGGCCCTCCAGATCCCCAAGTGTGGCCCTTCAACCAAATCCAGTCTTCATAGAACAATCCCTCTATTAAAGGGACTTATTCTGTAAAATTTGGATTCTGTCAAAAGGCTGCACTCAAGAATCCAGAAGGCCACATGTGCTGGATATAAGCAAAATAAAGTGATACTATTTCTAAGATATGCTGTATTCATGGTGAAAAATTATTCAAATTCCATGTTTATTCTGGAGTAAGTAACTTACATGACTGCATGCCACATTATTACTTACTATTTCATAAAAATATTAATGGAACATATTAACCAAAACATTTTTAAATTTGGAAAGAATAAGAGAATTCTTCCCCATGGATATCCCATGTATATATTTGAAAAGGATTGTTTCATAGTGATTACTCCTCCCTGTAGACTTTAGCCTCAGTGATACAGCAGAAAGCGGTATGGAGGGAAATGCCAAATTCCTTGTTACTCTGTCTTCCTAACACAGGAACCTACAGACGTACCTCTGGCTTGAATAATTCCACATGCTTTTCTTACTACAGTGCCTGTGACTTGCTATTCCCCTCATTGCAATGTGAATTTAACCTTTTTAAACCAAATTCTAAATTTAACCTTAAAATTAGACAACCCCCTTAAAAAGCAAAATAATACCTAAAACTTTAAACAGTTCTTCTCAACTCTCCTCTTCCTTGAAACCTTTAGAAACACCACTATATAATACTCTATGGCCTTCCCACAACCCATTCTCAGTCTTTTTTTTTTTTTTTTTGTAGAGACAGAGTCTCACTGTACCGCCCTCAGGTAGAGTGCCATGACGTCACATGGCTCACAGCAACCTGTAACTTTTGGGCTCACATGATTCTCTTGCCTCAGCCTCCCAAGCAGCTGGGACTACAGTCTCAGTCTTTTTTTAATTTTTTTTATTTTTTTGTAGAGACAGAGTCTCACTGTATGGCCCTTGGGTAGAGTGCCATGGCGTCACACGGCTCACAGCAACCTCTAACTGCTGGGCTTACGCGATTCTCTTGCCTCAGCCTCCCGAGCAGCTGGGACTACAGGCGCCCGCCACAACGCCTGGCTATTTTTTTGTTGCAGTTTGGCCGGGGCTGGGTTTGAACCTGCCACCCTCAGCATATGGGGCCGGCGCCCTACTCACTGAGCCACAGGCGCCGCCCTCATTCTTTTTCTTAATACATGTGACTCATGGGTGGTTATTCTCCTTACATAGGTACTTTCTGTGCATTTTTGCATATAGAATCCTGGTTTCAGGTATAAAGTGTATCTTTTACAGCAGTGTCTTTTAAAGTGTGGTGCATAGAAGACACAATCAACATCAGAACTCCCTGAGGTACAGTTAATAAATAAAGTACATTCATTCATCCACTTCTTCAACTAATACTGTTGAATCCCTATTCTGTACTGCCGTACTGGTTCAGTGTTGGTTCAGGGAAGAGGAGATTCAACCCTACCATAACTCCAAAGCAATGAGAATAAGATGGGCTTTATAATAAATGATATTGGCTAACCATTTGAGAAAAATAACCTTAGATATGGCTTTCATATCAGAAACCAAGGATCGGATACTTAAATGTGAAAAAATGAAACAACGGTTAGAAAAAAAATTAGTGAATTTTTATATAATCTGGGAGTGGGGAAAACTTTCCGAACTGTAACTCAGTATCTGAAAGTAATTAAGGAAAGGACTTATCACTTAGATTACATAAAAATAGATAACTTTCATCTGGTAAAATACATCAAAGCAAAATCAAAAGACCGAAGACAGACTAAAAATATTTTAATTTTAACCCTAGACCAATGGCCAGTGTAATTTATAAGAAATTCAGATTGGCAAAATTCCAAAAGTTCACTAAATTAATCTGTTGAGGAGAGTGTGGGGAAAGAGGCATTTTCATACATTGCTAATGGGAATATAAATGGCACATTCACAATGAAGGGAATTTGGCAATCTCTAGCAAAATCACTTACCTACTTACCCTTTGAGCCAGCTCAGAAGTGTTCTTCTCAGAGGTACACTGGTCAAGGTAGTACATTCACAAGTAGAATCTATTATCTTTTATGGTTTCGACTTTGAAACTATTAAATGTTTTAAGATAATTTTAAAAACGAAATCAAAACAGGGAAAAATTAAATACCTAAAAATTGAAAATACATTAAAATAAATGACTCTGCTATGTGTCAAATTGGTGGCATGACAACACAGGGAAAATAATTACGGCCGTGTGCAGCATAAGTATCTTTAGTCAACAATGGATTGTATATATGACAGTTGGTCTTATAAGATGAAGCTGAAAAATATAATAATATAATGAAGTGCCTAGTGACACTGTAACCTTCATAACATCATAGTGGAATGAATTACCCATATGTTTGTGGTGAACTGATGTAAACAAACCCACCATGGTACGTCATATAAAAGTATAGCACATACAATTTTGTACAGTAGGTACTATAGATAATAATAATAGCAACTGTGTTATTGGTTTATGTATTTTCTAGACTATACTTTTCATTATTATTTTAGAGTATGTTCCTTTTACTTTTTTTTTTTGAGACAGAGTCTCACTGTGTCACTTTCGGTAGAGTGCTGTGATGTCATAGCTCACAGCAACCTCAAACTCTTGGGCTTAAAGCGATTCTTTTGCTTCAGCCTCCTGAGTAGCTGGGACCACAGGCACCCACCACAACACCCATCCATTTTTTGGTTGCAGCCGTCATTGTTGTTTACCAGGAGCAGTCCGGGCTCAAACCCACCATCTTCGGTGTATGTGGCTGGCGCCCTACTCACTGAGCTATGGGTGCCGAGCCTCCTTTTACTTACTTAAAAAAAAAAAAAGTTTATTGTAAAATACCCTCAGACAGGTCCTTCAGGCGTTATTCCAAAAGAAGGTATTATTATCTTAGGAGATGACAGCTTCACGTGTGTTATTGTCCCTGAAGACTTTCTAGTGGGACAAGATGTTGAGGTGGAAGACAGTAATATTAATGCACCCGACCCGGTATAGGCCTGGGCTAATATGTGTGTTTGAACTCTCACTAAACAAACTTGCAAGTTACAACATAAAGCAAAATGACTTATCATAGGGAATTTAACTATTAGGAAACTGGAGTATTTCTTCTTGCTGGCCAGCAGTTTCTCTCTCAGCCAAAACTCTATGGAAATCCAAATACAGAATAAGCAAAAAATCACTTTATGGTAACTTTGATTTGGAATGAAAGGGAGGGTTGGATTCCTAATTCTTTTGTTCAGTGCTATGCTTTTCTAGGTTTTCTGGATAAAGAGGCAACCAAAATGGAAAAAAGGTTTTGCCCTCATGGAATGACATATAAAATCCAAAGGATCTTAATGGCCATGTTAATCTACAGTCACTATTTCCAGTGATGAGATATAATATCTGCCACATAATTCAGAATATTTGTATTTTTTATAATTTTTCTAGGTGTGTGGCAGGCATGCTGTCAAATAGTTACTTCTTTTGTTTTCCTTTTATAGTCTCTGTTGACCATTCCCTTCTTTTTTTTTTTTTTTGTTTTTTTTTTGTTCAGTTTTTGGCCGGGGCTGGGTTTGAACCCGCCACCTCTGTGATGGGGCTGGTGCCCTACCCCTTTGAGCCACAGGCGCCGCCTGACCATTCCTTTCTTTTAAATCATTCTTTAAACAGGGCACAACAGTCTTAAATACATTAGTAGTGCCATAAAAGCTCACCCTAATCACCGTGATTGGAATTTGGATATTTTCCACAAATTATTACTTGGGATATTATTCTATAGATGGCTGAACTAATTCATATCAGAGAAACATTTCATAATTTCTTGCTTTCTCTCCCTTTCTCTCTCTCCTCCCTCCCTTCTTCCCTCCTTTCTTCCTTTCTTTCCTTTCTTTCTTTCTTTTTTTAATACCCTCACTTTGTTGCCCAGGCTAGAGTGTATGATCACAGCTCACTGCAGCCTTGAACTTCTGGGCTCAAACAATCCTCCTGCCTCAGCCTCTGGAGTAGCTGGGGTGATAGGCACACACCACCACGCTCAGCTAACTTTTCTATTTTCTGTAAAGACAAGGTCTCAGTAGGTCATTAAGTCTGGTCTCGAGCTCCTGGCTCAAGCAGTCCTCCACTTTGGTCTCCCGAACTGCTGAGATTAGAACCATGAGCCACCATGCCTGACTCATAATCTCTTAATTTCATAATTTTTTTCTTTTAAGTCTTGAAGTACCTCGATGCACTGACTTTAGGAAAAAGAAATACACAAAACTTCATTTGTAGTAATTTAGTAATGTCCAGAGCAGTTTAATTTCTCTAGAGGTTTAAAATTTAAAAAAGAGGAAGAAGAAGAACAAGTCATATTTTTTACAATACAAAAAGAAAAAGATAGCTAGAAAGTTGACTATTTAAGTTTTCATTTTTAATCTTAGTATACATTATTATAGTAGTATGCTGCTAGTTAGATGCAGGAAGTCATCATTTCTGCCAGGTGCTTATAATAAAGGCTCTAGAGGAGACATGAGGCTGATGGGCTCACAATGAGACTAGAAGCTGAATTCATGGAGGAACACTTGCTTACCGAGTTCACCTTGCTACCGCTGTTGCTTTTAGTAGTGCTCTGTGGTGCTAGGAAGAAGTTACCTCTCATCTTCTCTTCCTGCCTTTGTTTCTGGCACTGGGCCATGTCACCCACAGTGGCACTATATCTGAAAAGCAGCATCTCTGCTGTGGATTTTGTTCTGCCTCTGGATGCTTTCATGCATTTCTGCACAGGGTTACCCAATAAATGAGTGCTTACTGTGGTATTTATGTCTGTTTGATTTGCTGGTAACTGGTGTATATCCAACAAATTTTTTCCAACAAAGAAGTTTGTGTGTACAGGCAAATTCCTTGATTGTGGTAACCAGAGAGTGACCTTTTCTGCAAAAAAAGAAAAAGGAAGAAGAGGATTGTCATGTGCATTTTTTTAGCATGACTTATCTTTTATGGTCTGGTTGATTCTTTTCATCTATATTTTAGAATTACCAGTAGAAAATGAAGAAACTTTAGAAAGGATATTAAAGTAACTAAAATTCTAGGAAACAATAGTTGTGTGAGTATTGTATAAACATGAAAATGTAGGGCTTTTGCCCTCCATTAATAGTTATTCTAAGTAAGTCTTAAGATACTTTCTATAAAAAAAAAAAAAAAATAGATATTCTTTTTTTTTTTGAGACAAAATCTTGCTCTGTTGCCCAGGCCAGGGTGCCATAGCCTCAGCCTATCTTACAGCAATCTCAACCTCCTGGGTTCTAATGACCCTCCTGCCTCAGTCTTCTCAGTAGCTGGGACTATGGGTATGTGGCACCATGCCTGGCTAATTTTTCTATTATTAGTAGAGACAGAGTCTCACTTTGTTCTGGCTGATCTAGAACTTCTGACTGCAAGTGATCCTCCCTCCTTGGCCCCCCAGAGTTCTAGGATTAAAGGTGTGAGCCACCGAGCCTAGCCAAAAATAAATATATGTTTTTTTCTTTTCTTTTTTTTTTTTTTTGAGACAAGAGTCTCACTCAGTTGCCCTGGGTGGAATGCAGTGGCATCATAGCTCATAACCTCAAACTCCTAGGCTCAAGTTATCCTTCTTGCCTCAGTCTCCCTAGTAGCTAGGACTATAGGCAACCACCACAGTGCCCGGCTAGTTTTTCTGTTTTTAGTAGAGACTAGGTCTTGCTTTTGCTCATGGTGGTCTCAAACTTCTGAGCTCAGGCAGTCCACCTGCCTCAGCCTCCCAGGGTGCTTGGATTACAGCTATGAGCCACCATTCCAGGCCAAAAAATAGATATTCTGATTCTTATATTTAAGCAAAGGTAAATTTAGTTTGCAACATTGTTATAATATTAAATAATATTTTTTATTAAATGCCATAATTATAGTACCTGATTTTCATTTTACATGGAAATTTATATCTCAAGTTTTTTGAGGGAATTAGTATTTTTGTAGCTTAGCTCAGTTCCTGAATTGTTGTTTCTTCTCTCTTTCTTTCATTTTATATTTTGATTTTTATACCTTGCTAAAAATATTTTGTTTATAACAATAACCTTAGGCATTATTTTTAAAATAAGGGTTTTTAACTCATATGTTTTGAGAATAATTTCATACTTTAAAACAACTTGCAAATATAAAAAGTGGCACACAGATTTCTCGTATCCCTTACCCAGATTCACTAACATTAACATTTTGCCCCCCTCCTTTATGTGAGTTTCTCTCTCTTGTTTTTTTCTCTCTCTGCCTGTATGTGTGTCTGTCTGTGTGTGTGTATACACATAATGTATATACAAACAAATATTTTTACTCACCCATAAGGATAAGTTACATACTTCATGGTCTTTTACCCCTAAATACTTCAGAATGTGCCTCCTAAGATTAAGGATATTTTCTTATGCAACTACAGTATAAATAACCATTTCATCAACTTACATCGATGCTTACTTTCATCTAATTTATTCTTTATGCCCTTTCTGGAACTTTTACCCTACAAAAAAAGATCCAGTATAGAATAAGTTGCTTTTAGTTGCCATGTAAATTCTTTTAAGTTATTTCTTCTGTAACTCTATTTGTATTAGTTTCCTAGGACTGCCATAGCAAGGTACAAGTTAAGTCCTCACTTAAAAGTTGTCAGAGAGGGTAGTGGAGAGGATGGGCGGAGGGAGGTTGTATTGGTGGGATTACACCTACAGTGCATTTTACAAGGGTACGTGTGAAACTTACTAAATGCAGAATGTAAATGTCTCAACATAATAACTAAGAAAATGCCAGGAAGGCTATGTTAACCAGTGTGATGAAAATATGTCATGTGGTATATAAAACCAGTGTATATAATCTAACTGTAATAGCTGTCAAATCTAATCTCCAAAGGTCACTTAAATAATACAATTGCTTTATTACTTTTGCTTCTTAACTTATTCTTTTGTATCTTTACCTTCCAAATGATTTTTTTTTTTTTTAAGACAGAGCCTCAAGCTGTCGCCCTGGGTAGAGTGCTGTGGCGTCACAGCTCATGACAACCTCCAATTCCTGGGCTCAAGTGATTCTCCTGCCTCTGCCTCCCAAGTAGGTGGGACTACAGGCATCCCCCACAATGCCTGGCTATTTTTTGGTTGCAGCCATCATTGTTGTTTGGCAGGCCTGGGCTGGATTTGAACCTGCCAGCTCAGGTGTATGTGGCTGGCTCCTTAGCCACTTGAGCCACAGGTGCCGAGCCCCAAGTGATTTTTTACCCAAACATTGTGCATGGTTTAGGGGCCATCTTAAATTTTACTTCTTTGAGGAGTTTTTTCCCTACTTCATTCCCTCCCCACTCCCTGATATAATATAGAATTTATTCTCTGCATTGCACAGCTTAATTAGTGTTTCTTACTTTTTTAGTTTGATTTCTCTAAATGTTTGAAATTCTTTTAGGGGTAGGATGTTACTTTTTTTCATAACATCAATCTTAAATTACCTTTACACTGTTGAATAAAATAGAGAATTGACCTACTTTTAGTAAGTGAATCAGTATTGAATTCTAGTTTATCAAATACATCAACCTTGAAAAATGTGCTTGGTAAATCTTATATTTGGTAAGTGGTTTGAAAAACGTTGTGCTTGGTAAATCTTGTATTTAGATACTATATTAAAGGGTGGCGCCTGTGGCTCAGTCGGTAAGGCGCTGGCCCCATAAACTGAGGGTGGCGGGTTCAAACCCGGCCCCGCTGAACTGCAACCAAAAAATAGCTGGGCGTTGTGGCAGGTGCCTGTAGTCCCAGCTACTTGGGAGGCTGAGGCAAGAGAATCGCTTAAGCCCAGGAGTTGGAGGTTGCTGTGAGCTGTGTGATGCCATGGCACTCTACAGAGGGCCATAAAGTGAGACTCTGTCTCTACAAAAAAAAAAAAAAAAAAAAAGATACTATATTAAAATATTACAGTAGATACTTATTTAAAACAAGAACTCTCATTATGGTATTTACCTTCCATTCCAAAACCACTAGATCATAAAATAGATTGCCCTTCTGATGTTACTTTGAACTTTTTTTTTTTTTTTTTTTTTATTGTTGGGGATTCATTGAGGGTACAATAAGTGAGGTTACACTGATTGCAATTGTTAGGTAAAGTCCCTCTTGCAATCATGTCTTGCACCCATAAAGTGTGACACACACCAAGGCCCCACCCACCTCCCTCCTTCCCTCTTTCTGTTCCCCCCCCATAACCATAATTGTCATTAATTGTCCTCATATCAAAATTGAGTACATAGGATTCATGCTTCTCCATTCTTGTGATGCTTTACTGAGAATAATGTCTTCCACGTCCATCCAGGTTAATACGAAGGATGTAAAGTCTCCATTTTTTTTAATGGCTGAATAGTATTCCATGGTATACTTATACCACAGCTTGTTAATCCATTCCTGGGTTGGTGGGCATTTAGGCTGTTTCCACATTTTGGCGATTGTAAATTGAGCTGCAATAAACAGTCTAGTTCAAGTGTCCTTATGATAAAAGGATTTCTTTCCTTCTGGGTAGATGCCCAGTAATGGGGTTGCAGGATCAAATGGGAGGTCTAGCTTGAGTGCTTTGAGGTTTCTCCATACTTCCTTCCAGAAAGGTTGTACTAGTTTGCAGTCCCACCAGCAGTGTAAAAGTGTTCCCTTCTCTCCACATCCACGCCAGCATCTGCAGTTTTGAGATTTTGTGATGTGGGGTTTTGTTTTTAATGACAGAATATGAATGAAAATAATTTGAAAGTGTATTTTTTCAGGAGTTTGTTTTTCTAATTCTCTGTATCAAAGGGTCACTAATACATATTATAGGAAATATTGATATGTATCCTTTTTTAGTTTATTAAACTATGCTCTATAAAATAATGTTTGGAAAACATTAATGAACTACAGCATTAGAAAAGATCTTTAAAATATTTTTTTTCTTCACTTTAAATATTTTGGAGTACTGTTTAGGTAGTTATGTAAAATGCTTATTTTAATAATTATAAATCCAAACACTGAGTCTTCATTGTCTTCTCAGCAGAGCTACTATTCTGTAAAGTTAAATCCATGCTTAATATAATTTTGCCAAGTAAATTTCAGTCTATTGCATCTCAGTTGTTGATCAGTAACTTATTGCAATAGAATGGCAGTGTTATTTGTAGGCAGTTTGTTCCTCTGAGTATCTAGACAAGGCCGAGTCAGCCTTATGTGCCTAAGCTGCCAGTTTTCCTGCGGTTTCTTTATTTCTTTATCCCTTTATCCAGCTGCTACTCACTGCTGTTGCCACATTTGCCCTCTGGCTCATGGGATAGCATGTTTAGCTTCCCCTGAGGCTACTGTTAATGCTTCCTTTTTTACTCTGCTGGGTGGGAATGCACTTGGCATCCTCAGTCTCAAACCTCTCCTCCCACTTTTTTCCACAGACACCAGGCACTTAAGTAGCACTTTCAGCCTCCACCAGTTATCAGTAGTAGCTTTCAACCCCTCATTTCTGGTCTGGTAACTCAGCATACTGTCCCAAGAGGGCTTGGCTAAGCCAATTTGCCCCCCTCCCTTATTCCTCTGTCGGTCCATCTTCCTTTTTTCTTTTTCCTGCTTATCCATTTCCTTGACTCTCCCTTTATTTTTCTCTTGCTCTCTTTTTAATCTTCTGAACGATTCTTTTCTTTCTGCTTTTTAGTATAGTAGCTGTCACAGAGTTAGACAAATATTTGTAGTAGAAAATAAAATAGTAAATTTAAAATTAAACAAGTTTGCTCAATAACTTCACTGAATTTCTGCTGATATCACTTGATTTTTCTCAGTTTGCACTAGTGATCACAGTATTTTCTATATTCTTTGTTGTACTATTTAAAGTAATAAAGATTTTTTTGTTAGTGTAATTCTGTTAATTTTGATCGTTTAAAAACCTGAAATATAAATCATTTATAATTAGTCTGTATTAAATTTTTTTGTAGTTTAAATAGATTTATTGCATTAACATTTTGAATGGAAATTTCTTTTACATCCTGATAATCTTTAAGAAAAAATTAAAATTCAGAGCTTCTATTGCAAAAATTAAAAAAAAATAATTAACTGGATGAGCTCCAAAAGGGATTTTTTTAATACTTTAATTTACTTGCCTCTATATGGATAAAATGCAGATTCTATACAGAGTCTACATTACAAGTTTATGGCGGTGTTTTGGCTTTTAAAAACGGAGCTATTGATACTGTATTTACACAGTACTGCTTGTTCAAGATGATCTATACTATAGGAAAAGCTAAAATCTTTTTCCAGGAAGTGTTTTACAAGGAAAAGAAAGGCAACTTTAATTTTTCTTTCTAGATGATCGAATATACAATTTGAACTATATTTTTCAAACTAATTCCCTTCCAATTGGTCTATGAATGTTAGCTTTGCTTTTTACAAGTAATAGTTTGTGAACAACTTTTAGGAATTCATAATCTAAGACTTAAGACCAACAAATCAGAACATAAAAATAATACCTGTGAGTTTGGGGATTAAGAATAACAGTGCTCTGCAGGCCTCGGTTATTAACTGCTAACAAAGTCTCTAGGACAATTCCAAATGTCTGCAAAGGAAAACATGAAAAATTTGTATTGATAGTTATAGATTGGAAATAGTTATTTAAAGCCCTTCTCTCCTTTCTCCCCTCACTGCCCTTTCTTTTAATTCTTTCCTTTGGGAGAAAAAAATGTTAGAGGAAGTATGTGTTTTTTTATATAGTGTATTCTTTTTCTATAACCTGATATAACCAAAATATATATTGTTTTACTCAACCTCCACAATGAGGTCTGTATTTGAAAGATACAAAATAGCTTTATCATAATTCCCTACATGTTTTTGTTTCGTTTGTGAGGTTTAATGCTGGATTTAAAGGAGGCATCAACCCCCTGAGAATTTGCACACCGTTTTAGCATCTTAGCTAGGAGTCTCATGCACTTTTAGTGCTTTGCATAGAATAAGGGAGAAGGGAGGGTCAGGAAAGGAGAGGAAGATCTTTTATTTATTTATTTTTTTTTTTTGGAAGATCTGTTTATCACATGCATAGGTAAGTGTTCTGGACTTAAAGCGCTTTAGAAAAGAAGGCTTTATATACATTTATCAGTTTCACAACCATTTAAATAGATGTGAAAACTGCACACTATTCTTTAATGTTAGTATTAAGGAAATAATAGACAGTTGTTACATTATTAGGATAAACTGATACATTTTTTAAGCTACCCCGGACATAGTGGCATATTACTCCTACCCCCTTTCCACCACCTCAAGGCAGATTGATGGGGTAATGACAATATTAGTGTGTAAACATTTCTTTCTGATTTTGTCTTGTTATACTTTAAGGGCATTTTAAAAATTTCTGCACTTAGGAAGTTAGCAGTTGCCTACCCCCATTTCTTTCTTTCTTTCTTTCTTTCTTTTTTTTTTTTTGTAGAGACAGAGTCTCACTTTATCACCCTCGGTAGAGTACAGTGGCATCACACAGGTCACAGCAACCTCTAACTCCTGGGGCCCGAGTAGCTGGGACTGCAGGCACCTGCCACAATGCCCAGCTATTTTTCTGTTCCAGTTTGGCCGGGGCTGGGTTTGAACCTGCCACCCTCAGTATATGGGGCCGGCGCTTTACCCACTGAGCCATAGGCACCGCCCGCCTACCCCCATTTCATTAAGCTTATTCAGTGCTATAAACACTAGGGATATAGCAGTGATGCTTTTGTTCCTTCATATACTTGTCCTAAATACATGTCATATAAGCATGCATGATGCCTGCATGGCAGACTTCCAAATATTATCTAAATGCTTTATGTCCTCACAAAGAAGTTTTGTTTTTTTTTTTTTAAGTTACCTATAGAAAATTGACCCAAAACTGATAATTACTTTAAGCAATTTTTTCCTTTGGTGATAGTAGTGAACATAGTTTTAAAGAACAATGTCCTTTTTTAGTATTACTTTAAGCTTACTGTTAGCTTTCTGCATGCATTACTCCTCCATGCTAATACTCATATAATCATCCATAAGAAATGCTAATTCTGAAATGGGCCATTAAATATTTGGAGGAATATACTTAGAAACAAAAGTAGATACTCATAAGCCTGGTGAAGGCTGAAGTCAATTTCATATACATATTATAAATACAAACCATCTTGGCATATTTTAATACTTGTTGACCATCATTTCTGTATTTGTTATTGCGCTCCATGTATTGTTGGTTCACATGAGCATTAGAAATTTAAAACAGTATTTTGTCTATAGCTTAGACCATATTTTCCATTTTTATTACTAATTATGTTCTTTTAAGAACCAGTTTAATTTCTTCACTACTTTTGACTTTTGAAGATCTATCCTAATTTAAATTTTGTTAAATAACTATTTTAGAAACAATCGGTAGAGTTTACCTTGAAAAAGTACAAGAACTCTGTGAATATTTGGGACCAAATTTTTCAGAGCCCAATCCTTTGGCCTCACAGAGCGTCTTTCTCACTCCATTTCAGTTTCCTAACAAAGCTCAACTGGTAAATACAAGATTGCAAGGATATTCTCCTACATATGATAGGTGAGGCTAAAATATTATTTATTTTATAAAGAATATAAATGTAGATCATATGAATTAGGCAATAGTTTCTTATGTATGATACTAACTTCCTTTCTCAAAAATAAACAACTTGGAAAATGAAAAGACAATCCACAGAAAATATTTGCAAATCATAGCTCCAATAAGATTCTGCAATCCAGATCATACAACTCAAGGATAAGAAGACAAATAGCCCAATTAAAAACTGGGCAAAGGATTTGAATAGATGTTTTCCCCAAGAAAATATATATATGTCCAAAAAGCATAGGAAAAGATATTAGCATCATTTAGTCACAGAGAAATGCAAACTAGACTGTTTCACTTGAGATACCACTTCACACCTAACTAGCAAAAAGACAGACAATAACAAGTATTGGGTAAGGTGTGAAAAAATTGGAATTTTTATACATTACTGTTGGGAATGTAAAATGGAATAGGAAATGTAGGCATTTCCTCAAAAAGTTAAACAGAGTTATCATGTGACCTTCTCAGCAGTTCCACTCTTAGTTATATACTTAAGATAAATACAAACATGTCTACACAAAAACTTACACACTTAACATTCATAGCAGCAATATTCCTACCCTGTTTTCCCGAAAATAAGACATCCTCGGAAAATAAGACCTACTTACGAAAGATAAGACGTCCCCTGAAAATAAGACCTAGCGCACCTTTGGGAGCACACCTTAAAATAAGACTGTGTCTTATTTTTTTATTTTCGGGGAAATAGGGTAGTAGCCAAAAAGTAAACACAACTCAAATGTCTACCAAGTGATGAATGGATTAACAGAATATGGGGAATCAATATATGAAGATTATTTAACCATAAAAGGAATCAAATACTGATAAAGGCTATAACATGAACCATAAAAACATTATGCAAGTGAAAGAATCCCAGCAGAAACAAAAAGACCCTGTATTATATGATTTATACAAAATATCCAGAGTAGGCAAATTCGTAGAAATAAGAAATGGATTAGTGCTTGCCAGAAGGTAAGCGTGAGAAGAATGGGGATGAGTGCTAATGGGTACAAAGTTTCTTTTTGATGTGATAAAAATGCTCTGAAATTAGTTGTATGGTTATATGGCTTTGTGAATACTGAATGATACACTTTTCTTAAAAGGGTGAATTCTATGATATGCAAATTATATTTTAATTTTTAAATAGAAGTCACACCCATCATCATTTTAATTTAAAAACTGTATCTAGGAACTTAGTTGTCTTAGAAAAATTTAGGAGCTTTAAAGCTAGGTATAAATCATATATGGAGAATCTGTCAGATTAAGATAGACTAAATTTAGGCAGATTTAAATTTAGCTTGCTGAACTATTTTTCTATAGCATAGAGTTTTGTTTTAAAACTCAAAATGTAGGCCTGGCACCTGTAGCTTAATTGGCTAGGGTGCCAGCCACATACACCGGAACTGGCAGGTACGAATCCAGCCCGGCCCACCAAACAACAATGACAACTACAACCAAAATATAGCTGGGCATTGTGGCAGGTGCCTGTAGTCCCAGCTACTTGGGAGGTTGAGGCAAGAGAATCTCTTAAGCCTAAGAGTTTGAGGTTGCTGTGAGGGTGATAGCTTGAGACTCTATCTCAAAAAACAAAAACAAAAAAATGTACTTAAGAAAAATGAACAGAGAAAATAGTGAAAAGTTGTTGTATTTGCTTTTGTATTCCTAATGTGTGCATTCTACATAACATGCAAATCTGTCCCAGTCAGATTTCCAACTTTTGGTGTTTAACAGTTTGTTTAAAATGCAGAACCCAGAATTCCACATTATACATACTTAAATTGATTCTGGAGGTTTAGGGAATAGGCCCTGGAATCATTTTTTAATAAACTCCCTATGTCATCCTGAGATAGATATGGTTCAAAGTTCTTGCTTTAATTGAGATGTTTTAAATTTGCACATATTTCAAGAGGAAAGTAATCATACAGGGGAAAGAAAAACTCTAACTCTGTTGAGGGTTAGTTCACAAGTACTTTTTGTAAATATTATTCAGAATAGAGTTGAGTGGTTCCTGTTCTAACAGTGGCATTTACTCTGTGCCCTTGAGGAGTGGAATAGTTGTCATTGTTAATTGTTTGAGCCAGGTGCAGTGGCTCTTGCGTAAGTCCCCCTTACTTGGAAGGCTGAGGCAGGAGGATCGCATGAGCTCAGGAGTTTAAGACCAGTCTATGCAACAGACCTGGGCAACCCTATCACTTTGAAAAATGTTTATTTGTTGTTGTTTTCCTACATATATATTTCATGATTTGCTTTCTGTTTGACTTTATGAATGCTACTTTGGCAATATAACATCTAAGTGATATGTGGATAGCGTTAGAAAACAAAGCAGAAGGGCGGTGCCTGTGGCTCGGTTGGTGGGGCGCCGACCCCATATACCGAGGGTGATGGGTTCAAACCCGGCCCCGGCCAAACTGCGGCCAAGAAATAGCCGGGCGTTGTGGCGGGCGCCTGTGGTCCCAGCTGCTCGGGAGGCTGAGGCAGGAGAGTCGCTTAAGCCCAGGAGTTGGAGGTTGCTGTGAGCTGTGTGAGGCCACGGCACTCTACCGAGGGCCATAAAGTGAGACTCTGTCTCTACAAAAAAAAAAAAAAAAAAAAAAGAAAACAAAGCAGAAGTCTAGCACATCTTCCTGGGGTTAGTAATAGTATAACTGAAGATGTTATTCACAAAGAAAATGGCACTATTCATTTATCTTCAGGACATATGCTGTGAGTTCTTTCCAGTAATGATGATAGGCTTTGTTTTTGTTTTTCAACTATCTCCAATATAATTCCCCTTTCAATTAATAGCATAGATATATAACTCCTTTTGCTGAGAGCGTGGGCCTGTCTTTGACCATGAAGTCTACTTTTGTCACTATGAAGCTAACTGGACTCTAATGGATTGTGCCTGTAACTTCATACTCATTATTGCTGTCTTCTATCCATTTTAGCCAGCCAACAACCTTCATTTTTTCTAATACAAACTTGATACTTAAATTATTAACTGCTACTGACATTTCTAATGATGACGTTCTTTTTATTTAGCCATTTAATGATGAATTTTTTTCCAATAATTAATATAATAGATTATTTTTAGTAAATTTTATTAGTGGATAAATTTATAATAAATTATTAGTTGTATATAATTAATAGCATAAGAATAGCTAAAAAATTATTTTAGTGAATTTATATTCTGAAGCTAGCCTTGTTTTTTCTGTTCCCTGAGTGATTGCTAAGGTACATACTAGTCACGTTTATAATATTATTGTCATTCTCTTTGAAGACATTTGTGGTATTATGTTTATCATTGGTTATGGCAGGATTTTTTTCTACATTAGATGTATATTAGATTTAGCTTTGGATTATGGCTATAAGTTCTATTTAACAAAACAGGACTTAGACCACCTCCTTAGGTTGACCTGATTTTCATAGACCAGACATGCAGCAGACGTTCGTATCAGTACAGTAGGCCTAGTTCCTTATTGCTCACCTCTGTATGTTAATCAGTTTGTTACAGGCCCTGTAATATACAGGTCCTCCTATATATTACAAAGCTATAGCAATTAAAACAATATAGTTCTGACATAAAGGCAGATGTGTAGACCTCTAGTGGAACAGAATAGAGAGCTTAGAATTCAATCCACATGTATTTGCCCAGCTGATGTTTGACAGCAGTGCCAAGAATAGACAACAAGAGTCTCTTTGACAAATGGAGTTGAGAAAAGCAGATATCCATATGCAAAAGCGTACAACTGAGCCATTATCTTACACATACACAAAAGTTGATTCAAGATGGATTAAAAAGTCCAGGTGGGTCATTCCTGTAATCCTGACACTTAGGGAAGGGGAGGTGGGAAGATCACTTGAGGCCAACAGTTTGAGACCAGACTGAGCAACACAGGAAGACCCTGTCTCTATAAAAATGAGAAAATAGCCAAGTGTGGTGGCATGTGCCTATAGGCCCAGCTACTCGGGAAGCTGAAGCAGGTTTGGTTGACCTCAGGTAGTTGAGGTTGTAGTGAACTATGATGACACCACTGCACTCTAGCCTAGACAGCAGAGCAGGACCCTGTCTTCAAACCTAGAAAACAAAACAGAAAACCCCAAATCGATTAAAGATTTAAATATAAAACTTGAAACAGTAAAACCTCTAGAAGAAAACAAAGGGGAAAAGCTTCCTGACATTGGTTTTGGTAATGATTTTATGAATATGATATGAGAAGCACAGGCAACAAAATCAAAAATGGACAGATGGGATTATACCAAACTAAAAAGGTTCTCACAGCAAAGGAAGTAATCAATTGAGTGAAAAGGCAATCACCTGCAGAATGGGAGAAAATATGTACAGACGATATGTAGATCAGGGATTAATTTTCAAAATATATAAGGAACTCTTACAACCCTATAGCAACGAAAACTAATAACCCGATTAAAAAGTAAACTAAAGACTTGAATAGACATTTCTCCAAAGAAGACATAAAAATAGTCAACAGGAATTTGAAAGGATGTGCATTGTCACTAATCATCAGGAAAGTATAAATCAAAACCATGGTATATCATCTCAAACCTGTTAGATTGTCTATTATCAAAAATACAGGTAACAAGTGTGGGTGAGGATGTGAAAAAATAGAAAACACTTGTACACTGTTGATAGGAATGTACAGCCACTATGTAAAACAATATAGGAACTGCTCAAAAAAATTAAAAATAGAACCACCATATGATTTAGGAATCTCACTTCTGTATGTTTATCCAGAAGAATTGAAATCACAGTGGCTTGACAGGGTGGCTCACACCTGTAATCCTAGCACTCTGGAAGACTGGTGCAGGTAGAATGCCTCAGCTCAGGAGTTCAAGACCAGCATGAGCAAGAGCGAGACCCTGTCTCTACTAAAAATAGAAAAGCTAGCCAAGCATTGTGGTAGGTGCCTGTAGTCCTAGCTACTCAGAAGGCTGAGGCAGGAAGGTTGCTTGAACCCAGGAGTTTTAGGTTGCTGTGAGCTAGGCTGATGCCAGGGCACTCTATGCAGGGCAACAGAGTGAGACTTAAAAAAAAAAAAAGAATTGAAATCAAGATCCTGAGGATGTATTATCACTCCAATGTTTATTGAAATGCTATTCATAATAGCCAAGATGTGCAAACAACCTAAACTGCCAGCAACAGATTAATGGAGAAAGAAGATGAGGTATATACATACAAGGTAATATAACTTAGCCTTTAAAAAGAAGAAAATCCTGCAATATACAATAACATGGATGGCCCTGGGGGTAGTATTTTCATTCATTGAAATCAGCCAGTCACCCAAGGACAAATACTGCTTGATTACCCTTACAAGAGGTATCTAAAATAGTCAAACTGATAGAATCAGAGAATACTGATGTGTAAATCAATAGACAGTCTTAACAGGTTTGAGATGATATATCATGGTTTTGATTTATACTTCAAATCAGACTGGAGATTTCCAGGTAAGGGGGAGGAGAAAATAGGGTGTTGCTAATCAGTGATCATAAAAATCTAAATGATCAAAGATGAATAAATTCTAGACATCAGTTGTACAACACTATTCCTATAATTAACAATACCATTATATATTTAAAGATCTGTTAAAATGGTAGATATCATATTAAGAATTCTTACCACAATAAAATCGTATTTTTTTAAAAAAAGAAATGTATTCTTTTCATCTTCACTTTAGTTTCTTGAAACAACTAAGATAAAATCAGCAAACATTAAATAGGCCGAAGGATAATAAATGAAGGTAATTTATTGAAATTATAGCTGTAGAATGAGGTAATAAAGAACATATTACCTCCCAAATGGATTTACAATCCCCATTGCAAACTCATCCTGGAAAAACATAATTTCTTATCTTTCTGTTATTACCCAAGTTGATCAAAAGTATGCCAGGTGTTGAGCTAGGAACAAAAATCTGGTGACAACCAAGACCTCTGTGTGAAGAGACGTCCTGGGCTTACTCAGCAAACAGATTCATGGAATTCATCTTGGAGTAGGATAGTGAAGGCAAGATTAGAGACAGGAAATGAGGCTGCAGAAGTAGCAGGACAGAAAAGGATGTTCTCCGGCATGGATAGAACTGAAGTGTTGGCTAGCATTGGAGATAACTGTATCAGGAGATGAATCGTACTTCCTTTCAGATACTGAACATGCTAGAACCTTTCTTCCTTCTGGAATTTAATACTTGTTCAGACAATTTGGAATACTTTTTCTTGAACTGTTTCTTTAGCTAGCTGATTTTTATCTTTGGAGGATAAAAACATCTCAAATCTCCTTCCCAGAAGAACCTTTCCTTATCTTTCTATTGTTTTGTAGCATTAATCATTATCTGACATTACCTTGTTAAATAATTTGTGTGTTAATGTTAGTCTTCTCTTCAAAAATGAGAATAGAGACCTTGCCAATCTTATTTACTGCTATTTCCTCGGCGTTTAACATAATTCCTGACTCATATGATAGAATAAATGAATTAACTTTAGGCCAAAGATCTTCCTTGGGTAAGGAAGGAAAGTGGTAAACCAGAGAGAACACTCATTTGTTGAATGGTGACTATGTGCCAGACATTGTTTTAGGTATTCTAAATATAACCCATTTTATTCTCCCAAAATAGATACTAGCCTTATTTTGAGGTAATTGAGGCTGACTAAAAACAAGTACTTTGTCACATATAACCCATTTTATTCTGCCAATATAGATACTAGCCCTATTTTAAGATAATTGAGGCTAACTGAAAACAAGTAATTTGCCCAGTGTCACAACTAGAACACAAGAACCAGAGATGAAGATCAAATATATATTTTTTGTTGCAGATACTTCTCAACTTACAGTTGGTAACATTCCAATAAACACATCATATCATAAGTAGAAAATATCATAAGTCAAAAATGCATTTAATACTGGCAACATGACAGATGGTCCCTGACTAACAAAGGTTCAATTAACACTTTTTCAATTTTTTAATGGTATGAAAGCGATACACATTCAATAGAAAACATAACCCCATTGTGAGGTGTGAGGAGCTCCTCCACTTACAATTAGTCGTGTCCCAGTAAACTCACGTCCCAGTAAACCCATAGTAAAGTCGAAAAATTATAAGTTGAATGTGTTACCTCCCATGCGGATTTACCATCATGACTCAAGGGCTGTATGTATATCACATTACATATCACAACCTCTCTTTTATATTTTTATTTTATTATTTCTCCATGCTCTATTCTAGTAATTTACTCATATTTTTTAGAACACTAATTTTCTTTTCAGTTACTTAAAATTGAATGAAATTAAATTTTTTGTTTCTAGAAATTGGTTCTTTTTCAAATCAACTTAGAAAAAGTCTTCCTTTCTTATATTCTCATTCCTCATTATTTCTTTAGTAATTTAAAACATTTATTTTAAATTTATTTTGAATAAGAGAACATATTATTTACCTTCTTCAATGATATTGTCATCTGAAGTTCTGTTTTTACTGTTACATCACTTTTAATAGTCTATTTCCTCATAAACATAGTAATTTGAGATTGTGTGATCATGTTTAGGAGAGTTCTAGTCTGTTAGAATCCTTGATAGTATGTATGCCTCTCCGGAATGTTTTACTTTTGCCCTTTCTGTGTTTCACAGCCTAGGACCAGATTGTATGTAAATTTCAGACCGCTTGGTTGTATTTTTAAATCTTAAACCTGTGAAAGAGGCAGACCTACATGTATGAATATATATTCCTAGGGAAGGCTTTCCTACCCTAAACCCAGGTCAAGACTGATGCTCTTTACCTTAAATCCTTCTCTTAGTAGATAGATTTCTTTTTCTGGGTGACTTTTTTCCTGAGAACATGGCTCTTGGAGGTTTTCAGCCTTACACATGGGGAAATCTCACTTCCACCACCTTAAAAGAGGAGCCAGACCTTGTTTGCTTTTTCTACAGAAACATTTAAACCAAAGTCCTAGGCTGGGACTGGGGGAAAAAATGCTCACAGTTTATCCTTACCCGGTTACCACTCAGTAGTATAATTGTTTCATTTTGTTATTTGTTTTTGGCTCCTAGAGATTTCTTTTGCTATTTTCTTTATAACTCAGTGTTTGTTTAGAGGCTTATTTGTTGTTAACTTTTCCTTTGTAATTGATAGACGCAAAAAGTGTTGGATTTAGGGTTGAATCCTGGAACAGAAAAAGGATATCGGAGAAAAACTGGTAAAAATTATATAATCTCTATAGTTTAGTGTATATTTTCTGGTTTTGATAATTGTTCTTTGATTATGTAAGTTGTTAACTTTAGGAGAAGCTGGGCGAAGAATATATTAATTGAATTCTATATTATTTTTGAATGTTTTCTGGAAGTCAAATTATTTCAAAATCAAAAGTTTATAAAAAGCATATTTGTCTTATTCAACTCTTAGGAGGATTTTTTTTTTTTTTTTTTTTTTTTTTTGTAGAGACAGAGTCTCACTTTATGGCCCTCCATAGAGTGCCGTGGCATCACACAGCTCACAGCAACCTCCAACTCCTGGGCTTAAGCGATTCTCTTGCCTCAGCCTCTCGAGTAGCTGGGACTACAGGCGCCCGCCACAATGCCCGGCTATTTTTTGGTTGCAGTTTGGCCGGGCCGGGTTTGAACCCACCACCCTCGGTATATGGGGCCGGCGCCTTACCGACTGAGCCACAGGCACCACCCAACACTTAGGAAGATTTTGTCATGATAGGATTTTCAAGTTTACTTGTGAAATAAATTACCTAATATTTTAATAAAAGGAGTTGTAGTATGAAGAATAATAAAGAAAGCCCTTCTCCCCCTCCTAAATATGGATTTCTGATCTTTTCTTCAAAAGTTAGACTGACAACACTGAGGTTGCATTAGTGCATAGCAGAATCAACTGGAGTTAAATGACAGCCATCCCTATGGATAAGTGTATCTCTCTACATTTCTGCAGCCTCTACCTCTCCTGACTATTATAACCAATTTGCCTTATTAATTATTTTTACCTAGCTGGAGTCCATAGGTATTTAAATACTCAATGTTTGATCTAGCTCTTAGGAGAAAGATAGTGATCAGTATTGGTGCTTATCTGTAGTGAGTGATAGTTGAAAATAGAGGGGGTTCATACTTAGAATGCCATATAGAGTCAAGAAATCCAGAGACAGAGTCCTAGGAAACAATCTTCAGAGAGAAAGAAAGAGGAACTCATTAATAAAAAAAAAAAATTTTTAAAGATGTCAGTAGCAGTCGGAGAACGAAGAGTGCATAGTGTTAAGAGTAAATAGGGAGAGGGTTTCAAGAGGAATGGAGGGTGAAAAATGTGCTTTAAAGTAGTCAAAAGTACCTAATCCCTACATGATAGTATACTTCTAATGTATTGATAGGTATGCTGGTTATTCTGTTCTCCTTATGACCACCATGATAGGCAGGAGAAAAAAGAGGTAACATTATTTACTACTCCCACTCTCTCCCTTTTTAAGGGCGGTGGGCCCTCTATAGCAATAGCAAAAGCCGTATCTACAGCCAGGCGGCCTCTCTTTCGTATCTTCAGTACTCAGTAAGCTCTAGTAATATTAATGTCCTCTCATTGTCACAAGTCTGCAGGTTTATCAAAATGGATTGTTGGTTCCCTTGACACTGTTTGTGAATAGACCCTTCATTAGTTTGTCTTTGGTTTCTTTCTAATAGGGTCTTCTATTTCCTGCTAGGACTATCCTGAGCAAACTAAACTTATGATTCAAGCTAAACTGTTCTCTATTATATTTAAGCCAATGCATTTTGTTTATTTTTTTATTTGTTTGTTTGTTTTTTAAATCATAGCTGTGTACATTGATATGATCATGGGGCATCATTTACTAGCTTCACAGACCGTTTCACACACTTTCATCACACTGGTTAACATAGCCTTCCTGGCCTTCTCTCAGTTACTGTGCCAAGACGCTTACATTCCACATTTACCAAGTTTCACATATACCCTTGTAAGGTGCACCACAGGTGTAATTCCACCAATCCCCTTCCCTCTACCCACTTCCCCCCTCCCTCCCCTCTCTTTCCCCCTTCCCCCTATTCTTAGGTTGTAACTGGGTTATAGCTTTAATGTGAAAGCCCTAAATTAGTTTCATAGTAGAGCTGAATACATTGGGTACTTTTTCTTCCATTCTTGAGATACTTTACTAAGAAGAATATGTTCCAGCTCCATCCATGTAAACATGAAAGAGGTAAAGTCTCCATCTTTCTTTAAGGCTGTGTAATATTCCATGGTGTACCATACCACAATTTATTAATCCATTCGTGGATCGATGGGCACTTGGGCTTTTTCCATGCCTTAGCAATTATGAATAGGGCTGCAATAAACATTCTGGTACAAATATCTTTTTTATGATGTGATTTTTGGTCTTCTGAGTATATGCCCAGTAGAGGGATTACAGGATTGAATGGCAGATCTATTTTTAGATCTCTAAGTGTTCTCCATATCTCTTTCCAAAAGGAATGTATTAATTTGCATTCCCACCAGCAGTGCAAAAGTGTTCCCTTTTCTCCACATCTGCACCAACATCTCTGGTCTTGGGATTTTGTGATATAGGTTAGTCTCACTGGAGTTAGATGATATCTCAAAGTAGTTTTGATTTGCATTTCTCTGATGATTAAAGATGATGAGCATTTTTTCGTATGTCTGAAGGCTGCGTGTCTGTCTTCTTCAGAGAAGTTTCTCTTCAAATCCCTTGCCCAGCCTGCGATGGGATCCCTTGTTCTATTCTTGCTAATGCATTTGAGTTCTCTGTGGATTCTGGTTATTAAACCTTTGTCGGAGACATAACCTGCAAATATCTTCTCCCATTCTGAGGGCTGTTTGCTTGCTTTACTTACTGTGTTCTTGGCTGTGCAGAAGCTTTTTAGTTTGATCAAGTCCCAGTAGTGTATTTTTGAAGCTGCTTCAATTGCCCCGGGGGTCCTCCTCATAAAATACTCACCCAGACCAATTTCTTCAAGGGTTTTCCCTGCACTCTCCTCTAGTATTTTTATAGTTTCATGTCTTAAGTTTAAATCTTTAATCCAGTGAGAGTGTATCTTAGGTGTGGGTCCAGTTTCAGTCTTCTGCAGGTCTCCAGCCAGTTCACCCAGCACCATTTGTTAAATAGGGAATCTTTTCCCCACTGAATGTTTTTAATTGGCTTGTCAAAGATCAAATAACAGTAAGTAGCTGGATTCATCTCTTGGTTCTCTATTCTGTTCCAGACATCTACTTCTCTGTTTTTGTGCCAATACCATGCTGTTTTGATCACTATCGATTTGTAGTATAGTCTGAGGTCTGGTAGCATAATTCCTCCTGCTTTGTTTTTATTTCTGAGTAATGTCTTGGCATTTCGAGGTTTTTTCTGATTCCATATAAAACGAAGTATTGTTTTTTCAAGATCTTTAAAGTATGACAGTGGAGCTTTAATAGGGAGTGCATTGAAATTATATATTGCTTTGGGTAGTATGGACATTTTAACAATGTTGATTCTTCCCAGTCATGAGCATGGTATGTTTTTCCATTTGTTACATTTTCAGCTATTTCTTTTCTTAGAGTTTCATAGTTCTCTTTATAGAGATCCTTCACGTCCTTTGTTAGATAAATTCCCAAATATTTCATCTTCTTTGGCACTACTGTGAATGGGATAGAGTCCTTAACTGTTTTTTCAACTTGACTATTGTTGGTATATATAAAGGCTACCGATTTATGAATGTTGATTTTGTAACCTGAGAAGCTGCTGTATTCCTTGATCACTTCTAAGAGTTTTGTAGTAGAGTCCCTGTGTTTTCCAGATACACAATCATATCATCTGCGAAGAGCGAAAGTTTGATCTCTTCTGACCCTATATGGATACCCTTGATCTCCGTTTCTTCCCTAATTGCAGTGGCTAAAACTTCCAGTACAATGTTAAAAAGCAATGGAGACAATGGGCAGCCTTGTCTGGTTCCTGATCTGAGTGGAAATGATTCCAGTTTAACTCCATTCAATATGATATTGGCTGTGAGTTTGCTGTAGATGGTCTCTATCAGTTTAAGAAATGTCCCTTCTATACCAATTTTCTTAAGTGTTCTGATCATGAAGGGATGCTGGATATTATCAAAAGCTTTTTCTGCATCGATTGAGAGAATCATATGGTCTTTGTTTTTTAATTTGTTTATGTGCTGAATTACATTTATAGATTTACATATATTGAACCAGCCTTGAGATCCTGGGATAAAACCGACTTGGTCATGATGTATAATTTGTTTGATGTTTTGCTGGATTCTGTTTGTTGGGATCTTGTTAAATATTTTTGCATCTATATTTATTAGTGATATGGGTCTATAATTTTCTTTTCTTGTTGGATCTTTTCCTGGTTTGGGGATCAGGGAGATGTTTGCTTCATAGAATGTGTTGGGTAGTATTCCTTCTTTTTCTACCTTTAGGAACAGGTTGAGTAATATAGGTACTAATTCCTCTTTAAAGGTTTGGTAGAATTCTGATGTGAAATCATCTGGTCCTGGGCTTTTCTTTTTAGGCAGGTTTTGTATGGTTGATGCTATTTCCGAACTTGATATGGGCCTGTTCAACATTTCCACTTGATTCTGGCTAAGTCTTGGAAGGTGATGTGCTTCTAAGTATTGGTCAATTTCCTTCAGGTTTTCATATTTCTGAGAATAAAGCTTCTTGTAATATTCATTAAGGATTTTTTGGATTTCTGAGGAGTCTGTTGTTATTTCGTCTTTGTCGTTTCTGATTGATGAGATTAGAGATTTTACTCTTTTTTTCCTGATTAGGTTGGCCAAAGGTTTATCTATTTTATTGACCTTTTCAAAAAACCAGCTTTTTGATTTATTGATCTGTTGTATTATTATTTTGTTTTCAATTTCATTTAATTCTGCTCTAATTTTGGTTATTTCTTTTCTTCTACTGGGTTTGGGGTTGCTTGAGATGTCCCATTAAGTTGTTAACTTCCTCTCTTTCCGTTTTCTTGAGGAATGCTTGCAGTGCTATAAATTTCCCTCTTAGAACTGCCTTTGCGGTGTCCCAGAGGTTCTGATAGTTCATATCTTCATTGTCGTTTTGTTCCAAAAAATTGGCAATTTCTTTCTTAATCTCATCTCTGACCCAGCTATCATTCAGCATAAGGTTATTTAACTTCCATGTTTTTGTATGAGTATGCAGATTCCTTTTGTTACTCAGCTCAAGTTTTATTCCATGATGGTCTGAGAAGATGCATGGAATAATTTCTATTCCTTTAAATTTACTGAGGTTAGACTTGTGACCTAAGATGTGATCGATTTTGGAGTAAGTTCCGTGGGCAGATGAGAAGTATGTGTATTCAGTTTTGTTGGGATGAAATGTTCTGTAGATGTCTGCTAAATCCAAATGTTGGATGGTTAGGTTTAAATCTAAGATTTCTTTGCTCAGCTTCTTGTTGGTGGATTGATCCAACACTGCCAAAGGAGTGTTGAAATCTCTGACTATTATGGAGCTGGAGGAAATCAAGTTTCTCATGTCTGTTAGAGTTTCTCTTATAAATTGAGTTGCATTCTGGTTGGGTGCATAGATAGTAATAATTGAAATCTCATCATACTGAATATTACCCTTAACAAATATGAAGTGACCATTCTTGTCCTTCCTTACTTTTGTTGGTTTTAAGCCTATTGTATCTGCAAATAAAATTGCAACACCTGCTTTTTTCTGATTGCCATTTGCCTGAAATATGGATGACCATCCTTTCACCCTGAGTCTGTATTTGTCTTTTAAGTTAAGATGTGACTCTTGTATGCTACAAATATCTGGCCTGAATTTTTGTATCCAGTCAGCTAACCTATGCCTCTTTAGAGGACAGTTTAAGCCATTCACATTAATGGAGAATATTGATAAGTCTGGTGAAATTTTGGGTATCGAGTTTTTCAAAAGTCCAGTGGACATTTTTAATCCTTTCGCCAGTGTGGAAATTGGAGTTTGATCCGAAGTTTCTGAGTGAGTATAGGATTTTGTGGTATAGGATTGGGTTGGTCATTATGGAGGATAGGTCTGAGAATATCCTGAAGAGCTGGTTTGGTTATGGCAAATTTCTTCAACATATGAATGTCATTAAAGTCTTTAATTTCTCCTTCATAAATGAAATTCAGTTTAGCTGGATACAAGATCCAGGGTTGAAAGTTATTTTGCTTTAGGAGATTAAAATTGAAGCCACTGCATTTTGGAGGCATTATTTCTCTTTCACTTTTTTGAGATATGTAGTTTGGTATGTTACTGTTACAGGTTGAGTACCCCTTATCTGAAGTGCTTGAGACTAAAAGTATTTTGGAATTTTTTTTTTATTTTGGAAGATTTGCATTATAGTTGTGGTTGAGCACTCCTAATTCAAAAAATCCAAAATCCTGAATTCTTCAGTGAGCATTTCCTTTGAGCATCATGTAGATGCTCAGAAATTTTCAGATTTTGGAGCATGTGGGTTTTAGATTTTCAGATTAGGGATGCTCAACCTGTAATATCATTTAGGGTCTCCTTATTTTTCTCTCGTGTAACAGAACAGAGAAAAGGAGTCTGAAGCTGGAGAATGAATCTGCCAGTTGTAACTTCCATCTCTGGGTCCAATATGGGTCTCTGCTTTGCTTTGCTTTACTTTGCTTCCTATCTCAGTACGAAGGAGAAAAGAAACACACCCATTCTTCTTGAGATGAACAGCCTGGAAATGGAACACATTACTTGTATATGGTGTCATCAAATTATAGGGGAGACTGGGAAAATAGGTCTCTAGCTAAGTAAGATTTTTATTATTGACAAAAATAAGAATGGATAGTATAATGGATGACAAGGAGCAGTCTCTGTCATAATAGTTCATTCTCAAATAAGGATAAAAATTTAATTTGGACTTAAAGGGGAGGGTATTGGCAAGTTTCCTTAGAGGGTAGTAAAAATCTAGATTTAAAGGATTGAGTAAAGAGGTAAAGAAATTGCAGAGTGGGTGAATGAATATGGCTTGTTTAGAGAAATATGAGGTTGGACAATTAAGTTCACAAGCTCATCCTAGAAAAAGTGCTACATACTGCTGCAGTCACCAGATGGCCAAAGAGAATGTTTTGAAGGTGACCATGATGATATTCAGCAATGAAGTATGTAGCACTTTTTGTAGGACAAGTTTGTAGGTACAAGTGTCAGTCTTCATATGGTATCCAGTGAAAAAAGATGATTCCGGATGGTAATGGAGGTAAAGAAAAGATTCTTTTTAGGTAGCAGAGTCTGGAGCAGACTGATAGTTTCAGAAAAAGAATAACTTGGGGAAAAACCAACATAAGCATAGTTTTAGGTAGTACGAGGACATTGAATTAATATAGAAAGTGCAAAACATTCCCGAATCCAAAGCACGGAAGAGCAAAGAGGAGAGATAGGGTTTAAATGTAAACATTTAAAGAAGAAGAAAATCAAGAAAAATTTTACGTCCTCTTCTTCTTGAAGTCAAAGGCCAAGTATGTAGTACTCTACTATGAAAGAAAGTGAGGTGGGTGTATAAATAAGGGCAGCAATTGAAGGGAGTATGATGTTAGTGAACTGGATATAAAAATACTCAGTATAGAATGCACCCAAAGATAGCACAGATTTACAGCAAATTATCAGTATATGTTTTGATTTTTCTTTAACAAATTATAGCAGCCCATGTATAGCAATTAGAAAAATAAGTCATGGGGCAGCACTAGCATGCCCTAGTAGGTAGGGTATCAGCCACATACATCCAGGCTGGCAGGTTCGAACCCAGCTTGGGCCTCCTAAAACAACAATGACAACTGCAACCAAAAAATAGCCACGCATTGTGGCAGGCACCTATACTCCCAGCTACTTGAGGGGCGGAGGCAAGAGAATTACTTATGCCCAAGAGTTTGAGGTTGCTGTGAGCTGTGATGCCACAGCACTCTACCGAGGGTGACATAGTAAGACTCTGTCTCAAAAAATAAAGAAAGAAGGAAAGGAAAAGAAGTCATGGGATTTACCAATATTTGGAATTAACAAAGTAGATAGGGAAACAGTCAAGTTGGTGAGAGAGTCTAGTTTAGTTGAAAACCCCCATGGGGTTTGGTATGAGTTGAAACATGTCAAGCAGGTCTGAGGAAAACGTGGACCAGACAGTGTATTAGTTATCTATTGCTGTGTGATAAATTACTCAAAAATTTAGCAGCTAAAACAACAATAAACATTTTTTATTTCTCATTGTCCTTTTGAATCAAATATTTGGGAGTGGCTTAGCTAAATGATTCTGACTTATTTGCTGTCTCATGAGATTGTAGTCAAGGTGTTTGCTGTTTGATTATAGTCATCTGAAGGTGTGACCAAGGTCCGATGTCTGCTTCTAAAATGACTCACATTTTTGGTACATTGGCAGAAGACTTCAGTTTCACATGGACCTCTCCATAGGACTGCTTGAATATCCTTATTGTATGGCAGCTGACTTTCCCCAGATTAGTAATCCAAGGATTACTGGAAAGGAGAACTGGAAAAAGAACTGACATCTAATTGGAACATACTCTGCACCAGCATATAATTTAATTCTTGTGATGGTATTATGAGGAGCATATTGTGTTTACATTTTAATGATGAGTAAATTGAAACTTTAAAAACTTAAATATTGCGGGCAGTGCCTGTGGCTCAAGGAGTAGGGCGCTGGTCCCATATGCCGGAGGTGGTGGGTTCGGGCCCAGCCCCGGCCAAAAAAAAAAAATATTACCCAAGATATTACCTAGACTTGGACTTCACATCTGTTAAAGTTTCTAAAAATACTTCATCAGATGGAGAGAAAATATTATGGTGATTTGAAATCTCTACTTTGGAGACATAAGATTGTTTGAGAATTAATGGATATAATTTATGGAAATTATCACAGTACTTATTAGTAAGCCAATACACACTAGTTATTTTTACTATCATATTATCTTTGTGAGTTAAGAACCAAAAAAAAAATCACAAGAAGTGGTCATAAAGAGAATTTTTGACAGAAAAATTAACTGGCAGAATAAAAGATTATATATGGTTATTCTAAGACATTTGGATTTGAATTGCATGGATTATTAAATCAAAGGTATATTAATGCTTAAAGACAGCTAAAGTGGGTAGAAAAGGAAGGCGTTAAGAGGAAAATCATTCTGCTGAAGCCATCAAGAAGACTGACAGGGAATAGGACTGTGATCCAAAGACCAAAATAATTGAAGAAAATGGTATATGCTTTATAAAGACAGTTCATAATTTGTTAAGGATAACTTGATGAAACATTTTAAAGATGAGAATATAGATAGCATTATAATTCTTAAGCTTTATGGTATCTTGAGTGTTAATTAATGTAAGTCACATTTTTACCTCACAAATAAGGAAAACAGATTATTTAATGTTAATTATATGTTTATATGAAAGTTTGTATAATACTGCTTAGGCTTGCTATATGTTCTCAGCTCTCGGCTCTCAATATACTTTTGGAAATAACCTGTTTTCCTGCTATGTCTTCATTAGACTGGAGTTCCTCCAGGCTTGTCCAGAGTTCCTCAATTGTCTTTGTACCCCAGCGCCTAGCAGAATACCCCGAACATAACAAGAGATAGTAAATATTAGATTCCTACTGGAATGTAGTTATATAAGTGATAGGAAAATTATGAGTTCAATTAAACTTATTAATTGAATTAATGCTTCTCTTACTGTATGCCGTGGCATGCTTGATGGGAGCAAAGGGTATGAGATTCTTCTTTGGGGGTCTGCATCCTTTCATTTCAGGGAGTACCAATAGTAGCTAATAATTTTCTTAGGTATGGAATCCAAAGAGGACAAAGAAGAGGAGACAGAGATATAAACATTTTTTTTAAATTAATCAACTTTATTTTTTAGAGCAGTTTTAAGATTGCACAAAAATTGAGCAGAACATTCAGAGAATACTGTTCTATACCTCCCATTGTTCCTCCCCCAATTCTCCCTATTATTACATCTGGCATTAGTGTGGTACACTTACTATATTATAATTGATGAGCCTATATTGATGAATTATTAACAAAAACATGTAGTTTATAGTAGGGTTTATGTTATACATTGTATGAGCTTTGACAAATGTATAGATACATATCTACCATTGTAGTATCATACAGAGTATTTCACTGCCCTAAAAATCCAAAGTGCTCTAACTATTTATTCTGCCTTCCTACTCTGCCCTAGCCACCTTTGATCTTTTTATGGTCTCCATAGTTTTGCCTTTTCAAAAATATCATACATTCGGAATTATACAGTACACAGTCTTTTCAGGTTGGCTTCTTTCATTTACCGATATGCATTTGAGGTTCTTCCATGTCTTTATGTGGCTTGATGACTCATTTCTTTTTATTGTAGAATAACATTTTATTGTATGGATTTACCACAATTTGTTTTTTTTTCTTTTTGTTATTTTATTTTATTATTATTTTTTTTTATTGTTGGGGATTCATTGAGGGTACAATAAGCCAGGTTACACTGATTGCAGTTGTTAGGTAAAGTCCCTCTTGCAATCATGTCTTGCCCCCATAAAGTGTGACACACACCAAGGCCCCACCCACCTCCCTCCTTCCCTCTTTCTGTTCCCCCCCCATAACCATAATTGTCATTAATTGTCCTCATATCAAAATTGAGTACATAGGATTCATGCTTCTCCATTCTTGTGATGCTTTACTGAGAATAATGTCTTCCACGTCCATCCAGGTTAATACGAAGGATGTAAAGTCTCCATTTTTTTTAATGGCTGAATAGTATTCCATGGTATACATATACCACAGCTTGTTAATCCATTCCTGGGTTGGTGGGCATTTAGGCTGTTTCCACATTTTGGCGATTGTAAATTGAGCTGCAATAAACAGTCTAGTACAAGTGTCCTTATGATAAAAGGATTTCTTTCCTTCTGGGTAGATGCCCAGTAATGGGATTGCAGGATCAAATGGGAGGTCTAGCTTGAGTGCTTTGAGGTTTCTCCATACTTCCTTCCAGAAAGGTTGTACTAGTTTGCAGTCCCACCAGCAGTGTAAAAGTGTTCCCTTCTTTCCACATCCACGCAAGCATCTGCAGTTTTGAGATTTTGTGAGGTGGGCCATTCTCACTGGGGTTAGATGATATCTCAGGGTTGTTTTGATTTGCATTTCTCTAATATATAGAGGTGATGAACATTTTTTCATGTGTTTGATAGCCATTCGTCTGTCGTCTTTAGAGAAAGTTCTATTCATGTCTCTTGCCCATTGATATAACAGATTGTTGGCTTTTTTCATGTGGATTAATTTGAGTTCTCTATAGATCCTAGTTATCAAGCTTTTGTCTGATTGCAAATATGCAAATATCCTTTCCCATTGTGTAGGTTGTCTCTTTCCTTTGGTTATTGTCTCCTTAGCTGTACAGAAGCTTTTCAGTTTAATGAAGTCCCATTTGTTTATTTTTGTTGTGGTTGCAATTGCCATGGCAGTCTTCTTCATGAAGTCTTTCCACAGGCCAATATCTTCCAGTGTTTTTCCTATGCTTTCTTGGAGGATTTTTATTGTTTTATGCCTTAAGTTTAAGTCCTTTATCCATCTTGAATCAATTTTTGTGAGTGGGGAAAGGTGTGGGTCCAGTTTCAGTCTTTTACATGTAGACATCCAGTTCTCCCAACACCATTTATTGAATAGGGAGTCTTTCCCCCAAGGTATGTTCTTGTTTGGTTTATCGAAGATTAGGTGGTTGTAAAATGTTAGTTTCATTTCTTGGTTTTCAATTCGATTCCAAGTGTCTATGTCTCTGTTTTTGTGCCAGTACCATACTGTCTTGAGCACTATGGCTTTGTAGTACAGACTAAAATCTGGTATGCTGATGCCCCCAGCTTTATTTTTGTTACGGAGAACTGCCTTAGCTATATGGGGTTTTTTCCGGTTCCATACAAAATGCAGAATCATTTTTTCCAAATCTTGAAAGTACGATGTTGGTAATTTGATAGGAATGGCATTGAATAGGTAGATTGCTTTGGGAAGTATAGACATTTTAACAATGTTGATTCTTCCCATCCATGCGCATGGTATGTTCTTCCATTTGTTAATATCCTCTGCTATTTCCTTTCTGAGGATTTCATAGTTTTCTTTATAGAGGTCCTTCACCTCCTTCGTTAGGTATATTCCTAGGTATTTCGTTTTCTTTGAAACTATAGTGAAGGGAGTTGTGTCCTTAATTGTCTTCTCATCTTGACTGTTATTGGTGTACACAAAGGCTACTGACTTGTGGACATTGATTTTATATCCTGAAACATTACTGTATTTTTTGATGACTTCTAGGAGTCTTGTGGTTGAGTCTTTGGGGTTCTCTAAGTATAAGATCATGTCGTCAGCAAAGAGGGAGAGTTTGACCTCCTCTGCTCCCATTTGGATTCCCTTTATTTCCTTGTCTTGCCTAATTGTATTGGCTAGAACTTCCAGCACTACGTTGAATAGTAAAGGTGACAGAGGACAACCTTGTCTGGTTCCAGTTCTAAGAGGAAAAGCTTTCAGTTTTACTCCACTCAGTAAAATATTGGCTGTGGGTTTGTCATACATAGCCTCAATCAGTTTTAGAAATGTGCCACCTATGCCTATACTCTTCAGTGTTCTAATTAGAAAAGGATGCTGGATCTTATCAAATGCTTTTTCTGCATCTATTGAGAGGATCATGTGATCTTTATTTTTGCCTCTGTTAATATGGTGGATAACGTTTATAGACTTGCGTATGTTAAACCAGCCTTGCATCCCTGGGATGAAGCCTGCTTGATCATGATGAATGACTTTTTTGATGATAAGCTGTAATCTATTGGCTAGGATTTTGTTGAGAATTTTTGCGTCTATGTTCATGAGTGAGATTGGTCTGAAATTCTCCTTTTTCTTTGGGTCTTTTCCTGGTTTTGGTATCAGGGTGATGTTTGCTTCATAGAATGTGTTGGGGAAGATTCCTTCTTCCTCAATTTTTTGGAATAATTTCTGCAGTACAGGAATAAGCTCTTCCTTGAAGGTTTGATAGAATTCTGGAGTGAAGCCATCTGGACCAGGGCATTTTTTGGTTGGAAGATTTTTTTATTGTTTCTTTGATCTCAGTGCTTGAAATTGGTCTGTTCAGGAGCTCTATTTCTTCCTGGCTGAGTCTAGGGAGAGGGTGTGATTCCAAATATTGATCCATTTCCTTCACATTGTCAAATTTCTGGGCATAGAGTTTCTGGTAGTATTCAGAGATGATCTCTTGTATCTCTGTGGGATCAGTTGTTATTTCCCCTTTATCATTTCTGATTGAGGTTACTAGAGATTTTACTTTTCTATTCCTCATTAGTCTGGCCAATAGTTTATGTATTTTATTTATTTTTTCAAAAAACCCAACTCCTTGTTTCATTAATTTTCTGAATGGTTCTTTTGTTTCAATTTCATTGATCTCTGATTTGATTTTGGATATTTCTTTTCTTCTACTGAGTTTAGGCTTAGATTGTTCTTCTTTTTCCAATTCCATAAGATCTCTTGTGAGATTGTTGATGTGCTCTCTTTCTGTTTTTCGAATATAGGCATCTAAAGAGATGAATTTTCCTCTCAAAACTGCTTTTGCAGTATCCCACAGGTTTTGGTAGCTTGTGTCTTCATTGTTGTTATGCTCAAGGGAGTTAATGATTTCCTGTTTTATTTCTTCCTTCACCCATTTGTTATTCAACAGAAGATTGTTTAGTTTCCATGCCTTTGGGTGGGGTCGAGCATTTTTGTTAGAGTTGAGTTCCACCTTTAGTGCCTTATGGTCTGAGAAGATACATGGTAAAATTTCAATTCTTTTGATTCTGTTGATATTTGTTTTGTGTCCGAGGATATGATCAATTTTGGAGACTGTTCCATGGGGTGATGAGAAGAATGTATATTCTTTATCTTTGGGATGGAGTGTTCTGTATGCGTCTATCAAGCACAGTTGTTCTAGGGTCTCATTTAAGTCTCTTACATCCTTGTTTAATTTCTGTTTAGAGGATCTGTCCAGCTCTGTAAGAGGAGTGTTAAGGTCCCCTGTTATTATGGTATTATCAGATATCATATTGCTCAGACTGAGTAAGGTCTGTTTCAAGAATCTGGGAGCATTTAAATTGGGTGCACAGATATTTAGAATTGAAATGTCTTCTTGCTGTATTTTTCCCTTGACCAATGTAAAGTGACCATCTTTGTCTTTTTTGACTTTAGTTGCTTTAAATCCATATGTATCTGAAAATAAGATTGCAACTCCTCTTTTCTTCTGAATTCCATTTGCCTGATAAATTGTCTTCCAACCCTTGACTCGGAGCTTTAATTTGTCTTTTGAAGCTAGGTGTGTTTCTTGCAGACAGCAAATGGATGGCTTGTGTTTTTTAATCCAGTCAACCAATCTGTCTCTTCAGTGGGGAATTCAAGCCATTAACATTTATTGAGATAATTGATAAGTGTGGTAGTATTCTATTCTTCTTATTTTGTGAGAGTCCATTGCTTAGTTTTATCTTTTGCATCAGTGTGGAGGTTTGGTTCTGTCCTTTAATTTCTGAGTTCTTACTTTGCTGCTGATCCATTGTGGTGGTCAGTGTGCAGAACAGGTTGAAGTATTTCCTGTAGAGCTGGTCTTGTTGTGGCGAATTTCCTCAATGTTTGTATATCCGTAAATGATTTGATTTCTCCATCAATTTTGAAGCTTAGCTTAGCAGGGTACAGAATTCTGGGCTGGAAATTGTTCTGTTTAAGTAGATTAAAGGTAGATGACCATTGTCTTCTTGCTTGGAAAGTTTCATTAGAGAAGTCTGCGGTTACTCTGATGGATTTGCCCCTGTAGGTCAATTTGCACTTACTCCTGGCAGCTTGCAGAATCTTTTCTTTTGTCTTGACTTTGGACAGGTTCATCACAATGTGTCTTGGAGAAGCTCGGTTAGAGTTGAGGCGACCTGGGGTCCGATAGCCCTCTGAAAGCAGTGTGTCAGAATCTTTGGTGATATTTGGGAAATTTTCTTTTATAATATTCTCTAGTATGGCTTCCATTCCTCTGGGGCATTCTTCTTCCCCTTCTGGGATTTCTATAACTCGTATGTTGGAACGCTTCATAAAGTCCCATAATTCTGACAGTGAACGTTCTGCTTTCTCTCTCTTCTTTTCTGCCTCTTTTACTATCTGAGTTATCTCAAAAACTTTGTCTTCTACCTCTGAAATTCTTTCTTCTGCATGGTCTAACCTGTTGCTGATACTTTCCATTGCATCTTTAAGTTCCCTGATTGACTGTTTCATTTCCTTCAGCTCTGCTATATCCTTTTTCTATTCTTCATATCGTTCATCTCTGATTTGATTCTGTTTTTGGATTTCCTTTTGGTTATTTTCCACTTTATTAGCAGTTTCCTTCTTTGTTTCCATCATTTCTTTCATTGTTTTCAACATGTGTATTCTAAATTCCCTTTCTGTCATTCCTAACATTTCTGTATAGGTGGAATCATCTGCAGTAGCTACCTCATGGTCCCTTGGCGGGGTTGTTCTGGACTGGTTCTTCATGTTGCCTGGAGTTTTCTGCTGTTTCTTCCTCATGGGTGATTTCTTTTATCTGTTTCCTTGCCCTAATTTTCCTTTCACTTCCTCTTGCTCTTTAAGTTCTTGTGCCTGTGGACTAAGGGTTACAGGACCACAAGGGTGAGAAGGTTTAAGAGCAACAAAGGGATGAAAGAAAGGAGGACCGAGTGATCAGGAAAAAAAAAGAAAAATAGAGAAAGGAGAGGGGGTGGGTAAAAGGAATATTGACAAAAAGAAGAGAGGCACAGAAAGAGGGAGACAGAGCAATATAGGTGTACAGTAGGGTACTTTGATACAACCTTAAAAAAAAAAAAAACACCTTCTGGGGTTGCCCAGTTGGGTGGTTCCCTTGAGGTCAGCAGCTCTTTGCTAACCTGATCAGACACAGTACCCCACCTCCACCAAGTAGAGAGGAAAGACAAAAATGCTATAAATCAAACCAAAACAAGCAAACAGAAAACTTTATGGGATAAAATTGGCTGGAAAAACCAAATAATAGTGGTAGAAACACTAACACAAATGCAGTTCTAATTATTGAAATAGGCAGCAATGGGAAATTATAATTAAACTAGAAAAATTGGGAAAGAAAAAGGATCTGTGTCGAAATGGTTGAACTTAAAAAACAAAACAACAATCCACAACATCAAAGTAATAAAACAACCAAACCAAAAAAAAAAAAAAACACAACCTAAAACAAAGCAGTATGTATATGTTATTGAATATTATCTGGGCAACACGTGGTCTTCTGGGGTATGAGATGTTAATCACAGTTCTGATACGACTGGAGGCTGCTAGTTTCTCAAACCCCAGCAGGTAGATACCCTAAATCTCTCTTCAGCCCACTTAGAAAGCACTTTGAACTTGTTCACTTACTGAGCAGAAGCTTTCTCAGGGAAGTGCTTGTCGCTGGAATCACTGCTGAAGTGGCTATCCACTTACCCTGCGTGTCAAAACTGGTCTCCCTCTGCCCCCGAGGGTTAGGGCTGCAAGGCGGCTCAGACCCCACCCTTAGGCTACTTGGTCGCTGGGTTACCAGCTCCCACCCAATTCCAGCTCTGCGACCCTGAGGGCGGAGCTTGCTGGGGCAGATCGCTCACAATGGCTGCCTGTGACCCAGAGCCAAACACTGTTAGCTCTGTCTGGCTCAGTGGCTCCGACTGGGGCCCTAGACAAAGGCCAAAGTTCTCCGCACTCCCGCTCAGGCTCTCCCCAAGGCAGTTCAGCTGAGTGCCAAATCCAAAGACACCAAAACAGTTCACAGGTAAGGCCTTTCTGGTTTGCAGTCTCGCTGCTACTGAACTTACAGTTGCGGGCAGGTTTAGACAGATTGAACACACGCGACCACTTGCCGGTTTTCCACTGTTTTAGTCCTCCTCTTGGGGTCCAGAAGTCTCTCGCTGACTCCCTGTATCCTCTCAGGGGTGATGATAGGCAGATCCCACCAGCCAGAGATGCCTGGAGTCCTATCTCCCCAGACTCACGGTGCCCAGATGCAAAGAAGCTGTTACTCGGCTGCCATCTTGCTCCGCCTCCTCCAATTTACCACAATTTGTTTATCCATTCGCCTGCTGAAGGGTGTCTTGGTTGCATCCGTGTTAGAGCAATTACAAATAAAATATCTATAAACATTCATGTGCAGGTTTTTGTGTGGATGTAAGTTTTTCCTCTCAGTGGATAAATACCACAGAGTGGAATTACTAGATCCTATAGTAGGAGAATGTTCAGTTTTGTAAAAAACTGCCAAACTCCCTTCCACTAAACAGTGTTGTTGCACTTGACATCATTTTTTAATGTATTCTGGTAAGTTTCATAAAGAGTTACCACAGAGGTATTAAGGTAGAGGTGGCATGGTTAAACCAGAAGAGGCTAGAAAAGAGCAGGCATGAGGAAAACACTAACAGTTTTAAGGGACAAATACAAAGCTGTCAAAAAGACCAAGAAAATGTTAGCATCAAATTTTGTAGCATGGAACTTGGAAGAAAATTTTAGAGAGAATAGTCTAGGGCTCTTAAAAGAAAAAAAAAAATGGCTGCTACCTCACTAACGCTCTTAAAGGCACAAAGGACAGTATTGTGTGGAGAAACTCATCAGCACCAAATCAGGAAGACCTATGAGTTAAACTCGAAAACATTTTGCAAATAACCAATTTACTTCATTTGTATTTTCTTTTTTATACATATGTATATTCCTGTTCTTTTCTTTCAAGGTCATAGGTCTAAATCATATTATATTTTATTAGGCATGATGCATTTATGTAGTTCGGTGAATCTCACCCAAAGGTCATTGAACCCTGCATAGCTGCCCAGCAATTTCTAAATATTCTAAACATAGTACCTTTACCTATAAAAAGGCAACCTGGGCTAAATTCTAATTTCTTTGCTTTCAGCTAAATTATGGAAGTCAGCACCACTGGTTATTTCCTTCTAATCAGAAGGTCTGGAAGATATATACATTTTTGTCAGATGTATTTGATAACATTTGATTACTTAATAGCATTTTTTGAAACATGTTGCCCATGGAGAAGAGAAATAATGAAATAATTAAAAGATATCAAGATAATATTTCTTAGGGGAAAAAAATCACTTTATAGTATTATATTTATTTCATTCTTTTTAAAGAAAGCGGCTACATTGGATCTATCACAGCTTCTGGGTCTCCAGTCCTCTATTCCCACAATCCATACACCATGTGATATTTGAACACTTGACAAAGTCTAATTTGTTTTCAGGCTATGTGCCAGTGAAACCAAATATGGTACACAAAAAGACAACTATCCTGTTAACATGAGTGAGAGGAAGAGAACAATTAGATAATGCAGCAGTGTTTTTAGTCGTGTACATGAGAAACTCTTTTTAAAATGTTTTTTAAAATTACTTTGACATCAGCATGTGTAAGTTAAACAGGATTTAGTTCCCATTATTTTCTTCCCTTAGAGCTGTCTTTCCAACAAGAATGATTAAGTGAAATATAAACACCACATGAAAAGTGGACTGGTTTTCAAACATTATAGTGATTTGTTTTTTTTAAATAAACAACTGATCATTGTTACCTTTAGTGAGAATATAATATCTCCTAAGATCATTACATAATGAAAAGTAAATTTTAAATGTTCTTCTATAATGATAGAGTCCAAATGCTTCAGTAATGGTTCTAACTTAGATATTGTTTGAATTTAACTCTTTTGTTAGACTGTAAGCCAATACTATGTACATGCTATCCAGAGTGATAATGTGATGCCATATAACAGATATGTCATCTTTTCACTTCAAAAAAATTATGATTTAATGGCCAATTTTGCTTTACAGTTTTGGTTTCTTCATTTTTAGAGAGTTATCAGAATTTTAAAATCTATGGGTTTAAGTAGTACCATGACAGGAGCATTTTCTAGAGCTCAGATAATAAACAGTAGGTTTCTCTGAAGGTAAGCTGTAAATTTAGGGGTATTATAAAGTGAGAATTGGTATCTCAGAGGGCCACCGCAGCACAGTGGACTATGAAAATCTGGGACCTGGCACCTTGGAATAATGAAGATTAACCCCTAAGTTATTCATAGCTGTATTTGAAGGACCTCTCACTCTTCTTGTGTTGTTTTAAATCCTTTTAAATAGCACTTTGGTGGCCTTTTAAAAACAGTAATATACCATTTCTTGGTCTTTGCCTTTTTGCTGTTGCTGTTTCTAAGTCATAGACTATACCAACAGCTAGAGTTTAGGGACAATATTGACAATCTTACATGTGTTTATGTTGCCTTTGTTGTTTTAAATTCATTATTAGTATTTCTAAGGGAGAATATTTTTCAGAAGAATATTAAGGAGTTAGCTAGAACATGTGGATAGACATTTATCCCTTTCTTTGTGCTTTTTATTGGAATGCATTGCTAAAAGTGGCTTAGGATATAAGCAAATTACTTCATTTTGATTCTGGTTGCTGAGCTCCTAATAGCTTTTAAATTTATACAGTTTTTGTTTAGCTGTCAAAACATTTAATTATATCATGCCCAAAGGTGTAAAGCTGTCAAATAAATCCGAGTTGTAGGCATAAACATTTGCTAAGTTACATGTGCTACTACACCATAGTTGTTACTGGGCAGTGAACCTGTTTTGGGGGGAGGGGTGTGTTGAGGAACATTAACTCAGCAGGTACAGAACAACATTGGCCCAATGAATTGATGATTACTTGTAAAACAGCAGGTAGTAATGCCCCCAAGTCTTTGTAATTCCTCTTTATATAAAATTAAGCAGGCAAGAGGTGTGGTGGATTTTTTTGGCTCAATTTGCATGGTAAGAAAGCTAGCTGTCTTTTTGCCAAAGTATATACTCCTTCTTTCATTACCTCAACCTTATTTTTTCTTTTCTCTTCAAAAATAAATGTACCCCACTCATACCTTATACTCTTTTTTCTTACGATAGAATCTCCTGCCATAGGAAGAATGATTCCAGTGTTACTTACAATAAAAGAAGTGTTATAACTGATCAACAATTAATTATTATAAGGTTAAAGTTTTCTGTGTAAAATATTTTTAAAGACAGAAACATTTTTAAAAATGATGCTCAATATTTGGTTATTCATAAATAAAAATTTTTAGTATTTGATGACATTATTTGGAGGCAGATTGCTAGCATACATAGTAATGCAGACTTCACTAATGCAAAATTCACTAAGAGGTAGGGGAGTAAAGTAAATTAGTTCTACTTTGAAGCTTTTATTTTCTTCCCCTTTCAAAATGATTGGGAAGGCCCTTGAGAGGCCCTTGAATGAAAGCTGCTTTTCATTAGTGCTACCAAATACCTACTTGAAAGAGTTGAGTTCTAACTGAACACCCACACAAGAGAAAGGGAAAGCTTCCTTTTTCTACTGGAGACCCATCAGCTAAATAGCTCTTGGCTTCTCTTTTCCAATCAGGTGGTTTCACATCAGAGTTAATTACTCCAGTCATTTATTCTAATCACCCTCCTCTATGGCTAGCTGCATTCTGTCATGGGGTGGCATCGTTTGAAGCCAGTTAAGTTTGAAAACCACTGCAGGGTACTTGAGTCTCATTAGTGAGGCCTATCCATGCCTGGCTTTGGATTTGCTCCCTGATTAACTCTGCATCTCTCTGCCTAGCTCCCTCCTCCCACTACCCACCAGCCCCCACTCCTCAACCCAGTCACTCTTAAACAGCAATGTTTCAATTAACTCTTGCCATGCTGTTTGTCTTTTCATGTATATATTTAAGAAAAATTTAAATGCTTACATTGCTACTAATGCATTTGATAGACTCTGGCCTTGTAACTGCTTCCTTTGAGTTGAATTTAACTGCAACGGTAGACATCCTACAAAGAAGTGTTCAATTTTTGAGCAAGAAAGGAGGAAAATACTGATCTCAGGATGAATACATTCATGCCCTTTATTCAATTCTCCTAACCTAGTAAAGGTAGTGATTCTAACTCAGATTTTGTAGTACTACTGTGTGTTTTACTAGCTATCATAAGGGTTTTCTGAAAAGCTTAAAAAAAATCTCAAAACAGATTTATTTCGGTGATATTGTTTCATATCAGTTACAGTATTTTAGTTTAAAAGCATTTTTCAGATGGCACATTTAAGAGATGTCAGACTTACAAAAGCAAATAATGTTTGTGCTACCTTTTAAAAAATAAAATAAAAAACACATAATCAGTGTCCTGAATAGATTACGTTGATCAGTGTTAGTATGTGAAAAGTATTCAAAATATTTTCCAAAAATTAACAAATCATAAAACCAGTTGGGCGAGTAAATAAAAATGTTTAAGTAGGAAATAAGAGAAATTTTCTGTTTATTCTGCATAGTAGTTTAAGGAAATTAAATAGTTTGTGTCAAAAATGTAAAAATTAAAATATATGAAACCACATTTTAGAAATGTCCATGAATGTTCAGAATTAGCAGAATGAACTCTTATTACTGATTCCATTCCTGAAATAGTTTTCCATTTAATGAATTGTCTCTTTATCACACATCTTTGAATTTAGCAACTAACATCTTGGTATTCTCTGTGTTGTGCTGACAGCTGGTTTTTAAAAATTTTTACTTTTGGGCGGCGCCTGTGGTTCAAGGAGTAGGGCGCCGGTCCCATATGCCGGAGGTGGCGGGTTCAAACCCAGCCCCGGCCAAAAACCACACACACAAAAAAAAAATAAATAAAAAATAAATAAAAATTTTTACTTTTAAAATCTCTTAAGGAATATACAGTTTAGGTCCCAACTGTGACATTTACTAGCTGTGTGACATCAGGCAATTTATTTAAGCATTCTTAGTTTCATTTGTAAAACAGCCTTTAAAAATTTAATGTTCATCTCCTAGGATTACTGTGAGGATTAGTTAAAATAATCCATGGAAAACATTTAGCTAGCGTGAAGCTGGGTACATCATAAACATTCACTGAATGTTGACTGCTACTGCTGTTGGTATTGTATTGTTGTTGTTATTTAGTTGCATTTCCTCCAAGTTGATCTTCAGATGCATTCTTCTTATACAGTACGCTGTCTTTCTATGGCCTTTGTCAACATCTTCTGGACATTGTTGAAAAGAAAACAAGGGCAGAGCCTGTGGCTCAGTGAGTAAGGCTCCAGCCCCATATACCGAGGCCCCGTCAAACTGCAACAAAAAAATAGCCAGACGTTGGGCGGCGCCTGTGGCTCAGTGAGCAGGGCGCCGGCCCCATATGCCGAGAGTGGTGGGTTCAAACCCAGCCCCGGCCAAACTGCAACAAAAAAATAGCCGGGCGTTGTGGTGGGCGCCTGTAGTCCCAGCTACTCGGGAGGCTGAGGCAGGAGAATCGCCTAAGCCCAGGAGTTGGAGGTTGCTGTGAGCTGTGTGATGCCACGGCACTCTACCGAGGGCCATAAAGTGAGACTCTGTCTCTACAAAAAAAAAAAAAAAAAAAATAGCCAGACGTTGTGACAGGTACCTGTAGTCCAGCTACTCGGGAGGCTGAGGCAAGAGAATCACCTAAGCCCAAGAGCTGGAGGTTGCTGTGAGCTGTGATGCTACAGTACTCTACTGAGGGCAACAAAGTGAGACTCTGTCTCTAAAAAAAAAAGAAAACAAAACCTTAAAAGATGACAGATACTTTCATATCCACTTAACATTTTTTTTTCCTTTTCATGCAGTCATCCTACCTCGGATTCGATTGTATGGTTAACAAATTGCAGACATCTCATTTGCAAAGGCTAGTAATCAGAAATTCTTTTATTTTTTTTTTTTTGCAGTTTTTGGATGGGTCTGGGTTTGAACCCTCCACCTCCCATATGTGGGGCCAGCGTCCTACTCCTAGAGCCACAGGTGCCTCCCATAATCAGAAATTCTTTACATTTTCTATACTTCTGCCAAACTAGCCCTGTTATCAACTGTATCAAAATTTCTGTGGTCAATTTCATGCTTCTTATATAATGCTTTACAATCATAGTCCCCTATGTATAGACATTGAATTGTATGTGCTAAAATCAGAAGAATTTATTAAATGCCATTCATTTATTCATTCATTCATTCAACAGACATTTGTTAGAGGCCTACAGATTGTTAGGTCTGTGATTCACAGAATCAGAAGACACCTGCCCTTTGGGGCTGCCATTATGAAGAGCAGAAGACATGGCAGGGACTAATTAGAGAAATAGATGAAGTGATACAGTTATTTATTCATTCAACAAATATTTTATGAGTACTTACTACGTAATGGTCATACAGCAGTGAGAAGGAAGATATATAGGACCTACCCTTAGTATTTACTGTTTTGTGAGAAAGAGAATAAATAAAAAACAAATATATATATATCACTATGATAACATATAATGTAATGTGGCAAATAATAAATACAGGATAGACATAAAGTTCATGTGCAATTTACTATGTCAAACTAGTTTAAATTGCGTACATACTTTATGTCCACCTTGTATAATGCTTGTGGTAATATATCATGAAGAAGTAGCAAGGCCACCATGAAAGCATTTATGGTAAATAGACGTATGCACACACAATGAATTCTGAGGAAAACTTTGTTCTGCTTCTTGGTGAGGTTGAGGAAGGCTTAACCAAGGAACCCACTTTGGACCTTTGCTTTTAAGAATGAGAAGGGGTTTTCCAGGGAGTAAATAAGATGATGGAAAGGGCATTATAGATATAACAGCAGTGTGAAAAAGACACTGAGTTTATGGTGTAGTTAAACTTAATTCAAATGGTAGAGTGCAAAATGTGTGAGAGAAGTGTGAGTGTGAAGATACGGATGGAGGCAGAATATATGAAAAACTCTCAATGCCTTATAAATAGTGTGGACTTTTCCCTTATGGAAATGATGCTAACAAGATGATTCCTGGACCAGCAGTATCAGTCTCATCTGAGACCTTGATATACAGCCAAAGTCTTGGACTCTGCCCATGATCTACTCAAATAGAACCTGTAGGTGGGAGCCTAGCAATATGTGTTTTAAGGCATTGTCCAGGTGATTTTCATATTAAAGTTACATATCCCCTGCTTCAGGGAAAGATGGAAGATTAAAAATTTTAAGGAGAGCAGTCAGTACTTGGTCAGGTTTTAGATAGCTATTAACACCTAGTATGGTGGAGGGATTGAAAGGGGAAATTTTAGAGGGAAAGAGTTTGGATACTATTAGAATGATTGAACCAAGAAACAAGAAAGCATGAAACCAAGGGTAGTCACAGTGAAAGGAGAAGAAAGAATGAATTTGGAAGATATTAGGAGGCATGTTGTCTGATTAGGTAAGGTTTGGAGGGGAATGGAAAAAGGAGAAGTAAAGATGACTGCCACATTTCTGAACTGGCTAACTAGGTGAAGGACTCAGTTCCTAACCACAAAAGTAGAAAGGGAACAAGTGTGAGGGGAAAAATTATTCATATGCTTTTAAACGAGTTATCTGAAGTACACCAAAAGAAGTAGTCTAAAAGGCAGCTAATGTTTTATATTTGAAACTCTGGAAAGGGTAATAATTAACTCTTTAAGGAGTTGAAGTTTGGTTCATCTAAGCCTGGATTTTACCAGAAGCAGGAGGCATGGGAATGAATTGTGAAATGACCACTAAAGAAGTAGAAAGAGGAAAAAGACTCTGTAGTAAGGAAGTGAGAATGAGAAATGTAGAAAGAGGACCTGAAGAGAGTATATTAAGCTAGGAGGAGAGAGAGTTAGAAACAAACGGCATAATGCACAGAGGTACAGTGCAGAAAGACAAGCATCAATTGCATGTAGACAGTAATCATTTTTTTTGCAGTTTTTGGTCAGGGCTGGGTTTGAACCCACCACCTCCGGCATATGGGGCCAGCGCCCTACCTTTGAGCCACAGGCGCTGCCCCAGACAGTAATCTTTGCAAAAACATTTTCAGTGGTGTGCCTGTAACAGAAAGAAGAGAAACTAGTGAAGAAGTGAAAACAGGGAGGGGGCCCACAGGCATAAAGAAACATAAATAACAAATGTTCTTAATTGTTTCAAGAAGTTTCTATTCTTTTTTTTTTTTTTTTTACAGTTTTTGGCCAGGGCTGGCTTTGAACCCACCACCTCCATAAGGCATATGGGGCTGGTGCCTTACTCCTTTGAGCCACAGGCACTGCCCGAAGTTTCTATTCTTGATCTCATATTACCTATGTATTCACGGCTGCATCAAAATAATGAAATAATACTGACCTCATTAACTACCCATCATTCCATAGATAATTCAGAAAGAATCAGACCCAAGACTTAATTTTGGAATCATGGAGTGTTATTAAACATGTTAAGAAGTTTGTAGGGGTTTATTGAGTGCATCCACACTATCTGCAGATTTCACGTGTCTGACTTTCAGCAAAGATTATGTCCCCTGTACTGAATTGTAGCCTGTGACAATGTGGTAATTCCTAAAGTACATACCTGACAGACATGAGTAGCCATTATGTAAGAATTCAAACCATGGGGCGGCGCCTATGGCTCAAGGAGTAGGGCACTGGTTCCATATGCCGGAGGTGGTGGGTTCAAACCCAGCCCCGGCCAAAAAAAAAAAAAAAAGAATTCAAACCATGGACCTTTAAGGATGGAAAGTTTGCAGATGTAAAGGTAACAGTTTAGCCCTTTTACCTTTTTATGTGTGAAGGGTAGTCATAATACCATCTTGCAAATGTTGCCAGAGATGTGTAAAAAAATTTCTTCAGAGGTCTGTAAGTAGCTAAAGTATATACATTGTAAATGTGGAACATTATGTCTATTTCACATTTGAAGATATTATATTTCTGCTGTCATGTCCTAAGGTAGTGCCATTTATCATGGCACTGAGAATTGTAATGACCTCTTCAGGTCTGCACTGAAGGTCATTTTAGTCTGGCAAGTACTTTGTGCTTTATAAGCTTTATCTTTTATTTTCAGTAGGATAAGCTATATTTCAACAGTGTTAAATATTGGTAACTCATGCACTCTATCTTGTATCAAAATCCACATGCAGATTCAGTATTTGCAATGGAATAAAGCTCCACTGTCCAGTTTGTAACCACTGGTCACATGTAGCTATGGATCACTTGAAATGTGGCTGATCTGAATCTTGATACATTGTACATATGTTAAGTATAAAATACATACCAGATTTCTAAGATTTAATACAAAATATTTTTATTTTGATTACCTGAATTACATTTTTTATATTCTTAATGAAATACAATTACAAGGGCTGTCCAGAAAGTATCCGGCCATATACTATGTAAGAAAGAGGCAGTCCTCAGACATTGTTAGAAATTGGTTTAATTGTTTCTTTTTATTTTTTAAAATGTGGCTCTAGAAAATTATAAATTACATGTATGGCTGCATATATTACTGTTGGGCAACACTGGTGTGGTCTTGGTAGTCATTTTGTTACCTAGAATTTTTTTGACTTGGGCATCCCACTCTTGAGCATGAACAAATGTTAGTTATATTTTAATATTTAAACAATACAAAAACTTATGTTTTAATTCTGTCTTGATCCAAAACAAAGGCATAAGGTTAATTTCAAGTCTGTAAACCGAAGTTCAAAATATTAATACTAACCTCAAAACTCAACTAATGTTCTACCATATAAACTTCTACGTTGGTATGGTTTAGATCCAAACTGGAAACCTGGGTGTCATCCTGATTTCTCTTTCCTTCAGCCCCTCAAATTGTAATTAGTTACTGTTAACTAATAAATTCTGAGGGCTGTCCTCTCTTCTTTATTCCCAGTGCTACTTTCTTAATTAGTCTCTCACTACCTCTCCCCTAGATTATTATAATAGACTTAGAGCGGACCTTTTACCTCTCCTTCTCCCCTTCAAATGGGACATCTCATTTCAGTATCCCCAAAATCTAGCACAGAGCAAGACCTGTAGTAAGCATTCAATGAATGTTTGTTGAATGAATGGATGAGAGAGCTGCTAATATTAATCAAAAGTTGCAGAGTGAAAAACACTTCCTAGTCTTATACAATGTATCTGCAGATACATGTATAAATTCTCTGGCTGAATTCATCAGTGGTTCACATTCAGCAAGTTTTGCATTCATATTCTTTAATTGAAGTTTGTCTTTATTGGATATCCTTAGTAGTGATGACATAACAAATGTTGTATTTTGCCAAGGATTTGATTTGCCAGTACATGTGTAAGTTTATGGCAGTCAATCCAAGGAATCATGGTGCCAAGTAGACAGCTCCTTGTTTTTGTCTGGAGTCCCCATGGGATTAAACTACATCTGGCAATAAGTAGGGATTCTGGTCTGGCCATCTTCAAAGGCAAGAGACTGCTAGTATTTATCAGATCTATGTGGATAAGTAAATGGGAAGGGATTAAATTATTTTATTTTATTTTCCTTTCTTTTGCAGCTGACTATAAAAGAAAAGCTCTAAGAGTCTGTATAGTCAATTAATACAGTTTTAAATGGCTGCTGAAGAGGAAACTAATTCATTTTTCCATACCAACGTGGGTAATAAGGAATTTTAGATTAATATGTTAACTAAGTATATTTTTGTAATTAGTTTATCTTAGCATAACAGCAGTTTACAATCCTCAAAATTAACTGTCTATGGATACATTACTAATTTTTTTAAAGAGTTGACCATTTAGTACAGCTGTTTTAAACATTTTCACGTCTCCAAGTATTAGGTATCATGTTTGACATTTGGAAGCTTTTGTTATATATTTATTTGTGTAGGACAGTTTACCCCAAGTTACTTTCTGAGGAGAAATTTGGATTTATCTTAAGAGAGATTACTAACCCTTTCAAAAGAAGGCGAGCCTGCCTTCCATAAAGGTTTGTGTCTTTCTCCTTACGCACCTCTTATTCTTACCAGGTTATTAGTTCATGGTTCAGTTTACCGGTTCTTGAAGCATGTTGGCTTTGCATTTAACTGAAAAACTAAAAGGCTGTATTCCAGGTACCTGTCATGAAGTGTAATCTAGAACCTACCATTCAAAGCCCTAAGAGAAATAATGTTTATGCAGGATTGTCTAAAGACTATGTAGTCTCTCTGTTTGTCCATACTTTAAATCTGTCCGAGGATTAAATCAGTCCCTGTGAGAGTCAAATACCTGGATTCCATCATATTGCCAAGGGAGGAATTTCTTATCTCAGGAATAGAAATAATGTGTTTTTCCAGGCCATCTGGTTTGTCTTTACATTATGGTCATTTTTGACTTGTAATTGTCTGTGTTTTATTCTTTACGTTGCCTGCCAAAAAGCTTAGCACCAAATCCATGGGTACTTCTAACAAGTCTATGGAATTTCATGGCATAATTTTTGTGTGATAGCTCCTTCTTATCTTTTTTTTTTTTTTTTGCATTACCTTACTTTTGTTAAATTTCTCTTGCTGTATATATATTATTGCAAGCTCTGTGAATTATTTTCTGAACAAAGGCCTACAAAATGCAAACAAATAAAATTGTTACGATTATTTCCCTATCCTTACTAAACTAGAATCTTTTAAAAAGCTCCATATCTTTATGTATACCATACTATAACTAGTTTAACATATCTCTGTGTTATGAATTCCTAGATTTTTAGATTAAGAGTGACCAAAGGTTGAAATGTTAATTAAATGTTTTAATGTTCTGTGGTTCTAAAGAAAATAGTTGGATAAAATGTCAGCATATAGGAGTACTTTAAACATTAAAAAAAAAAATCATCTCTCTGAAAAGGAGGGTAATTGTACAAGTTTGCCTAATCCTTTTGATCTTGGCACACAGCAATACAGACTTCAGTTGAGATTAAAACTATGAATTTCAAAGGAAACATGGCCTTCAGTGTGTAAAATATATAACAGCTGGTTGACTAGTCCATTTAAAACTACACAATAACAATCGTAGACAGAATGATTCTCCTGCCAAAAGATGCTTGAGTGCTTGATGGTTATATCAAGCTACAATACTAACTCACGCTTTTCTTTAGTAATGATATAAATGTAGAAATGAATAGTGCATTGCCCACTCCAAAATCTCTATTCTGTCCAACAGTTCAAGGGCAGTTTAGAAGTACAGAACCCCTTTTAGCGATTGCTCTATCTGTTTTTCATACTGATCTTAAATATGTTGTTGACTAAATTTCATTTTTAAAAAATGTCAGATACAACTTTTATTCTTAGCATCCCAAAACTGTTTTCTACTTCTTTGATCCTGTATTTTTTCTCTCTTTGGCTTCATGATTTATTGAACTAACGTCCAGCTTCACACATATTTTTAAGCTCCCCAAATTAAATTTTTTAGTGTAAGCCGTATAAAACTTGTTTCATATTTTGGTTATGTATTAAAAATTTATGTTATGGTAAATTTCTGAATTCTGAAGCATTGCGATATTTGTATATGTAATCATAATCATTATGGGGGAAAGTGAAACTCATGTTAGGTTATAGTTTATTAAATATTCAATATTCCCACTGTTGAGTTTTACCTGAACAAGTAATTCTTAATAGGTTAAATTAATACGTTTTTTAATAATATGAGAATTGGTGTAAATTTGACACTTCTAATGAGTCCCATTCAGAAAACATATTTGCACTTTAAACATTAAAAAAATGTTCTTAGCATAACAGCAGTTTACAATCCTCAAAATTAACTAAGGATACATTACTAATCTGAGTAAAAATATGAGTTTAATTTTTCTGTGACCTGTGCCGTTTGAAAACTTTTGTACAGTTAGCTAACAGCAAATTTCCTTTTCTTTCAATTTATTTCAAAAAAGTAAATTTCCTTATAGGTAAATTAAAAATTTGCTGAAGTTACTCAGGTTCAGGACAAACTCGGAGCCAGCATTTAAGGAGTTAATGTATCTTATTAGGGGGACAGGAAATCTGGCAACTATTGTAGAAACTAGACCTAATGGTGCACACAAACAATTTGTCAGTCTTCTTAAATGTGAATAGCTTTCCGCAAAGTGGCTGCTCTTGCTTTGTTTGAGCAGGCTAAACTTTTCCTTTTTGGACTCTAAATCTTAAAAGTGAAATGTGATCCACATATTCAATCAAAATCATTTAATTCAAAGCATATTTTGATTGGAACAAGGTTGACATGGAAAGAAACTCTAGAATAAAAAAGTTGAAAGGACTTTATATCATATATTTAACAGGAAAATTTGAAACAGTTCTAATTAGGCTGAAAAAAACAGCTTTCTTCAATGTAAATTACAAAGGTCATATATCAATGTTAAGGAAACATTACCACTAGTGTTTGAAATCCAGCACATGCAAACATAACAGACCTGTTCATTTTAAATCTCGTTTGTGTGTGTAGGAAGAAGGCTATATACACGTGTTTAAAATGAAAAATACAACTCCAAGCTTATAATTTTGTTGATTACCTTCTGGCCAATCCAAACATGAATTTCTTTAAAATATATTGCTAGCTATGCTCAAATGAATTAAGGCTCTTGATTACAAGTATAGTTTAAAAATCATAAAAACTAATTATTCATTCTTTCTGTCATTATAAATATGATTAAATACATCTTATAATTAAATGTAAATCAAGTTAGGAGGATTTATCAGTAATTTTTGTTTTCTTATTTAAAACTTACAGCTTTAGCATATCGTATCTTGGAACTGAATCAGGCCTTCTAGAAGTCTGAGAATGGAAGTAGTGGTACAGGTGTACAGAAATGTGTATCTGGACTGCCTAGGCCTATTTCCTTCTTGTCCTATGCTTAAAAGTTTATAAATAATATTTGATCTTATTTGATTTTTTGTAAAAATCATTTATCTCATAGATATCACTAGTTTTTATTTAGTTGCTTTATTTAGTGGAACAGAGTAAGAACATTTAGCAAAAGAATAAATAAGCATTAGCTTTTCTTGCTGTTAGCACTCCCACAAACATGGTAACGTTTCTAAAATCCATGCCAGACTTTCTGTAAGAAGTGTGGCAAGCATCAACTCCACAAAGTGACACAGTACATACAAGAAGAGCAAGGATTCTGTATGTTCCCAGGAAAAGTCACATTATGACAGGAAGCAGAGTAGCTATGATGGGCAGACTTAAGCGGATTGTCCACAAAAAGGCTAAATCTACAAAGAAGATGGTATTGAGGATTGAATGTGGAGCCCAACTACAGATCTAAGAGAATGCTGGCTCGTAAGAGATGCAGGCATTTTGCACTGAGAAGAAAAGGAAGATCCAGTTCTAAGTGTCAACTTTCGTTACGTTAGGAAGGCAGTACAGTTGAGGTTATGTCCAAATTTAAAAAAATAAATATTAGCATTAATCTGGGAATGACACATATGAGAAACACAAATAAACAAGTGAGATTTCTTGGTCTTGAAGTAAATTGCTAGAGTGCCACCAAAGCATGCATATGTGAATAATGCCTTTGATTTTAGAATTTTTATTCTCAAATGGCTTAGAATTTTAGGAAAAAGCAAACTATTTTTACATGTTATTATTTTATAGAAATAAAATATTAAAATATATGTAAATATATATACAATATAAAATACATTGTATAGAAAACAAGAATAATTTTATATAACATTTTATAAGTAAATCTATTTTTTTGAAGGGTTAGTTTTAGGATAACATAGATTTTATTCTTTCAGTGAGATCTGTTAAACACATATCCATACATGTTATAATTATGTCTGACATAGGGTTACACAAACCATTTATTCATGAATAATTTACTATTATCTTTTTAATAGTAATGCTTTAATTTGTTGATATTCTACATGTGGACCAAACAAATGAAAATTACTAATAAGTGTTTGTATTTGACGTCTGTATACTGTTCTTTTTAGGGTATCTCAAGTGTTTTAGTCTCTGCCTAATAGATCTCATTAAAAAAACAGATATCAGCCCCAAGACAGTTTGTCAAGACTAATATGAGTCCCCCTGGATTGGATTGACAATTTGTGTGAGGCTTCATATGATAGTCTTTTCATAGTCTTATTTGATCCTTAACAATTGGACAGTAGTCACTGATTTATTTTATAATAACTCAGATGAATTGAATATTATTGTATTGTGTTGGACATTTTAGTGCATTTTCTTTTTTACAAATTTTACTCAGAGCACTCATTGGATGTAAATGATGTATCCAGCCTGCTAGGGGAGTACTAACAATTGATTGGTTAGGTTTGAGAGCAGCATGGGGAAGAATGTTACTATCCCCTAGCTGCAAACCGTATTTAACTTGAGTCTTAATGAGGACTGTCTGTCCTAAAGGCTTTGAAAAAATCTCAAATGCTTAGCATTCCAGTGGCATTTTCTTTTTCTTTCTTTCTTTTTTTTTTTTTGTGAATAAAATTTATGGATCTATATAAGAATTTTATATAGAGTATTTTTAATCTTAATATATAAACAAGGGCTTTATAGAACTATAATACAGGTTTTGTGATTTAAATTTTTGAATTTCATTTTGAATGATTTTCTGTATGTTATTTTTTTCTTTTAATTTCTTCCTACTTGTCCTACCTTTTCTTCAAGTCCTAAGTGCATTTCTTTATTAATCTAAACCAGGGGTTGTCAAACTGCTGCCCGCGGGCCACATGAGGTGGTGTGATTGTATTTGTTCCCATTTTGTTTTTTTACTTCAAAATAAGATATGTGCAGTGTGCATAGGAATTTGTTCATAGTTTTGTTTTTTTTTTAACTATAGTCCGGCCTTCCAGCGGTCTAAGGGACAGTGAATTGGCCCCCTGTTTAAAAAGTTTGAGGACGCCTGATAAACTTTAGGATAGACAAGAGTCATTTGCTAATGTCTAATGGATATTAAAGTTCTAAACTTTGTATTAAAATGATTTCAGAACTTCTTATAATTCCCTTATATTCATCACAATTATTCTTTTAAAGCTTTGGTATATTGCAGGGTATGTTTGAAGCTGACTAATGAAATTGCTAATTTAGGTTTTAAAAAAATTATTTAAAGTTTATTCATGAAGGTAACATGTTTATCAACTTCTAGAAAAAAATTTGCCAATAGTTCCATGAATTACTGATCAGCCCTTTAAGGACTGAGCTGTGACAATGTAAGGTGAGCGCTGAGTCCGGAATTATGGTTTGCTCTGCATGTGTGTTTGCGGCATGATATGAGCATACAGTATCTTTCTATTCAGCATTTTTGCTTAAAACTCTGATGCAGTGTCAAGCCGTAAAGCTCTAAGCATCTAAATTTAACCAACTTTACCATTTTGAATGTGCAGAAAGTAGTTAACCATAAGGAAAACTCAACAGTTCTTTGTGTGATAACACATAAAATAAAATTGCCCTAGTTTTTAGAGCTTTAATATTGAGAAAATTCATTTGTATCTCATTTGCTGAGCCTTCTAGAATTTTATGGTCTCAGATCACAACACCATGGACACTCAGGAGACTCCTGACTGTTTTATCTTATTAAACAATTTTGAAATCATTAATTTTTAATTAGCTTGTTTTTTTTATCGTTTCAATAGTGCATTATATGAACTAAACGTTTTTTATTTAAACTACTGGCAAGAGTATTATTTACATAAATAAGTGTGTATTCTTTCTAAAAGTACATACTGTGAGTTTGCTTCATAGTCATACTTTTGTAGACTCAGGGATATTACATGCTAATCTATTACCATAGAGGTTTTCAGCAGTTTATGAACTCAGATTTAGCACAATAACCAAAAAGGATATAAGCTCAAAGATATGTATACGTCCTTCCCTGATTGAAAGTTCTAATTAAGTGAATTGGAGAAAATTAACCGAAATTAGCTGTCAGAAAGTCACATTTAAATGAGTGATGGGCTAGTCTGGCAGTAAACATTTAAATGATATAAATTGCCATTTAAGTGTATGGTTTAATGTTTGTCATGCATTAATGTGACATGAGACTGCAGTGACAATCAAGCAGCTTGCTCTAATTTGAACATATTTAGGGCTTTTGTGTGGAGTGCACTGCACACAAATTAAGACAATTGCTGTTTTTATGTGTCATTTTAAACACCCCATCCCACTCCACCCCATCCCTTCCCAAGGCCTAAGTTAATGAAACAACGTATCATTTTTGTGTATATAGTAGTTCCTTGATTTTTAGATTATTTTAAATTCATACACAAAAATAGGAATTTCCTTAAAATTATTACAAGCCCTTTACTTCTTATTTCAAATAAAATACTTAGCAGTTTTGTGCTCTCTTATCTGTTTACTAAATTTATAAATGTAAGGAATTTTACTGAAACAGTAACTTTCTCATTTGAAGCTAGCTGACCGTGTTTTCGGCATATTCCATTTGAAATATACTTTAGAATGTGAGAATTGCCTAATTTCAGTTACAAAATTATATTTTACATTTTGTAGTATATGATATGTGTTATGTTGTTATATGGCCATGTTAAATGTCATTAGTTACAGGAAATATGTTATTTGTATTATCCATAAACATTTTTTATATGCACTTACATTTTTCGTCACGAGATGGGTTATATCTTTTTTTTTGTAGAGACAGAGTCTCACTGTACTGCCCTCGGGTAGAGTGCCGTGGCGTCACACGGCTCACAGCAACCTCTAACTCTTGGGCTTACGCGATTCTCTTGCCTCAGCCTCCCAAGCAGCTGGGACTACAGGCGCCCGCCACAACGCCCGGCTATTTTTTGTTGCAGTTTGGCTGGGGCCGGGTTTGAACCCGCCACCCTCAGCATATGGGGCCTGCGCCCTACTCACTGAGCCACAGGCGCCACCCAAGATGGGTTATATCTTATTGGTTCCTTGCTATAGAAGTTCATCAGGCGCCTGTGGCTCAGTGAGTAGGGCGCCGGCCCATATGCCGAGGGTGGTGGGTTCAAACCCGGCCCCGGCCAAACTGCAACCAAAAAATAGCCGGGCGTTGTGGCGGGCGCCTGTAGTCCCAGCTACTCGGGAGGCTGAGGCAAGAGAATCGCGTAAGCCCAAGAGTTAGAGGTTGCTGTGAGCCGTGTGACGCCACGGCACTCTACCCGAGGGCAGTACAGTGAGACTCTGTCTCTACAAAAAACAACAACAAAAAAAAAAAAACCAACAAATATCTTATATTTATAACATAGCAGCAAGCCATACCAAAAACATGTCACAGTCATTTACCTATTACTCTAAGAATAAGAATTAATTTCATTGAGATTCCAGATATAACTTGGCATAGTGGGCCCCCTTTATCTGCAGTTTCACATTCCACAGTTTCATTTACCTGTGGTTAGCTGAGGTTCAAAAATAGGTGACTGCAGTGGAGTAGGACACCTTGAAAGAGCATATTCATGTGACTTCTATCATGGTATTTTTTATGGTATTTTGTTGTAATTATTTTATTATTGTTGTTGATCTTACTATGCCTAATTTATAAATTAAGCTTTGTCAAAGGTAGGCAGGTACATATGTATTGGGGAAAAAAAGTATACATTTATATATGAGTCATTACAAAAGTTTTGAGATACACAGTTATCAAGAAATGTAAAATCCACATGGATAAATGAAGCCCTCCCAGCAGCACCAATAAACCAAGCAAGTTAAACCTTGGCACAGGTAAATCAGAAAAGATACTGTTGACTGTGTTTCTTAGAAATGAAATAATGGACCATAACACAGTCTTGTCTCAAAACTTTCATGGTGCCAGGCTCAGTGGCTCATGCCTATAATCCCAGCACTCTGGGAGATGTATGCAGCTGGATTGCTTAAACTCAGGATTTCGAGACCAGCCTGAGCAAAAACAAGACCTCATCTCTATTAAAAAAAAAAAAAGTAATCTGGCGTTGTGGCGGGCTCTGGTGGTCCCAGATACTCAGGAGGCTAAGGCAAGAGGATCGCTTGAAGCCAGGAGTTTGAGGTTGCTGTGAGCTATGATGATGCCATGGCACTCAACCTCAGGGCGACAGAGTGAGACACTAACTCAAAAAAAAAACCAACAAAAACCTTTCATAGTGACACACATCGACACACATATAAGGTTCAGTACTGTCCATCCACTGGAGTCCTGGGAAGGTATCCCCTGCATATAAGGGGGGACTGCTATATACTTTTAATTAAGCTTCAGAGTTTATAAATTTGAAATGCTTGGATTTTAATAGCATTTTTTTTGGTAAACTAGCCCATAAAGCTAAACTTTTATGTTACAATAATTTTGAACAATATTAAATAATATAAAGATGAATACTTTCCTAAAAAATAAGTCTCCTATTTTTAAAACTTTTAGTATGTATAACTTTATTAAATTCAACAAATATTTATTGGTATCTATTTTGTTTTAGCCACAGTACTAGTCACTGGGAGTACAGTAATGAATAGGAAGTGAATCTTGTTCTCAGCATTTCAACTGAATACTTGATTATGTTCATTCATTATTTATTGGACACAATTATGTTAATAGAATCAAATATTTGGCCTGGTTTTATAATTTAGTAATTATAGGTATCCCGTATAAAATCTAATTTGTTAGCATAAAAACTTAATCAAAATAATTCAATAATTTAGTTACAGTTACAGATTATAAAATATTTTAATTCTAGAAAAATTATAAATTATAATTACAAATATTTCAAGCATATAGTAAATTTTTAATGTTTTTACATTTTCTTTCTCAGAGTAGCCTTTGCATTGTATGACCTTCCTTTGAAGTATAAATTGAGTCCTTTCAGGCACTGAGTAACAAATGTGACCAAGGTAGCCCTACCACTGTGCTTACCATACAGTAGAAGAATACTGAAACTTAAGCAATTATTATAATTCTGCATGACAAATACCACAGATTTCTCTCAATTATAAAGAATAGAGTCTAGTTGAAAGCAGGAAGTAAGAATAAGTTTTGTCTTTTTAAAGTCTCTGTTCACAGTAAATTTAACATTAAATTTTATTGCTTTTCCTAAATATGTCTATACCAAATATACTGTATTTTTAAAATAAAATTCAGCATAATAATAATAATAATAATAAGCATAATAATATAATCTACACTTGTTTTTCAGGCCCTGGAGAGTGAATTTGTTTCCTGCCAACTCCACCAATGGATTGATCTCATTTTTGGCTATAAACAGCAAGGACCAGAGGCTGTCCGAGCCCTGAATGTGTTCTATTATCTGACCTATGAAGGAGCTGTCAATCTGAATTCAATAAATGATCCTGTGTTGAGAGAGGTAAGTTTTCTGACTGAGACAGAAACTTATAGTCAGATATTGTTAAACTAGAAAGTACTGAATATCATCTTCCTCAACCTTTCATTATAAGAAATTAAAACCAGGTATGTAAAGTGACTTAAGTAGGATATTCTTGTCAACTAGTGACCTTGCTGGAACTTGAACCTAGGACTTAAAAATGTTTGACTCAGTATAAAGTTAGAGCTTTTTCAATTTGAACCCATTGAGGTATCACTAATCGTTTATAATTTTTATTTAACTTTGGAGGCTACTTGTCTGATTTAAAATATTAGGAAAATAGTAATTCACTGAAGATATAATTATGAGCATTAATTTATGTATTTGTAATACATAAAAGAATATATAACTATGTAGAAGTAAATAGTGGGACTAAAGTTTAAAACCTTTCCTCTGTCATTAAGTTGGTGTTAGATGTATTCAGACTTGTTTTATCTTTACTTATTTTCTAAGGTAAAACATTCAAAACATAGTGTTGGCAAATACAGCATTCACCTTGCTTTTTTAGTGTTTCTAATCAAATTATACACCTTCTTAACTCTAACATACCTCATATGAAAAATTATAGACTTGAACAGACACAACCTTAATCTATACAATTTGTTTTATTTTATTTATTTATTTTTTGAGACAGAGTCTCAAGCTGTTGTCCTGGGTAGAGTGCCGTGGTGTCACAGCTCACAGCAACCTCAAACTCTTGGGCTTAAGTGATTCTCTTGCCTCAGCCTCCCAAGTAGCTGGGACTACAAGGTGCCTGCTACAATGCACGGCTATCTATCTATCTATCTGTATATATATATTTTTTCGTCGTTGTTGTTGTTGTTATAGTTTTCATTATTATTTGGCAAGCCCGGGCTGGATTTGAACCCGCCAGCTCTGGCATTATGTGGCTGGCGCCCTAGCCGCTTGAGCTACAGGCACCAAGCCAATCTATACAATTTTAGAACAGAACTATATTTAAAAAGCCAGGAACTTCAATTCATAGGAAAGTATGTATCATTTTGAATGGAATGTTATTTGTAAGGTATAGGTTTTACTATGTTTTAGTAGCACTTGATGTATTCCTTCATATTTCTACTATGACCTAACCATATTGAAAGTATAAGTACATATTTATCACCGAGCTAATATGCTCAATGAAAGTTAGTACACAAACAGAAGCAATGTGTACCAAATGTTTATCTGCCTTAAATTGTACAAGTTTTAAATTGCTGTTTTTCAGTTTTAAAAACTATACAGAGGCAGAGAATTGGGTTAGATAAATTCTTAAAGACTCTTCTACTTTTTTTAGTTCTTTGAAAATGTTCCTTTTAGGGTCATTTTATTTTATTAGAGCAATAATTGACTGCATGACACAGAACATACATAGGATTCTGTATATGGAGTTGAGTTAGAGCAACATACAAGTGGTATTGTAAAACCATACATAATTTCATTATGAAAGTAGAATAGCATAGGCCTATTTACTTTTTCTTTTATTTGTTCGGACAATATTTTATCAGTGTTACTTTTACTCTAATTTACTCTTATTAATTGCCCATAGTTCTTCAACAAATATGCCACCTGTTTTTGTTTTTTCATGTTTCCTTATAGTAATTATCCATATCTCTACACAGCTGATGTGTAACTGAATTCACACTATGGACGGGATTTTATAATAACCAGTTTTACTTAACATATCAGCGTATTTACTAGGTTGCTATATATTATCTGTATACTTTAGATTTTGAAAGTTTATAATATTCCATAGAGTTGCTATGAAAATGTACTTAACACTATTTCTCCCAACGTGGGATTCTATTTTATAAAAGACTTGTCTTTTAGTATCTCCACAATGATATAACTGGTTCTACTTTCTCTTCATTGAAGTTATGCAACATTTATATGATAAAGATAACACTCAGGCTCAGTGCCCATGACACAGTGGTTACAGCACCAGCCACATACATCAAGGGTGGCAGGTTCAAACTTGGCCCAGGCCAACTAAACAACTGCAACCAAAAAATGGCCAGGTGTTGTGGCAGGCGCCTATAGTCTCAGCTATTTGGGAGGCGGGGGCAAGAGATTTGCTTAAGCCCAAGAGTTTGAGGTTGCTATGAGCTGTGACGCCACGGCACTCTACTGAGGGCAACATAGTGAGACTCTGTCTCAAAAAATAAAAAAAAAAAAGATAGCACTCAGCCTCTATCTGTTTGTTATGGCTAGTTAGAAAGTAAAATGTTCAATCAGCTGGCCATTTCTGCTATAGTTC